>NW_024881301.1:25394828-25987328 GCF_018691265.1 Tyto alba
AGCATTGTCAAAATCTTTCCAATTGTGGCTACCCCCTCTACTTTTGAAAGCAGAGTAGCACCCTTGTTTGAACAGACCATCTTTCTTATAGGATAAAAGGGTTACTAAGTCTTCATAACCTGTCAATCCTGAGGGGTTTTCCCCAGGAAAACTGGTAATAGTGCCTTATTATTTTGAATTGTGAGTTGGTTTAGGGGATGAAGATGGAAGTCCACTCAGGGCTGAGAGAGCAGCTTGTCAGAATAATTTTATCGGCATTTTTATTCTGACTGGAATCAGAATATCAGGAATGAGCAGCATCTAGATTTTATATGGTTCATACTGCAGCCTCTGTTTACTCTGCCGCATTCATTTGTTATGATTATTTTTTTTTTTAGAAAGGAATTAACTGAGAGTGTTTCTTCCTTCTCTTCTTTCTCTGAGACACCATGTTGACTTTTTCCAAAACCTGCTATACAAAAACAGGCACTATACTAATAAACTTGAGCTTAAATTCCCATGCTCTTTACCTTCCAAGACAAATATCATACCGACACGATAGGTACAGTGCATCTATAATTGAATTAGCCTTGGAAGCAATTTGCCCACATGGTACACTTGTAATATTCTTTCCAGAATAAATTTTTAACCATTTGATAATTAGCTTAGCCATACCTGTGACAACGAGTAAATTGTAAAACACCAGAACACTATCTTAATTATCCTTTCTAAAGAGACCAAGCAATAATTTGCTTAATCGCAACGAGGGATGAAGTAATGTAAGTAATTAAGTAAGAAAGTATTCCCACATGATTATACACTTTCATAATAATGTAAGAAAAAAAAAAGGAAGAACATGAGGCATTAAATATATATACCATATGATGTCATATAGGAAATAAGAAAACAAAAAATAGAACTGCTGATTACAAGTAATTAATAAAATATCAAATGGCCCTAGTAAACAGAAAAACAATTTTTAGCTACATTGTTTCTCTAATCCTCATCTCTTTCAGTCCTGTAGTTCTACATCTTTTCACTGTAAAATTAAACCCAGTGCTTCTCCTTTTCCAAAGCACAGATAAGGAGAAAGCAGGGTAGTTATTTAGCTTCACCGATGTGGTTTCCTTTTTCTTTTCTTTTTAATTTTTTTTTTTTTTTTTTTTTTTTTAGTATGAAATACAGGAGGCTGTCCTTGTATTCCACCACAGAAAGGAGAGATGATCTCTCATAGTTGTTCATGTTGTTCATGTAATTTCAAGAAATCTGTTCGGCTGCCTATTGCATGCAACTGTATATACTTGATAAACAGATTGTACTCATTTATTTTTATTTCTGTACCTAAAATTAAAGCTAGTGCCTACTCTCCTATTAGCTTAAAATTCAGAAAACAAATTTTCATATTCAATTAATCTTACACTCCTTGATTAATGTAAAAATAATATTTACCTTCACATATCCATTGCATATTATACTGCTGCGTGAATGTAAAAATGTGTCTCAAATCTGAAAATTAAATATTAGATACTACCTACAGTAATATATTAAGCATGATTGGCTTAGGAAATGCCAATGAATATGTGACAGAAATTATATGAGCCCACCGTATTTGTTCCTTGAGTTTTTTCTTCCCTATTTTTATTGTGAGGAGTAACAGATGAAAAATATAAGTGTTTGCTAATAGGATTCACATCTTATTATTGGTGCTGATTTGCAGTTTTCCTTAACTCGCCATGATTACTTTTTTAGAAGCTTTCACTTTTCCCCAGCTGATCCTCGTCTTGTTAGGCAGCATTAATGACACTTCAGTCATTGTGGCTTTCAAGCAGAGCCCTTCCAGAGTGAACAGAGAGTTGACATTTCCTGACATTTTCCCAACTAATTACAGGACAAATAATTAAGCATGTTCTCGTATGTAACAAATGAAGGCAAAAGCCGTCTGTCAACGATGTTGATTGATGACACTCTGGGAGACTTTATCTGATGGGTCCTGCCATGCGGTAGAGGGGAAGCAAATTTATTAGAATGAACAATGCAAATTCTGAGTCATCTCATCCAGTTATGCGCCAAAGCAATATCCATGTCAAGGTGAATGTGACAATGAAAGCAAAATATTTGCATTTTGTGGAGCAGGTTGAAGGGGAAATCAGAGCGAGAAGATGACAGGCCTAATTATTTTGGCTCATACAGGCTAGGACAGCTGTTTCTGGTGTCCTGAACAAGGCTGTCACACAGGTAACTAAATAGGTCTGCATATAAGTCTGTATCCAACACTGTACGGAGATGTCTACCACTAATGACCAACGCTAATGTTACTGCCATCCCTGAAAAACAGTAAATGTGTCACAGTGCACCTTCTGCATGGCAGTCAACATTTCGCTACATAATTACTTGTTAGTGAATTAATTCCTATCTGTCAGTATCTATGCCAGTGTCATTTTTAGACCATTACGAAATTATGCCATCACTATAGCAACTGCAAGCACAGTTAAAAGGCAAAACAGTTCAGATACTCAAGAAAAGTGCCTAGTTAGGCAGAAGACTAATAATGTAAAATTCAAATTGTGATGTTGCTGTCTGCCATCCTAATTTTCTTTATCTTGATTATGCGTTTGATCACTGATCATTAAACTATAATTTAAGGTTTCCAATTTCAATCCATGATTAATATTTAATATAATTAAAACCTCAGCCACAACAGCATCTTTCCTATAAACAGACGCACACAGTGCTGTCATTGCAATTAATTAGAAGCTAAAAAGTGACATGCTCAAAAATGAATCCTAATATCAGAGTTTACATGCAAATAAGAATAACTGATAGCATCAGGATGTTCTTTTCTCCCTGTTTCCTTTGTGGATTGTAAACAATGCCAATCTTAAAACCCTGTATCCTGACTCATTTCTTATTTCTTTATTTATTTCTTGCATGCACTCTATTTATCCAAGGAAAGTCAGAACCCATCTTACCATTATCACCATCACTCAAGGATTTCAAGATGCCATCTTATTCACATAAAGATATTCACAGGTTTAAGACAAATTATGTATATTAAGCTGTCTAAAATATTCCAGACTGTTGAAATTTCTAATGACATGAAGAAAAACGATTTATTGATATCTACAACCACCTTAAATGTGTACAAATCTAAGTAAAATTAGGGAAATCCACATATGGATAAAGCATTTCTTCATTTGTATACTCTTCTATTTTATATAAATGTTAGAAGAAAGGAGATCAAATTCTTCTAGAAACTTTCAGCACATATTCATCATGTCAATCTATGCAACGTGGTGGCTTTTGTTAGAGTGCAAATGTTACAATGGTGCATTTCAAATGATGTATGACAGCAATACAGTGGCCTCAGCTACTCTGACTCAGTGGAAAGAGAATATAGAGAAATAATATGAAATTCAGGAAATCAATAAGAGGCCAAATGTGTGGGCGAGTTTTGTTTTTTATTTCAAAAAAAGAAGAAAAAAAGTACACCTTATTATTCCATTTTCTTTCCAGTGATAATGTATAGCACTTCAGTTATCTCTTTGGTTAACCGGTTTGAAATAGCTCCCTTGCGTTAAAAAAATATATATGTATTTGTAAAAGTTGTTTTTTTTTTTTCTTTGAATGTAATCACTGTCTGCAGAAATTATGTTTTAAGAAAGTGAATATCTATTGCATTCTGTCGTTCTTAACATAGACACTGTCTTCATTGCTACAGCATGTGTTTCTAGCAAGAAAATGAAATTAAAACTGAGTCAATCACATGAAATCAAGGGGAATCTTTGCCAGAAGGAAAACACATGTTGATGATAATGCAGGTATATATGTCATTGATGTTCTGCACTTAAAGTTACCTGACGAATAAATGCTTACTCTGAACTAAAAGAAAGACCCTCTCATTATATGAAAATGATCTTTACCGCCTCTTGCCAGACTAAGATATTTCTTTCACTAAGGTCTACAAAACAGTCCGTCATCCTTCCTTCCCACCTTCTTAACTTCATACAGACCACTAGCACTATGGAGGTGGATAAACTTTGCAAAAATGTCTAACTGCAGTATTGTTCTGAGATAGACCACTTCTCTGAAAGTGATGGGAAGATTTAATTTCTGTTCTGCTTTAACAAGGTTAGAAGAGTTTGGTTCTTGGTTAACAGTGACCACTAAATGGTTAGCAATCAATATTTCTTTACTAATGCCACAGTAAGGCAACTCCTTTATTGACCTTTCCATTAACACTAAGCAGCTGAAATGCAAAAAATAAATAGACCAATCATTTTAAATTTTAACACCTACCAAATCGAGTGCTTCATTGGGGTTTCAGTGCTCCTGTGCCAGTCCTCTCATGTAACTACCTGTATTCTTTTATGACCTATCAGATTTCAAAAAATCTCTGTTCTTAAGATTTAGGCATTTGGTGATCATGTGTAATCAGTGTGCTTAGCCTAGAAAGAGGTAAAAATAAAAAATTTGTAGACATGTATGAAAGAGGTTTTGTCCAATTAAAAAACTTTTTATCTATCACAGTTACTCAGAAATACTTTTCAGACAAGTAAACAATGAATTATCTTGATAGGGATGATATACAAATTTGATACAAAGAGCCAATGAGAGAGTTTCTGTCTAATGATCCCAGTCAATCTAATTAATGTATTCTGCTACATTACATTTTAAGAAGTGACCATTGTGTAATACACTTTGAAATATGCACAAGCTAATGGGATAAGATACAAAAATTATTATGCTGACAGTAAATCATATTACATTCCTAATAAGCATTAACTAGATAACTAGGTCAAAGCAGTATTATCTTAATTGATTTTTCAAAAGAAACCTGACAGAAAAATGTCAATGCTCGAATATTTCTTCATGCATCATTAAAACAAGATTGGCTTTTAACAAAAGAAGAATCCTTCACAGAATTGATTCTTGCTTCAGGCTGCCTGCAAGTAAGTGTATTACATAAAAATCTATACAGGATATTAAAACAACACCACTCTGCAAGACAGTTACAATTAAAAGCTGACACCCCCCCCACCACGTGTCTACTACAGTAGCTTGCCAGTAAATGTATTTAAAGTCTTCAGAACCAGTATAAACCACATATGAAAATCACTGTTTTACTATTTGAGTGGGGGAAAAAAACCAATAATCAGAGCTTCTAATTAAATCAGTACATTAATAACTTATCCATTTCATAACTATATAGCAATTAAATAAACATGTAAGAAAACAGAAAAAAATGCTACCTTGAAGCTATAACCATAAATAGAAGCTCTGAATCTAATGTAACGAACATTTCAGTGTGGAGAGGAGGCATAATTCCCATATCAGAAATTTCCAATAGTGATTGTGAGGTAAAATGCAATATGCAGAACAAATAATATATAATACCATCAATAGTACAATGCTGTATAGTTTCACAGAATAGACCTTGTTGGAGATGCATACATAGATTGATCAGAGAAAGATTGGCTGATCCATCTAAACATGAGTAGCTCATAAACCTCAAAGTCATGAATTGTAGTACATTTGTGGCTTGATAGTACATCAGGCATTCATTTCGCTTAAATAAACACAGTTCATTTGTTTAGATAATTTAGTTTGTGATGTTATAGGCAGAAAATGCACATAATAATTACTCATTTTTAATTTTTTTTTAATGTATGCTTTATACAAGAACTTTCATAGAAATTTCTAATATTATTACCAGTTACTCAATGCAAAATAACTTGATGTATAAACGTTTTTTTGCCAAGAAAAGCCTGAGTGCCTACATGCATTTTTCAGCACCTATAATTTTCCCTAATGCTGAGCATATTTTAGTGTCCCCCACAAAATCTGTGAGTCATTACCACTTTCAAAAGTCGGAAGAGAATGTTAATAGAAATTTGAAGACATTATTTCAGAGGCGCAAGCTCCAAAAAATCTGATCTAAGCCCTTGGGACAGAAAAGGGGTGGGGCAAGGTAAGCTTCCAAGATGTAAAGATCTAGAGTCCAGAGGATGATTTGGACAATGAACCTAATTCAGAAGTTGACTATCTTCTCCACAAGCTCTGCCCCACTTATCTCTAGAGAATTTGCTTTTTACACCACCACCTGATTTGAATGTTCAGTTTTACATATCTTTTCTGAGATTTCAAAATAAGAAGTGTCAAGAGTATGGTTCTCTCCTAACTCACATCTTTTGAAGTCGGATGTAAAATCTGGTGTAAATTTTCTAGGGAAGAATGGGATCTGACAGTCTTTGTGTAATATTAGCCCAAATTATCATAAATTCTGTGAAAGAGAGTTTTGAAGCAAGTAGTAGTGTGTGCCTTTTTCCTGTTGTAAAATGCCCCATTTCATAACAGAGGCATGTTGTCCCTTAAATAATTGCATAGAAATACATGATGGAAAAAGGTGGGAAAATCCTGGACAACTGGTGCAAAGTTACCTCATGCAACTCAAATTCTGGTGGCTATTCAGCACCTTTGATCTTTGGTCACAGTAGTGACTCAGTTTGTTTTTCAAATTATCGTGAGCATTGAAAAATATTAGGTAAAGTGAATGTTTTCTGTTAGTAAAGGAGTCCACTGCAGAGTATACAGTCCATCAGCAAGGCCTAAGAAAGGGGGGAAAGGTCAGGCTGTATGTTTGCTTACTGGAAGGGACTCTGGGGAGCAAATGAACCATAAGGGGTCACTAGAATTTATTAGTAAAAACTCAAGTCCAGCTTGCATCCATATCTGTTATGCTATCATTGAAGCCTCTGTACTAGTATAACATAAGATGTCCAAGCCATTTGTCCGAGGACTTGGCTCATCATTTGTCACTTCCTTATATTTCTTCATTTTCTAGAGACCTGCCAGACATGGGATGACAAGTAGGATCTGCTCTGAAGGCGGGCAGGAAATAATGTTTATAGTGTGGTGGAGAAACAAGGGAGTAAAAGAAGGTTTGTGGCTACCAGGATGAGGTAAGCTGCAGGAAAGGGAGGAAGAAAGGCCACTGTCCTACATTTAAGGCTTCTTTTCCAAGTTCCTCCTCCCAGACACGTCCCACGTGATGCCTACTTACATCATTTCAATCTTTATATATCAAAAATGAAATAAGTCACAGTGTGATATTTTATTTGACTTTTTGGTACTTTGAAACTATGCCAGGACAGGAAAAAAGGCAGCATGAAGATTTCTTCCTAGTGTTAAGAGAAACACAGGAGTACTGTCATGTAACAATATTGTTAAAAGTAACTTTCTTTTTTACTGTTGCTTAAACATCACTTAAACATCTCCTTTTTTTTTTTTTTTTTTTTGTAATAGATCAATGTGTGGCCTCCTTTGATAATTTATCTTATGTTCTCAGAGCTCCCCTCTATATATTACCAGTATCCTACTGTTAATATATAATCCAGAAGTGCAGTATTTTCAATGACAGTAGTGGCAGCATTTTGAGACAAAGAGAGATTGAATGCTTGTTTCACTTTTCTACCAAAATATCTGACACTATAGATATTGGGATGGAAGATGAGTTCTTCACTGACTTGCCTGCATGTATTGATGGAATAGTTGATTTTTGGGGGGGGGGGGGGTGACACTGTGTGCTGGGTTTGTATGAGTGGTGGGGTTTTTGGTAGCAGGGCAGGGGGCTACTATGGTGGCCCCCTGTGGGAAGCTTCTCAAAGCACCCTCGGCTCCAAGTCGGACCCACCTCTGCACCAAGGTTGAGCCAATTACTGATGGTGGTTGTGCCTCTGCAATAATGTGTTTAAGGGGAACCTGGGAGGAGGAGTTGGAATTGTGAGGAGGAGTTGTGAGGTGGACACCTGTGTGAACACCAAGGTCAGTGGAAGAAAGGAGGAGGAAAGGGCGGGGAGGGTGGGGGTGCACCAGTGCAGAGCCTCCCCCGCTGCAGCCCATGGTGAGATGGCAGGGCCAGACCCCATCACCACCCATAGAGGGCTACAGTGGATCAGATGCTGCCATCTGGTCTCTGGAGAACCCCACGTCAAGCAGGTGATTGCAACCAAAGAAGGCCAGGATCCTGTGGGAAGAAGTAGCCCCCCTGTTGTAGTTAGGCACCGGGAGAATGGCGACATGCAGGGGTGTCCCATGATGGAGCAGCTTAGGAAGGGCTGCAGCCCATAGGAGGGACTCAAGTCAAAGAAAGTTTGTGGAGGACTGTCTCCTGTGAGAGGGACATCACACTAGAGGAGGGGAGAATGCCAGAAAATACCCCACTCCAAGGTGGAAGAAATGGTGAAGAAAGGAGGGGTGGGGGAAGGTGTTTCCAAGATGTGGTAATGCTTCTCACTGTTCTACCCTGTCTGTTAAATGTTGCTGTCATTAGTGTCTATTAAATTTATGTTCTTTTTTCTTTCCCTAACAAGTCTGTCTTTTGCCCATCATAGGTGAGTCACCCCTCCCTGTCTTTGATTCCTGAGCCTTTTTCTTCATTTTCTCCTTCCCAGTGCTGTGGGAAACAGGGGAACTGAGTGTCTGCATGGTGCTCAGTCGCCCTCTGAGCTTAAACCATGACACACTATCAGCTTATTTGATGAATTTGGCTCATGAACCTTGTTTCACCTCTTTTTCCCTTGTGTTATTCATATTCTGGGAAAAAAAAGGCCATTTCCTTGCTAAACAGAAAGGCTTTCACCAGAAGTGTAACTATTTTCTACCATCAATTTCTTCTCCAAAAAATAAGCAGGCCACCAACTACTGAATATAATCTCAGTCAAAAAGAGATAATTTGAATAATAATTAGAAAGACCTATTTACCTTTCACAAAATAAAATTTAGGTATTACATGAAATGATAAAGCAGATAACTTAAAAAAAAAAGTTCTCCACTGAGTTCATAGATAGCCTGTGAAACCTATTTGTGGCCAATAAATTAACAAGATACAAGGACAGACCGAGTATTTCCATAGGTAGATTAAACACAAATGTAGTCCTGTGTCAGTTTAATAAGTATCACGAAATTAATTTTGCAGTTTTGCAGTGTTATATTGTTGACTGTACTGTGGATTAGTCGTTCACCAATTTCTTTAGATAGACAATCAGTTGCTTCATTTCTTCTTAAGAGCACTTTGTTCTCCTACCATATGCTTGGATAATACTGTACAGGTAACATTTTGGTTTGATATTCTCTAACCATGTTTTAAACTTATTTTTAGCATCCTTTCCTGGTTTTTGGCTGTCCTTAGGATTTAATTGTGTTGATGCATTTCATTAATGTGTTATCTCCTGCTTCTTCCAGATCATTATTAAAATTGATAAATAAGATTAGCTTTGCACAAATTGCTGTTGCATTCTTCTCAAACCCTTCCCCAGAAATATACACTAGTTTTTGTCATTTATCTCTTTTTGTGACCTAATTTTTCAAAAGTGGTCTTCCTTGTCCTGGTTCATATTGGTTTTTTTCATTCAAGATTTAATGAAACACAATACTGAAAACTGTACTAAACCCCGTTGCATTTAAAGTGCATTATTTCCATTAGAGCTCATTTTATAATGTTGTTTTTAGAAAGCAAAATTAAGCTAATTTTTATGTCCATCTAGGGGGGGAATGACCTTTTTAAATAGACATTACTTGAGAAAGACCTTAATAAGGATGAATTAAAGAACATGATTAGAATTTATTTTTTGTGATTAATTTACATCTTCTATTTGTAGTATCCAAACCATAAATCAATAACTTGGATGGATCAATAACTATACAAATGTTATGAGCAGATGTTGCTTTCTCAGATATTACTGAAATTTGCTTCATTTTAATAATAATATTTAAAAAAAAAAAAAAAAAACAACAACAACAAAAAAAAAAAAAAAAACAAAACCCACACACAAAGCCCCCCAAATTAATCAGGTTGAACTAATGCAAACACTCAGTTTGGAATTAATTTCACCTATTTTTAGTAATGTAAAAGCAGTGCATATAGTCTTAACCATTTCTCTAGACTCCCTTTTGAAGCATGAAGAGAAAGATATAAATAGAAGGTGATTTATTCCATTCTGAGACAGATGTCTAAAACTGATGGAATGACTCAATTTCTGCCATCCCTGTATCTCTCAGTTGATTAGAGTAGGAATCTCATCCAGAATCTTTAGGCAGCTGAAGATGGTTGAGATTAATTTCTTCCTTCATGTAGATATGTTTTGTCTTACTAATTTATGATACAAAAATCTATTTTAGAGAACAATGACATCACTTGCAGTCATAGACATGGTTTCAAGAAGGGCTATATCACACAGAAAAGGCCTTTGTCTTAACTAGGATCCTGGAAACAGGTGAGCTCTTACCAGCACTGAGAAAAGGGGTGGAATCACCTCCCTTGACCTGTTGGCAATGCTTTTCCTAGTGTATCTCAGGTGCTGCTGGCCAGTTTTGACACAAGAACATGTCTTATGTTCCACTAGGTGTCCACTAGACCCCCAGGGTCTTTTCTGCAAAGTTGTTTTCCAGACAGTCAGTCCTGAGCATGTACATGTGGGCGCTTGGGGTTTTGTCCTCAAGGGATGGAACTTGGCATTTCCCTTTGCTAAACTTCAGGAGATTCCTGTCAGCCCAGTTCTCCAACCTGTTAAAGTCCTTCTGAACAGTAGCGCAATCATCTGGTGTATCATCTAGTACTTCCAACTTCTTGTCATCTGCAAACTTGCTTTCTGTCCCATCATCTAGGTCATTAATGAAGATGTTAAATAATACTGGCCACCATATTGATGTCTTGGGCATAACACTAGTGACTGGCCTTTTCAATCCCTCATCATCCACTTATCTAGTCCCTATTTCATCAGTTTGTCAACAAGAATTTTCAACAGTGTTGAAAGCCTTGCTAGAGCCAAGATAAAATCATGCACTGATCACTACTTACCCACTGATAAATTGTAGAATGTTCTCAGGTTGATTAAGCATGATCTTCCCCTTTGACAGCTTATGCTGACTATTCTAAATCATCTTTTTGTCCTTAGCAGCTTTGGAAAACGTTCCCAGAAGGATTTGTTCCATCACCTTCCCAGGCCTATAGTTTATGGGTCCTTCTTGCACTTCATGACATTCACTTTCTTCCTGTCTTCCTCTGATTACCATGATAATTGAGCTGGATTTGAAATGGCATTGGCTAGCTCCTCAACGCTCATTGGTATGTCCCATAAGGTCCCATGGACTTGGGTTTGTCCACTGGTTTAAATTTTTCCCAACTACATCTTTCTTTACTGAGGTGTAATTTTGCATTGCTCCAAACTTCCCCACTGATCTCAGGGAACTGAGATTCCTGAAGGCAAGTCTTAACAAATAAAAATGACTCAAAGAAGTCAGTGAGTGCCTCAGTCTCTCCCACACTCCTTATCATGAGGTGCTGTTGTGGTTTGAGCCTACTCAGCAGCTAAATGCCACACAGCCACTCACCCACCCTCCCCCCACTTGGGAACGGGGAGGGAATCGGAGGGGCAAAGGGAGACTCACGGGTTGAGATACAAACAGTTTAATAATAGTAACAGAATAATACACTGACAGCAATATCAGCAGGTAATGTACAATATAGCTGCTCACCTCCCGCCGACTGACACCCACCTATTCCCAGGTGGCAATCCCAAACACAAAGGCCCCACAGCCACACTCCCAGAAATGGCAACCTCTCCTGGCCTTCTCCTGCCTTTATATAGAGAGCACAATATCACATGACACGGAATATCAGCCAATCCCAGCTCAGCCCTCCAGCTGTGCTCCCCCCGCCCCCGCACACAGGTGAGGGCACTGGGACCTGGGGAGCCCCTGGGGTCTCAGGGTGCTGCAGCACTCCTCCAGCTACTAAAACAAACAGGAACTCTATTCCAGCCCAAACCAGGACAGGTGCCCTACCCCATCCAGCACCAGGACTGTACTTTCTTCATTCTTCCTTTTGTTACTGATGAACCTGTGGAAGCCATTCTTGTTGCCTTTCATGATCTCTCCAAATTTAATTCCAGAAAGTCTTTGGCTTTTCTAACCCCATTGCTGCATGCTTGGACTCCTCTTTATACTTCTGCTGGGTGACCCGATCCTGCTTCCATTTTGCACTGCTTCCTTTTCTGTGTCAATTTCTTTCAGGAGATCCTTGTTCATCCCAGTATGCCTCCTGTCACCTTTGCTTGTTCTCCTGAACATAGGGATGGACAAAGAAAATCTTAGAGGACGAGGGACAAATTCTCTGGTCAAATAGATGAAATGCTGGTCAGATATGGTCTTACAGACAAGTAGTGTGTAAGGATATTTGTCATCCACAAAGAGTGAAACCTTATCTGTTTTTGGCAGCCTTTTCTCATATGTGCTTAACGAAACCCAATGGGTCTCCCCAGTGTAGTCTTTTTTGCTGCCATCTTTGCAGATGATAAAAATCTTTAAAGGTAAGTAGCATTTAAACCTGTTATGTAAATGTCTTACACTTCTCCTTCCCCTCCCACCCCCCAAAAAAGATAATCCTGAAACTGGACAATGTGGGTTATTTTCTTGGCAGCTGATAAGGGGAGGGAATAAAAGGATACCTCCAGATGTCATCGATAAGTGATATTTTATTCAGGTCACTGGACATTTCTACTTTTAAGATCTTGGGTTTATTTACTTGGGATATAGTCATCTAATTGATAGGGGGAAATTTTTCTGTGCTGTGAATATGCAAGAAGCTGATTTTTTTTTTTTGAAGATAATCTTTAATTTAAAAATATTTGAAGCTGAAATTTGCCAGACTTGCTAGTCTGCGGAGCTGCGGAAGAACGACATGCCAAGACGGGTTCAATGTGGGTGATAGAGCATCAACCAAAGTGTGTGTTTATTGGTCCAGGGTACATATATTTATACAGACAACGATAATTATTATGCCTACTAGTCACTAGCTGATTGGCTTAAGCTCTAAAGGTCATATTCTCATGGTCCACCTACTTACAGTTAGCTAACAGCACAAGCTTCTCATAACACTAAGTTTCTCATGCCACTATTTCTAATTCCTCTTAACTTGTTTTCGATACACGACGGTACCATAACACAAAGTTTCTCAGACCACCTTTACCATAACACTAGGTTTCTCAGACCACTATTCCTAATTCCCCTTAACCTGTTTTCGACACACCACGGTACACAGGGCTGAAGCGTCCTTGACATTCTTCATGTATCAGCAGCTGTGAGCAGCTGCAGGCAAACCCTAGTGAGGCCCAGCATCAGCGAGGCCCAGCATCAGCCCTTAAAACAGGCTCTGATCGTACAACTGCTCAGTGGGCTCATGACCCTTGTCTCTGAGCCATTCTCCAACACTAGTCTACCACAAAAATATACTTTTTGTGATCTATGTGAAAATATACTTTAGATAAGAAACTCACTTTTGAACATCTCTTTGTAACTTTCCAGTGTTAGAGTTTCTCAGGTTATCAGTTCTAGTCATGTTGCATCATGAAAAGGCTGAGGCTGTGAACAGCTTTCACTGTAATTATTCACCCTGACATCGAGGGACAAAAATCATAAAAGGAAAGTCCACAAGGAAATTAATAATTGAGCATTCAGGAAAGGGTAAATGGAGTTAAGTAAATAAGGCCCAGGGCTACATATTCAGTGCTGCTAAATCTCAGCCTGTCCTGGCTGCCTACCCTACTTTCTCACCCATCTCAGCATGGCTCTGCTGTGAAATGCATGGTGCTCCCTAAGGCTGAGAAGTGAAGGCAGGTGTTGAACTGGAACTGTGGGAGAAGCAGTCAGAGGCCAGTGGGATACTGGTTTGGAGTTCACTGCTAGATTAAGACTGGAAGAAACTATTAGTTAAATTGTTAGAATTTCAGGAGAGTCTGGAAACTCAGCTTAGTCTCAGTGAAACCTCCTAATGAGGGAGTGCCGGAAATCACCCTGATCCATGAATACGTAAGATTTAGTAACAGCATAACAAATGGACTGGGCAGTAAAAGCTGAAAAGTCAAAAATATCTGTTTACCATAGGGGAAAAAAAAAGAATTCTTGGGGTCGTTCTTGATTTTCCTTTTAGTTGACAAGAATTTTTGTTTAAAACTTTTAGGATTGGTAGTCAAAGAAAGAAGGTAACACCAAGTTTTATTTTATTTTAGTCAATATTCACTGAGCCCCCTTCAGGCATTACTGGTCAAGTTCCTTGAGGAAATAAAGAGATGAATACAACTTTCAGTAGTGTTCATCTAGCTGTTGAATATGGTGTTTAGAAAGGAAATTAAATACTGAGTTTTAATTACATCTGTCTTAATGTTATAGTGCAAAAGTACAGGGAAAAAGATGTGACTAAATGTCAGTGTTTGTGTTAAAGGAAAATGTAGAGGGGAAATTTTGGCTTACTCTCTGAGTCCTAGGAGTCTGGTCTTTCTCCATAGAACACATATAAACATTGTACAGGCCTGTGACTGTCATATTTTTATATGCTTTAAGGACAAATGTAATGGTTGCTAACATTGCTGTTGTTAGGTTTGTACAGTAACGTCCCAATAAGATGTTTGGGACAGTTTTTACTTCAAATGTGTGGTTCGAGACATCAATGTGCTTACTTAGAGGTTGAAGCAGAGTTTATAGAGTTCAACATTAGCTTCTACTTCTGAAAATCTTGGTCAAAATCAGTACTGTAAATAAAATTAAACTACAAAGCACAGTATCCCCAGTGCCCTAACATTTCTTATCAAATAAGAAATGGACAAACAAGGAGATCATGATCTGAGCTCACGATCCGGTATTTTCTCTGCAGCAGCAACTTGATGTGAGATATCGTTACATTATTAAAATATATTCAATTTACAATAATAAACAAGCCTACTCAGAACTGATTACATGCACAGTTCTGTCCCCTGAAAGAATGTAGACAGATAATGAAGTTGAATAATAGATACAGAAGTGCTTGTTAAAGTTTTATCTAAGTAAACTGAACCAACAAAACGATCGAGCACTTCAAGATCAGATCCTACCCACTGATCTCTCTTCAGGGTTCCCGCCACAACCAACATTTTCACAGACAATTGTTGCAGTTCAAATAGTCAGATTACAGCTTTTAGTGTTATGGCTCTAAATAAGGTAAATATAAGGCCTTTTTTTCTATGTACACTTTAGTTTCTATGCTGTTTTGCTACAACAACTGGAGAAAACTGAAGTTTTTCCACAAAAAGAACCACATGAACTCTGCAAAGATGGAAAGACTCATATATCCTCTGAAATACAAGTATTGTTCCATTTCACTAACCATCTGTGCTATACTATGGTGACTTTCCTCTTTGTAAGTTCTGTATGGCCAAACTCAGTTGGGATTTGGAAGTGAGATGGACCATTCTGGAGCAACAATAGCTGCTTATGTGGCCTACCCTTCTGATAACCATACAGTAATTATGACTGCTTCTTGAACAGTGAAATTTCTGCCTTTATTCTTTTTGTATAATGAAGTAGTCTTAAGTGTAACGGGAAGCCAGCCAAAATGAGAAGCCCATTTTGTGAGAAAAGAAGAAATGTTACACATAAACATCTGTGTATATATATGCAAGTTACACAAAATCAAACTATCCCTAGAAATCCCAGGTCACCAAAATTCAATGTTTTTTAAATCCAACCTAAATTTGGGCGTTTTTAAATGGGAAATCCAAAATTGGGTGGAATTTTTTGTTTCTCTCCCCGTTGATTTCTTTCCTCCCCTTTTTTAGAATTGGGCCTTACAAAATAAGCAAGACAAAGGCCCCCTTTCTCCATCTCTCACTCTCTCTCTTTTCTTGCTTTCTCTGTGTCTTCCACCTTCAGCTTTGGAAAACTGGCAGGGTAGTACAGGAAAAATAACCTCAACAACTTCACTACTCCTTGTTCATCTTCCCAAACCTGGAGCAATTTCTTGAAATTCTTTATTCAATTGCCTTGGACTGAAGCACATAATATACAGGGATAAACATGAGGCACTGCATTGGTTTAGCTTAGAAAAGAGAATGTTAATAAAGGAAGATCTAACTAAGGTCTTCCTTTTCCTTAGGTAGGAAGTGAAAAACTTATGGGGATGAGAGACAGACTCTTCTCTAAGACACACAGCAAAAGGACAAGAGGCAACAGTTAAAGTGTTCAACATATGAAATTCCAATTAGATGCAAGGAAAAAAGTCTTCACAGTGATGGTAGTTTACTACTGGAAGAAGCTACTGAGAGGTGATGTGGAACTCCCATCCTTCTCATCAAGGCTCAGACAAAACCCTGAGCAACCTTATCAAAATTTGAAACTGGCCCTATTTGGAGTAGGAGGTTGGAAGAGAGGTTCCCTCCAACATGCACTTTTCTAAAATTCTACAATTTCTGTGACTGCATGCTAAAAAAGTAAAAAAAAAAAAACAAAACAAAACAAAAAACCAAAAAAAAAAAAAAAAAAAAAAAAAAAACAACAAAAACAAAACCAAAAACAAACAGAAATCTCTGCTATGGAAAACGCTACAGCTTTCACAAAAGTGATTATTAAAAAAAAAAACTGAGCTATCAAATCCCTGTTATCTTATCCCCTATCCACTTTTCCCCCATACCAAAAAATAAAAAAGACATTTCACAGAAAATGCAAAAGGAAAAAACTGACACTTACTAGATATTAGATGGCATATAAGATTTTCCAAAATTTGGACTCCTCAAAATCCTAATTTATGAGAAGGTGTCACCTGTTGCAATGATTTTTTCCCCTAGTGTAGTGGTTTTTCCCTTTCTACAGTAAGACGGCACTTTGAATTCTATGCTTACAGTTGAGTTCAAGTAGAGAGTAATTTGAGGTTTTAGCTATATTTAAAAAAAATTATTTGAATCTGTGATCTAATGAGAAATCAGTTTTTACTGAAATACATTTTCATTGAGTTACTTGTTTGGTACCTAATTCATGAACATCAATATAGTTAAAAAAACAAAAACAAAAAAAAAAAAAAAAAAAAAAAACAAAAAAAAAAAAAAAAAAAAAAACAAAACAAAAAAAAACCATGAAGAAGATTTAGTTTGTTTGTTTTATAACAATTCGTGTCTTTTTTTCCTTGCTTATATGGTACTCCAATTAGTTTTAGCAGATGATTTAAATCTATAGGAGTGACAGGATCAGGAAGAACATTGCTTTCTTAATAACAGCTATTTAATATCACTTTGATGTTTAAAAATGTAATGTCTCTTACAAAAGGAATATCAGATATCAGTGAATATAACTATAACGTATTTTTGGAACACGGTGATACCCACTAAATTCAGACTATACACAATTGGTTTTGTCTTAATTGCACCCCTTGGACTGTTCAGAAAGTATCTTCTAATTTTCAGATTAAGCTACATATGAAAAAATCTATTTTAACCATAATAATCTCTGAAGTTTAAAACCAAATATTATGGCTCCAGACTCAACATACTAATAATCTCGTGGTGCATCATTTGGTGGATTTGCAAATACACACACACACAAATGCATATATATATATATGTATTTATAAATTTAGTGCATGAGTACCTGTACAGAAGCAATAACTTCTCCAAAAGTCCAAGTCAAGTGATGTGGCAGGATTTGAAATCTTGTTGTTTACATGCTCTGTTTTACTGTACTGTGTCAGTTCCAAATAATTCTGGTTTTGCTTTCAGACCTGTGCAATCCCTGCTATGATGTAGAGACCAGAGGCAAAAAGCAAACAGAAAATTATTTGCCATTGCAAAGGCAAGAAAATACTGAAATCTGGAAATTAGAAAATTATGAGTCTCACAAATAAGCAGAAAATATGAATAAGTCTTGTTAGTTTGAATTTGTTAATATGAAATGAAACAAAAAAACCCCATGACTAATATAATAATTTGTAATTTAAAAACTTATAGGAAAAAATGCTACAAAGATCAAAATTTAGATAGATATGAAATACACCTTGTCCAGCTTGTTAATAATGTGTTCTATTATAAACACACTCAAGTGAACAAAACTATAAATATTATTCAACAATATGGGATAAGGAAAGTGTTATTAGTTATTGGTTTAACGGCATAATGGTTTAATAAAGATTTCCAAAGTGAATGTCTACTTCATCAGTATTTTATTTTTGTTATTTAATAGGTCAGGAAACTACTTAATTTAAAAATTCTTACACTAAATAATTCCATGTAATCTGACTGATTTGTTGCAGTGGCAAGTCACAATTTCAACTATATTCTTTTTTAGCCCGGTCCACAGTAGCCTCTATATGCATATTACAAAATGATGCAGATGATACTGAAGATAATACAGTACCAAATTATGTCAAAATTAATATTTCATTTATAAAATTCTTAAATATAACCATGTTTCAAATGTTCAAAAAAAAGGTGATATATTTATAAATGGAAAATATACATCTGTTTTACAACATTTTTAATGTGAGGACATGTTGATTTAACTTTTTTTTTTTTCTTTCCAAATAAATTATGTCTATAAGAAAACAAGAAAACCTTGATTTCTTGGGGGTTTTCTTAGAGGAGGATGTTTCAAAGACATCTTGTTTTACAAATAGTACAGCAAAAGTATAAGAATGAATTACAATAAGACTCCTTATGTCTTTCATTTGCTATCTCTTTACAAGCTCATTTAGTATTGATGTAATAATTTACTTGAAATAAATAGCAAGGAATTGCTAACATTAAACAAAATATTACATTCAAATCCATTTATATTACATCAAATAATAATAGAGATACCCACAAACGTTGTTCCACAGCCATCTGCAGTGAGAGAAGGCCTTAACAGTAGCAGAACCAATGTGATTTCACTGTGTAAAATGGAAGTCTAGATACCATCAAGTAGAGATGGTCAGGTATCCTTCAGTAAAAGTTTATTGCGAGAAAAACTGGTTCATCCAAACTAAAAATTTCCCATGGAACGTTTCTGAAAACATTTTCATTAAGAAGTGTTTCTTCAGGTCTGGGATAAGACAGCTGTCAGAAACAAAGCCCAGAGTCCATCCTGTGACTGTAGGGAATCTAGTACTCCCACTGTGAGAGAGGTAGCTCCTATCAGGCAAACCTAAGATTTGAAAACAGAGTTCCAAGCTCCTCTGTGGATAGCCAAAACCTCTGGCTGCCAGGAGAACTCTCATATTTTTGCCCATGCATTCCTGAAGTGTACCAAACAGGCCTGGCATCCATGCCTAGTGCATGAAAATAAGCTGGTTGCAACCAGAACACGTTGAGTGTTTTGCACGTGCATGGAAGTACTCACTGTGAGACTGCCAGTACCAGTTTCTCCAGGACTTCTGCGTGTCCTGAGTGCAAGGGCCCACACACAGGTGATGTCAGGAGGATGCACAGGGAAATCTAGACCTATGATAGATCCAACTATGAGCTGTCCTAACTACCTAAGGTTTTAAGATTATCACAGCATGGGATATGGCAACTGTCATTGTCAATAAGCTTCAGTAAATGGCCTTCTAGCATCTAGCCAACCCAATTGGGTAACAACATTGGCCACTTGTGTCCATTAACACTCTAGGGTTTGGTGCTTGGAAGTCAAAAATATTTTCTTTGAGACATTTGGTGAAAACTCTGTTTCATTTCCTTATAAATGATGATTGTCATATATTCAAGGACCTTGCAGCTTTGAGTTTGCTGTTGTTGTGGGACATGAAAAATGTTTTTTTTTTTCTCTCCTAATCCTAACATTTATCTCCAGGTGACAATCTGGTAATAAAGGCAGCTCCTGAGAATGAACACATGAGTCCAAATGAATAGACTAATGGAATAGATTAATGTTTATGAATTTTAAAATACTAAAATGAAAAAAAGTTAAGTATCGCCTTTACCCTTTTGTTTTGTTAGGGACTGAGAATAATATGGGTTTCTAACAGGGAAAAAAAAATGCAACTATTGCTAATGTCTTACTGCAAAGAGCTAGATTGCATCTGAAGGCAGATTGCCCTATATAATTTTCAGATGGGCCATTTAAAGATTAATGTTATGAATTTTCCATGACTTCAGAGCACTGAGTATCTAGGTGTCATGTATACTTTGCTCGCAGGTTTATTTCTGGTGTAAGTATGTAAACAAGAATGTGACTAGTGGTAAGAACAAGAAAAATATATGTGAGAATTTTTCAATTTCCACTATTCCTCTGCAGTGTTTCTTAGGATGCCTGAGTCCCTTCTGCTTCTGAGATTTTTAGCAATTTGAGTACTAAATGAACAAGTTGAATTTAGTGTAGTTATGACATGAGAAAAAATAGCCTTATCTCATGGGGGAGCAGCAGAATATTGTGCAGAGACCATTCCCCTGACATCAACTGTGTTTGGCAGATGGTGCTGTCAGTTCAGGTCTGTGTTTATTCTATCATGCATGTGGTAGCATATTTTAAAATGTACAATCTCATGTATTATCTATGGGCTAAAAGCATGCAACACAAGCGGGACTATATCACAGGAGTTAAACTTCTGTAAACAACTAGCAGCGGTTGTGTAAATGCTATTTTCTTGACATAAATAACAGAAACATATGGCCAGAGACAGGAAGTGGGTGATACCTGGATAGATTGATATCCTGCTAGACAAGTGGCTATATTTATGACATGATTCTGCCTGACAGTGAAAGAGGAGGGGAGGAGAGCTAATGACTTTTTCATGAACTCTCTGACAACATACATTTGACCACTGAATAGCTTTGCTCAACAATCTGATTCTCTGCCTTCTTGTTAAATATGTTCAATGAAAATTAAGAAAATATTGGGGTTACAACTGGAAGACAAAACTCCTATTTCCCATTTTCTTAGGGCAACTCATGTTGAAACAGCATTGTTATTCTAATAGTTTAATACCCACATTATTTGCAAACATGAGTCATTTACCGGAGAATGCAAGTCATGGGCCAGTAGTGTCCAACTGTAAGTATTCTATTCCTGTTATGGCCTGAACTGTAAAGTGAGAGGTTTAATATAACAACACCTATTTCATAATCCTGCTTCCTTCCTATTTCCTGATAAAAATCCTGGCTAGAGTAAGTTTAAACCCTTCAGCATACAAATTACCACCTTCTCATATTTGAATGTAACTCATTGAGCATTACTCTATCATGAGAAAACACAACTTCATACGTTTTCAGATTCTGCCTTGTCCATGTCCACGTGACTCCCCCACAACACATCAGAACAGAAAAATGGAATGCTTCTTCTATCATCTGAGCTATTCTGTTCTCAAAATTATTCAGTTTACAAAAACACACAATACTTTCTGACAACTGGATGAGATTTCTTCCATCCAGTTATAAACACTGGCCAAACTAGATTTTCTGGCACATCTGTGTAACTGCTCTTCACTCTAATTCTGGCCTCAGCGATAAAGGTTCAGTTCTCTTCCTTTCAGCATGGCTCTGTGTCTACAGTCTACGGTAACTTCCTAAGGGGTATGCATATTTGGTTTTAAATGATGCTCATGATGTACGAGAATCTCCTCTCGATTACTCTTTCAGTTGTAATGGGTCTGCAAGGACAAGCTAGGGTCAGATCAAATTTGAATGTTGTGACTAATTCTGATGGATCATTCTCTAGTAAACATACAAAGAATGACTCTTGTAGACAGGTGTTGGAACATTTCCTTTTCAGTCTCACATCTATCTAAATAGAGACATCTCAGAGGAGAACATAACATAAACAGGAAAGTCCTCTTGTGGTGCGGATGTTAGCAGGATTGGCTCCTAAATAAGAAGGTGCAAAGAGAAACTATCTTCAGGAATAAATCTACTTTTGCAAAGCAATTCAAACAAAGTACTGCTTCAAGAATTCTCATTGAACTTGCAGAGCATGAAAAGGAAGCTGTTGAAATCCTAGTGTCTTGGAGCCATATCCTAGAACCTTTAAGATAAACTATTTTAAAATGAAACAAAATAGTGCCCAGCATGCCTGAGGTTCAAACCACCCTTTTCAACCGATTCAGAACATTATGACCATCTGGAATACTCAGTAGTCTTTTCCTGTGTTTCTGCGCCTGGTTCTGATGAGCTCTGTCTCACAAGGGACCCTGGAGGGAAACATTCCCATTCTTTACAGTACCCTAGTTGTTAAAATACAGACCCACTATGTGGGAGGCCAGAGCTCAAATTCCTACTTTGCTTCATCAAACTTCAGTTCACATTTCCTATGCCTCCGTGAAGTGCCTCATCAACACCAAATAGCTTATTCCAGGGAGTCTGCATGTTTGTCATATCTTCCTATTGCCTCTGTTCCACTATGCTTGACATCATTAAACATCCAGTGGTTCAGGAACTCAACATTCAATGGTTTAGGATCCCTAGAAGCAACAACCTATGTTTTTAGCCATGTTACAATCCATATTTCATTATTTATATAAAATGTAATTATCAAGAAAACACTTTTAGCCAATCCTCCCCATTAACTGGTGGATCTTGACATTCAACTTAAACAAAGGAAAGTAAAGAATAGATTGAGCATTGGCACTAAGAGCTGAGCCATCGTAGGTTTGCACACAGCATTTCCAAAGGGCCAGTGGCCATGTCTTTGATCCAGTAAAACTTTTTTTCTGTGCACTCTTAATGTGGCTTTTGTGAAGCAGAAGAAAAAGAAACAGCCCATTCTAGACAGCAAGTGACAATGTACCACAAAGAGCAGGGAAACCTCTAGGTAAGGCTTTCATACTTTAGACTCCCTGCTATGTCAACCCTTAAAATCTAGACCCCAAGAACTAGAAATTAGATATATTCCTCAATTATAATTTCCAGCACTGAGACATGTTTGCTAAACACCTTCTAACTTGTATCAAGCTACAATTAATAAAATAACAGTTGGAACTATAATTAGCACATAATCACTTAGTCACCACCTGCTGATAACTGGTCATGATTTCGACATCTGAGTTAGGGCTGATGCCTGAAATATGTTGTGTGCATCAAGAATATTTACATGCACATTAATAATCATATTCTTGGCATCCCAAACAATCTTCATGTAAATGCAAGGGAAAAAAAAAAAGCTTCTTTTCCCACCGAGTTCCTCATTATCTGCTTCAGTGGGAACATTTAATCATTTGTAAGACTTCAGGGAAAACCAGCAGTGGCACAGTTACTTTCCTTGAGTTTGTGCTTTTGTAGGATAGTTGTAAACAGAAGGAATCACTCATGTACTGTAGTGTCCACGAACTGAGTGAAGCACCTGCACAGGGAAGTGTTGGCAAACACAACTTGTGTGTCATCCCCTGCTATTTTCAGAGAGGGCCCTTGAGTGCTTTCTAGAAAACAAAAAAAAAAGAGGAAACATATGCTCACACAGAGCTTGAAACTGGAGGGAATGTGCAGCAGTCTATTAAATGCATAAAGGTTGATTTGGTGATTTCTTTCTATTGCTAATTTCTCTGCACCTTGCATCCTTTCACTGAATGTCTGACTGCATGGATTGATCTAGTGAATAACAGAGGGAATATTCATTATATGTGAGAAAATTACATTGTTTGTGAGGATTCCTTTAAAATTTAAATTCTTTTGAGGACTGTCAGCATAAGAGATGTCTTCATAGTTCTACGGATAGGTGGTATTTTTTATTTCTACTCTGATTTTCCAGAGAAATATAAGATAATGCTCACCAAAATATATACTGAGAACTGATGACATTCAACCACTATTTATGGATCTGGAAAATGTTCCATTTTCACCAATGTCATATTACCTAACAGTGACACTTAGTTTGGCATTCCTGTGAATCACTTGAAAAGTGACCCTAAAATAAAACTGATGGTGTTTCAACTTTAATTCAATCCTCTCAACATTTTTTTAAAAAATGAGAGAACCCTAAAAAGTCCTCCAGCATTCTTTTGAAGACTAGCTTTTCTTTTTTCCCACTTCATTTTGCAATGTGCATATCTTCTCCTGTGCCATAAGGCCTAAGGAATGTGAGGTTGAGTCAGTTTTAAGATGTATTTGTTTCTGCCTCATGCTTGGTGGGGCAGGGGTACCTGGCTCTCATTGCAGCTCAGATTTTTTTCCTCACCCATAACTTCATTTGTTCCTCGACCATAACAATATCCTGAGCTATTAGAAGTCAGAGGCAGCTTGGTATAGGATTGTTCATCTCACAGGCAGAAGAGACTCTTGTTTTGTGTGGGGAAGTACTAGAGCTACACCAGCTATCTGCCAGGCATTACCTCTGTGGACGCTTTCCAGCTCTCTCATGTTAGCAGAACTGCCATAAAAAAAAAGCTGCAGTGAATCAATGAATCTGCTAAATGATCAAGATGTGAAAAACCTTCTGGCTACAGCGTAATCTTCCCTGGGATGTGCAAACTTTGGTGAAATTCAGGCATACATGAAAAGCACCTATACAAACTGGAGAGCTTTATGCATGATACATTTCCACAGATGTATCAAGAAATACAATGCTTACTGTTTCTTTACACTGCATAAACAGAAACATCTTGATATGTTAATATTCTACATAGAAATAAACAACAGGAAAGAAAGAAAGAAAAAAAAAATTAAAATTCAGAACTTAAATTTCTATGTACAGATTTTGAAAACATAGGTTCTTAGTATACTTTTTGCATTAATTTTCATGATAGTTTTCTTTCATTCTTATTTTGTTTTCAACACAGTGTCAGACGACTTTGCTTTATTTGAAATGTAAGATGTGAATAAAGGTCTTAAATATATCATAAAACCCAGTCTCTTTCATGACATTTAAAAATCCTCTCGAGTTGAAAACAGAGTACTTTAGAGCCATTAGCAGAAAACTGCTTAACTACAAATGGCCTGGTTGGTATATAAAATGCTTAATGTTAAAGCTGTTCCCAAGGTAAACATTCTGTAGTGGCTTTACAAATAGTGCATAGTAAAAAAATAATGGGATCTGTAATTGCTCAGTCATCTGCACAATATAAAAGTTAAGTATCTTAACCATATACAAAATGCAATCAGGCCCTGTAATGTTAAATCTGGTATCTTTTGTACTTTGTGCTTGTTGTTATAAAACAAGTAGAAAACAAGCTGTCCATAGAGAATCTTATGCAGTTCTTTCCCATATGTCAGTCTTTAGGACAAGGCAATATTAATGTACAAGTGGTCAGCTCCTTTCATATGCTACTAATGTACTGGAAAGTCTTCCGCACTCGATGCTTTCCTTCATGTCTCAGGACATCTCGTGCTAGAGCACTTCCCCATGCAGAACAATATGGCCTTCTCTTGGAAAAGCCCTGTGGGCTGATCATTGTCAGGTTATGTTATGTTTTAACAGTAGACACTTCAATGCTAGTTTTGTGCAGAGTTGTAGCAGGAACAAGAGGTCTAAACAAACAGAAGGGCCACTAGAGCCCCTTCATTTATCATCCTAACCTGACAGAAACCCCTATCTATTCCCCAGCTTTGCTGAATTTTACACGTTTCTTTTAGGATGTCTGCTTTTAAAAAGTAGCTACCCTTATTCTTGGCCCTTCTGCATAAATATGTTCTTCCTTACTGTTTAGATAAGTCAGATTTAGAAATCTGAAGGAAAATGTAAAATCAGAGGTTATGGTCTGAAAGGTTTTAACATATCATAAACAAATACTGTTAAAAATAATGCTGTTAATACTTACATAGCATCTTTTATCCAAAGATGCTATGAAGGTGTGAATTAATTAGTGCTCACATCACAATACCCTTGTGAATTAGTTAAGTATTATTATAGCAAACATTCACAGGAGGAAACAGATATAAAGAGAATATAAGTGTTGCCTAGGTAACACAGGGAATGGCAAAGGTGGGATTTAAGCCCAGTTTTCTTTCCGGTGTTCATTAAATACATTTCCTCTTTAATAACTGAAAGTATACTCTCAGCCTATATTAAATGAGTAATTGCTTACAAGAGTTGTAATAAACATTCAACTTTTCTTAAACACATAGGAAATGCTCTTTAAACACAAATTCTCAGTGTAAGTCTGTTCAGGTAACTGAGAGCCCACTCAAAAGTTAGTCACAGCATTTTCCCACCGTCTATTTGTCAGTAACAATGGCAATACAGTTTGGAAAGATATTTTTTAGAGTTTCAGATTTGGTTCACTGCTTTTCGTCATGCAGTTGAAGCCAAGTATTATTTCAGTATTCATCATTCAATATTCAGTATTCCTGTATTTTGAATGAACATTCCTCATGTCATCATAAAAGGACTTGTTTCTCAATGCTGAGACAAGAAGGACATATCCCTAAAAAGTACTGGCAATATGTTAAAAGAAATGCAAAATATTTTACGTGGAAAAAGAACATGAAGTCAGAACTCTGAGTGATTTATTTAGAAGAACTACTTGGACTAAAGGCATGAAGTCTTTCTGTCTGATGGTAGTGGGATATGTCTTGCTCACTTTTAGAAAAGGATTGATTTGAGTGGGCGATGATTCTAATAAAGGATGAGGGAAAATTTATGAGTCTGAAAGGAGGATTAGTAGCATGGGAGATTTTGTATCTGAGGTATGAAAATATGCTGCATTTGTTGGGAGTAATGCTGTTTTGATGGAAAAGTGATTAATTTCCTAAGAGTTGCAAAGCACATCTTTAGTTCAGAGAAGGGTGATGATGGGGAATGTTAAATACTTCAGTGTATTCGTGAGAATTATGTGGGATTTGAGCAAGTGTTGAATCTATGAGATTAATGGGGAATTGGTGGCACAGGGGAAGGATTAAATGAATGTAGTCATGGGACTGGAACCTGAGAGATTCAGAAAGATTGGATTGGGAGGCACCACTTGGTTCATTGAATCCATTTGTTCACAATCTCAGCTAACTATGTGATAGATGTTTATTTTAGATTTATCCATGTAACAACTATTCCACTTTCTTCCACCTATCACATTTACCAGGACCAAAGGAACATAAAGATCTTCAAAGTCACAAGTACAGTATGCCACAGAAAGCACACAGAAGGGGTTACAGCCACCTTCAATAGAGAAGTCCCTGCATTATCAGGGAAGCAACTAAGTAAAACTCTGAAGTGAGCCTAGAAAGCAAGAAACATGTTCCACAGTACAAAAGTGCGTCAAATTTTAAGTAAGGGAAATCTTTCCTTCTAAAGCCAAACCAAGTGGTCTTTTTACCCCATGACAATGAGAAAGCTACAGTAGTATGGTAGTGAACATTAATTGCAATATAACAACAGTAGAAACATACGAATATCCTGCCTATGAATTTTCTCTAATCATGGCCAATTTCCAACACTTCACATAAAAGAGAACTTCCTTTCCTGAAGATAAACCACTTGTTTATCGAGATATGAAAATATTCCTTACTTGCTTCCAGAGGTGACTATCAGAGGTGCAAGACACAAGATTAAAGCATTCTATATGCAGTGTAAATAGACAGCACTCAGTCTAATTTCAACCCTCTTGGCACATTGGATACCTAATAATTCATATCACAAGCCTAATCTCTTTTTTTCTCAGAAAAAAATTTCTTTGTGAGTTTTAAAAGTTTTCCTTCTTATCACCATCTTATGCTTAAGTTCCTACTCCACTGACCTATTTGTAAACTAGAAGTTCATCTCTTGGATGGTTAGAGATCACCCAGTTAGCAGGCTAAATGTATTTATGACCAATTTATTATAATTTCTCTTATGTTGATTTAATTCTTTTACTTAAAAACTCTTCTTCCTCTTGAGTATTTATCCCTGAATGCATTTCAGAGTTATTATATTCCCTCTAAACTTTCTTTTAATAATGCTGAAGTAGATCTTTTAAATCTGTCTCCATGAAATACTTACTACATGTCCCTAATAAATCTTCTCTGCATTTAGGTCTATATTTCCTGAATACAGATATCTAGCACTGTATATACTATTCCTAATGAAGTCTTATGATTGTTTTCCGTGATGGTACTAACAATTCTGGTCTGTGATAAAATAACCTGGTCTAATGTATCCTGGGAACTTGTCATTCTTTTTCACACCTGCAGCACACTAGTTACATCTTTACATACACCCAAGTTTTCTTCCATTTCATTAATTTCTGATTAGTAAGACGCCAGTCCCCAAACTTCTTGTTGTCTGGACCCAAGCACACCACATTGTGTTCCATGATAGTAACTTCCATCCTATTTCTGTCCCTCTGATCAACTAAGCCATCAAATTCTTTTAAAGTACTTCTACGTCCTTAACAATGGCAATACCATATATTGTTCTAAAAAAATCATAATTGCCCTCCAAAACCACAATAGCACCCTGTGAGCAGGAAAGATAGGTAAATCTTGCAACTTGCTATTGATATTTTATTTGTACTGTAGATTCTAAGAGCACTGATTGCACAGCACTCATGTACGTGAGTGTACGACTGACAAAATGCTGTTTCTGCTTTGAGTCAAATAAAGTTTGAGTGACAGTAGTGTGTAAATCCAAACAGATAAAGTGAATAAAAGATAATAGTGAGAAAATTTTGATTGGCAGTTGCACCTCAGTGACTACTTTTACTCTTCCAAAGGATTTTGAGCACAGATTCTGTGATTGGGATTTGGAAGCCAGCAGGGGATCATTTGTAAATTTTAGTCTTTTTGATCCCTGACCCAATGGGCAAGGAAAGACTTGTCAGGAAAAACACTGTGTTTGGGGGAACAGTTAAGTACAAGATGCTTACTACCAGTTAGTCTGATCTAAATATTGTTTTAGGATTTCAGCTGACCAAGATGTTGTCCTATTCATGCTGTTTAATGTGCAATAGGATTAAAGGCATGCATAATCTGAGTATGTATGAAACCCTTGAGACCCAGTTGAATGGCATGCTGAGGCTTTTGGCTCAGATCCTACCCAAGAGGTATTAATTTGGGTATGAATCAAATAAGGCTGGGAACTGGTGTAATTGTGTTAGTTACATCTGATGTCAAATTTAAAGTCTCTCAGCTCTAATAAAGCATGTTGTCCAACTGGAGAGATTGCATTGAGAAAGGCAGAGTAATGACATTTAATGTCTAGCAGATCTGGTGCTTTATGGAGTGGAGATGATTTCAAGGTTGCCTACATCTCCACCTTTCCCTCAGTGCTTCTGTCCTGCAGACATCAAGCAGCCTCTCAAGTCTCTCTTCTCCTTGGTCTCCTAAGAAAGTTTCTGGTAATATATCAAATGAAGCACAGAGGATTTGAGAGGAATAATAATTATGAGTCAGATTGAAATGTTCCTTTGCTCATAGTGGTCATTAGGATTACTAACAAGAGAAATTACTTATTAATGCAAGTAATGGGTTTCCAATGTATTGCAGTACACAGAAGACTGGATTAAATTGGAGTGTTTGAGCTGAAGCTCCTCTTCCATGTGATATTTATCCCTAATGGTACAAGGGCACTAACTTGTGGCTCGAGTGAAGGGAGATGACTGAACCAGTGACCCGGTCTGGTAGAGAGTAGATGAGAGGTGAATACAAGCTGCTGCAGGGCAGTTGGCTAACAGAAACAGGGTGCCATCAATGGAAACAGTGTATGAGTCAAGGAAACAAGAAAAACTTACCATATGTCTTTTATGTCCAATATTGAACCCAGTTTTCAGAAAGAAGACAGATGGAATGCTTTGCCAAGGTCGGAGATGTTCTGCTCTTAACTGGTTTCATCCTCTTTCCCTGAGATGGCAGCACTCTCATTCATACAGTGTGGGGCCTTCTCAAATTCCCTCACTGATTTTTGTATAGAATAATTTAAGCCCAAAAGATTGTTCAGAGTTTTATTTAGATTTTGAACATCTCTAGCTATGAAATACACTATGACATATGCCTGGTGAGAACAGAATCACCCTTAGGAACAGAATCATGAATTTTCAAAGAGATGCAATATGCTTGCTTTCTTTTCCTTTTTTTTTTTTTTTTTTTTTTTTAATATATTTTTCTCTCAGTTCTGTATGGAATTAACATTTCAGGCATATAAGAGAAATTTCTGTAATCAAAGCATACATTACATTTGAGGTAAGATTATTATTTAAAGTAACCAGCAGACAACATTCTAATATACAGTAGAAACTAAAAAGTGTTAAATTATACTTTTTAAAATTAAATTATTTTGTGGTTACTCATAATCAAAAAAAAAATGTAGCATTTTAAAAATTGTTTCATGGCAAAATTGTAAATAAACACAAATAATTGATATGCATATAAATCCTGATCCTGATAAATTTCAAAAATCCATTAAAGAGAGATTTTGAAATCTAATAGTACTAATTAAACAGCACTACCTGGACCAGCTTGATATCCTAAATCAGATACAAACATTTAATTCTGTAGTCATATTCAAGCAGGTTGATGATTACAACTTTTCTTTCAAAAATAAAATTCCTTTCAACTCTGAATACCAAGTCAGACAACAGCTGCATAGGAAAACATTCCAAGCCTTAAACAGAATCCAAACTTGATTGGTACACAAGTTTTACTGGTACTGTACCTCTATTTAAAGGAAGCATTAGTGAAAATTTGAAGTGAATGACATCTATGAAGTAGGAAAAGTTTTTTGTCTTCTATCAATTATTTTGATACAACTACAAGTGGGGAAATTTTGTTACTTATGACAAGGACAGGGAAATAATGTTTCAGGTGGTCATTTTCTATATGTAAGAAGAAATTATGTGAGAAAACTTTTTGATCACGTGAGATATTTGGTTAAACTACTAAAATGCTGGGTGGTGTCTCTAGTAGAGTAGGTACATATGCTGAAATTAAGTTAGGCATCAAATTGGAAAAAGATAAAAAATCATACATTAAATTATTTAAGTTAATCAAAGGAAAGAAAACAGAGACAGATTTGCACTGGATAATGACTAGCATAATGAAGAAGGACTTTGAGGTAAGTAAAATGCTTTCCTTGTATTAATCTTAATTCTGGAAGATGTAAATTGTGCCCTGCTGCACTTTTTATGTTAAGACTTGTACTTCTATAATTTTAACACTGTTAGCATTATCTTCAAGGTGCATTATTTCTTTGAAAAGCATGGACCTCAGAACATGATTTGAAGGAAACATTTGATGGATACCCTATATGAACACTAAGTTGAGTACCACTAGCTAAGCAATTTTTCTAAGACGTTAGGCTTTAAGAAGATGGTAAAACAGCATTAAGGGAAAAGATAGTCTAGACCTTTTTCATTAACAAAACATAAATACCCCAACCAAAACAAAAAAACCCCAAACAAATACACGAACAAAAACCAACAAAAAAAGGCCGGCTGATGATCAGGTTAAGTATTTATACTAATGCATGTAGAAAACAAGTCTGAGGAAATCTAAAGGAGCTCCAGAAAAAGAACACGTGAGCAAACAGAATAGAGGCAAAACTCTGAAGTAATCATTAAATAAAACCATTAAGTCACTGGAGTTGAATATTCTTGCTACATTAGTCCCTCTTGGAGTGAAAGAAGATTCCTTCAATTCTCTCAAAAAAGGAGTTTGTGACATGAAAGAGCTTTGACTATTTATGCCTCACAGGTGAAAATTCATTCAAGTTATATTAAAGCAAGGTGATTCCCTCCAAGCAAAATTAAGCTCATAACACTTGTTTTTAAATAACAATGAATGTAATAAATATATTAATAGCAGTCCTATCATCTTGACAATGACATTTTGAAAAGAGGTAGCCTTGTCCATCTCAGTGGAAGACTATTTGAGTTCAACAATGCTCAAGAGGGACTTCCAAAACACAGATATCCTAAGGACAGTGTCATTCTGCTGTCTTCCCTCAGATAACCTCTAGAGAGGAACAGCTTGAGATATCAGGCTCAAGCATCACATTATGTTTCTTATCAGCTGCCTCAGCTGGCTCCTCACTCCACATGTTCAGGATTACTTGCTGATCAGCCCATGCCCTTTAGAGAGATATTAAGAACATACGGGTTTAATTGTTGTCTGAGGGCCTGGCACTGAAAAGTTAGGTGCTGCTTTGATTAATTTGTAGGTGCTTAACATTATTCACTGGATCAAATTTATGGCAACACTTAACATTTATCACACCTGAATCCTCCCATGGCCTTACCCTTTAGTACAGGATATGCAAAGCAGCCAAAAACAAATAAAAAAGGGACCCAAAAAGCAAAAGATATTACTACACTGCAATACTCTGTTTCCACAAAATCTCTATCAATACATTGACCAAAATAGGATGTGAAATGAGAGGAAAGAGTGGAAAAGATTTTATTGACAACATCCCCTAACTTGTCTTCATAGAAAGACCCTTAGTAATGAGAACATCTAAACATCCAAAAAAAAAAAAGAAAAGAAAACAAATTGTCACTATGGCATCAGAGTAATTAAAGCCATTTTACTTATTACTGACTATTTGTTTAGGGAAATTATTCATTTTATCAGAAACAGAATAACCACAATTTAATAATTGCATTCTGTGCAAAGAGAGACTGATAGGCACAGTAAGATTTCCCTATTTAAATGCATAACAAGGATGTGGGTGCATAACTGACATCATTATTATTTTAGTTTATAAAACATATACAAAAAGATAGGTGCCTGGCATTCTAAATACTGTGTAGTTAAATTACAAACACTGTATCAGCTGAAACTATTAACTAATACCACAAGAAAACCTCAACAGGAATGGAAACACTACCATATCAGCTCTGTACCTCAGTACAGCTCCTCAAATCCTCTCTCACAAATCCCAACTAAATAGACTAGTCCTACAGCAGTGTGTCTCTAGAAGGAAAAGAGGCTAAGAGCCACAACAGGGAGATTTTTCTGCAGTGGCAAAATTCCTTCTATTTTACCATAGCCCTTTCTATTTTAAATCCAGAAGACCTGTTTTCTAACAACTCTATGAATTGCAGGTCATAACAACAGCATAGAAAGAAAGGGATTTCTGACAGAAATTTTTCCTTTTCCTTATCCATTTAAAGAACTGGATATAATTTCCATCTAGAAAAGATGAAACAGTCCTTGTAAACAAGTGGACAAAGATTTTGGGCGCCTTGGTTCAAAACTATACGCAAGAAGCCAACTACCTTCTCCCCGTTAGTCTTGCTTCCACTGTTTTTCAGGTTATAACCTCAGCTGAAACTTGGTGCTCTAATGTGACACAAGTATGGATGATTGTAGCATTTGCATGGATTACAGAACAAATGTAGTCCTTTTCTCTGGATTTTGTTCTTTTTTCTACATCCCACCCTCCTCCCTGTGGATAGAAGAAATTCATCAGGTTTGAGGTGTTTCTCTTCCACCATAAAGTACTTCAAAGCACTGCTCTTTGAAGAAGTCCTATTGTCTGGAATGTCTAAAATGTTCAGACCTGTGATGTGCCTCTAAATATCTACTTTGGAATAGATCAGCAGGTAAATTAAACACCCAGCAGCAAGTGATAATTCAAAGATGATTTATTATATTCTTATGGAATGTCTCAACCTGAGCATCACTGATCTTCATAAAGTCTGAAATCATTATATAGTTAATGTAGGAGTATATGTATTAAAAAAAAAAAAAAAAAGTATGCGTTTGTATCTGCACATGTAAAATAAACAAATGGATTTACATTAGGTGTGTTAAATTCTCACATATGGTCTGTAGCTATATACCATTTTGTGGTAATATAAAATAAACTATGGCAAGGAAAGAAAATAGGTGTATAGCTTTAATTCTGGGGAGACCTGTTGAATCCCTGTATATTTTCCCTCTTCAAAATTATCTCACAATAACTTGTAAATCATCTTTTCATCATTGGAAAGAATTTCAGATTACCACCCCCCCAACAATTCCATGGTTGAAGTTTAAAAAAAAAAAAATCTCCTTGAATATTATTTTTTATAGCCAATAGCTACCCTATGTTATTAAAAAACTTCCACTGTATTCTGAGTTATTTTTCCTCTATTTCTGTGAAAATATATTTGCTTCTCTATCTTGAAATACATAGTGTTGCTCATAGTCATTTAAATAATACTCATAATGAAGGAAAAAGACCCCTGTATCTTTGTATTCAATTATTCCATATTGAGGTATTATGTTTAAATTTACTTTCAAGGTAACGTTGAAACAATTATATTACCAACAAAGCTACTAATGTATCCATTAATGGATGGATAAAGGTACAGATTTGTGAACAAATATGACAAGCCAAATCTTAGTAAATTAAGTATTACAACATTTCAAAACACTGTTTTCCTGCTATAATGTATAATGTGACTTGCTATTTTAATCACAGACAAATACTTCATGCACTGCAGAAACCATCAGAATACTTTGTGTAGGCATACCATCTCCAAAAATGTTTATAAGCATATAACATAATGTTCTGTGCCACAGAAAATGTAGAGTTTTAGACCAACATGATTCTAGTGAAGCCAAAGTCAAAATTACTTGTAGTGGAGGAAGTAGGATTGACTTTTACTATAGTTTTAAGCAATAATCCATTTTCTACTAACTTACTTTACATTCATTAATTACATTACAGATTAAAACAATCAGTAGGGAAAAAAAATCCCATACAGTGTAAATTTTACTTTATTTCCATTTCCTGCTTCAGCCTATAACTTTAGATATAATTAGTTATATTAAAGCTCTGAAGAATAAGGCTGCCATTAACAGTGATTTAGCAAATGCTTTTGGATTTTAGTCTTACACTACATAATTATACTTACATGAAATATAATTAATGAGGAAAACGTCTCAGATGTGTGGGCTAGGAAGGCAAATATAACTATCCTTTATTGTGCCTTCAAGGTTAGAATTATTATAGCACTTATAATTTTATTATAATTACCCATAATGAGACTCCACATGCGTGATACAGTCTACATGCTTTTGACATTAGAAGTTTTCAAAATGCCTCATTAAGTATTTTACTCTATATTTATGTGGTTTTCTTCCACCTCCCATTTTTGGTGGCCATCTATTCCATGTAAAAGCGTACAAACTTATTTAAAAAATACTACCATTAAAGATCATAAAATGATTACAGTGAATAGATATTAAGATGTCACAGCTGTATAACCTATTCCTTTTATGTACTCCCATGCTGAATTGTTTTATGACCTATCATAAACCTATTAAACTACTGGTAATAAAGGATTGTAATTAGTGATAAAACCTTGTTGCTTAGTGAGCCAAGACAGTCATCCTTACTTTGGATTTTATTGAAAGTAATCAAGATGAAACCTTCAGCAATGTCAAATAACACCTTCAGAGAAGAAGGTTGCACTTTTGGTAGAGATTGCCAATATTTAAGCTTTTCTGTAGTTTACCTGTGCTGTATTTTGCAGGCTGAACTTGATTAACTCTGTTCCCCTCCATCCTTCTTCCTATTCCCCATGAACTTGCACAGAAGAATAAGAAATATAGGATAAATGAAGCCAAATAAGCTTGGAACACAGTTTGACTTCAGTGGTTTTCCATTTTGCTATTGTATTACGCATGTAGAATGCTGTCCACAACTTGTTTCCTGGCAGGATTCAACAAGGGCTATAAGCAAAGCAGAAATCCTTAGAAGTGAACTCTGGCTGAAATGGAGAAATCTAGTTAAGAAAAAAAGCATGCAAGGCGCTGAACAAAATGTGTGACCTTTTCAGCTATCAAATCAAATTAACTTTTTTCCTAGTCATACTGGGCTGAATGCAAACATAGCTTCCAGAGGCACAAAAGCCACTGCTTTAATCTGCACTGTATCATCAAGTCCCTCTTAACATTTGTGTGTTGGCCTTCTAGAATACATTAATTTTGCCAGCGTGCTCAGTTGGTTGGTTCTTGATGTATCCTGGTGAAAGCTGACATTTTCACTTTCCTTAATGTAAATTTTCTGTAGCTCAACCTCAAAAATCTGGGTGGGGTAATTTTCTCAGGATATAAGAAAATGCCATTTACCATTTTGGCATGGAAAGAAGGCAAACACTATACAGATGCAATTCAGTGCAGGGAAAATATAATGCCAGAGATTAAACTCACAAATCTGTATTCCTGTCTCCACTGCACAGCTACAGTATCTTGCACATCTTGAAAACTGGAAAGGAGGGGGGAGGGAAAGAAGTCAAACAATATTCACTTTGTCTTTATAGCACTATATTTCACTCTGCAGTAAACTGGAAAGACAGAGCTCTAAGCACCAAACAATTAACCCTCCACTAATTCCCCTTCTATCCTACAAAATAAAGAATACATCAAAGACAGAAGAACAGGTATCTTCTCTCCTATTCTTCACAACATGGATTTATTTGTCCTAACTGGACTTTTAAACCTATTGTGCCTGGCTTTTCACAGCACTGAATTGAGCAATAGGGAAACTATAGTAACCAATAATCTGTTTCACTTCAATGGAAACTATGTATCTTGGTGGATAACAAAGCCTGGGATAAACACTAAAAATCTCTGACAGGGTTTGGAGAGGGAAAGTATGGTGTCTCAACTGTGGGGTCACGTTTTAGCCAGCCTTCACCTATAGGCAATAATTATTACGACATTCCTCATTTGTTCTTCACTAAGAAAATTCTTCAAAGGTGTTTAATGGATACCGTCACCTCCATTAAAATTCACAGTATTCTGTGCAATTAATTCAGCCATATGCAGAGGTGTGTGCATGCTAATTGCTTTTAATCACATATACATTAAGATTATACGTGTTAGGCTCCTTTCAAAAAGATGCCTCTTCAAGAAAAGCTGGTAAAACTTTACATTGTAATAATTGTAGTTGAGTCAACACAATATACCTCTCCCTTATTCTCATAAAGATTTTAAGTCTCTCATTTCAAAGGTAGCAGGGGGAAAAGTGTATTCAGTATTCCCCATGCAATTATATATTGGAATTAAAACAAGCCTGATATCCACTTAGATGTCAACATGACCAAATAATTTTACGTTACCTAAGATCTACATAAAATCAAGAGCACCGAAAGCTGATCACTTTTGCAAGTAAATCAAAAAGGCTGTTCTTCTATTTTATTTTTTATCTTAAATGTATCCAGAGTTTTATGGCTAAATACTAAAGCACTAGCAGTTGGTCATGCTTTAAGCTACTAGAAGAAAGTTAAGCTTCCACGTTGGCTAGCCGAGATATCAGCTATAAGCTGACAAGTAATTAAACCAGCATATCTATAACAACTGTCATCTCTTATTTCTGTGCAACTTGGATGTAAACCAAAGGCAAGAAAGCCAAAAAAAGACTTCACATTACTGGGCAACTGCTGAGCATCTCCTGCTGAACAGTTTAGCAGACCTGGGCATTTAGAGGATTGTAGCAGAGATCAAAAGGGTCAGAGATCCCTTTACCAATTAACAGCAGGGAGAAGAACATCAAATAAGGTGTAAATTTTAGCTCTGCAGTTTTGAGTAAGCCAAGCATGAAATGCATTCTAATACTCTTGAGTAGCTGCAGCTTTGAGCCATCAGTGATGTCACTGGTGCACTAAAGGAAGCTTAATCGCACTTAGAGTGGCATGTAGCAATCCCGCTCAGCTAGGTGCTAAAGCCTGCTGCTTCTTGTCTCTTTTGATAACACATGGGAATTGCTAGCCCCGACGTGGCTGGCGAGAACAGAAAACACTCCACAAAAACCAGGCTTTCTTTGGGTTCTTATGCTTTTATTGCGCCTCGATCTTAAAGAGATAGCAACACAGGGTTTGTTTTCTCCCCTTAATTGTTTCAAATAAAGAAGGAAATAATTAATAAGACCCAGTGTAAGTAATCAGCCTTTTGGGGCTTGAAGCGCTGTTTAATCCAGCTTTATGCAAATCACCGTGGGGGGAAGGCTTTTCCTATAGACATTGCTCTTTCTCCTCTTTCTTTTCTCTCCACCCTCCCCACCCCCCCCTTTTAAGTACGACAAAAGAATGCCATTGAGCCTTTTTATGCATCTCCTTGACCAGTACATACTGCCCAGAATATGCAGTCTGACATGATAGGGCTGGGAAATGCAGAGCAGGCCAAGAGCTGCGCTCCGTTTCTGCACAGGTGTGCACAGGCAGGGGCTTTGGAGGGGCTGTGGGGGTCTCCCAGTACCCCTGCTCGGGGACCCCCTCACCCAGGCTGCCGCAGGAGGGGTGCGGCAACGGCACCTGAGAAGGTGGAAGAAAAAAACAGCAGCAGAAGCAGCAGCAACAGCAGCAGCAGCGGCGACAAAAGAGATGAAACAGACCGAAAGTTCTGATCTGCCAAAACAGCACGATAGTGTTTTTAGGCTGAGCTGGAGGTCAGAATTAGATTAAGTTCAGCCTATTTTTAGAGTGGCTTTGTGTGCAGATACTTATTGTTGCACGATGTCATGCCTGCTTTCTCACAGGCAAGCGCATGAAGCAGAATCTAAACAGAAAAATATTTTTTTTTTTTTACTGTTTGTGAATTAAAATTATGTCAATAATAATTCAGAGTACAATTCTTAAAGAAATAAAGGTGGATATTACATTATTCTTTTGTTTATTTCGGCTAACAAAAGATTACCATGGGGACAATTACAAATTCATGATATGGGTACATTCACAGAATACATTAGTGGCCCTGCTTCAGTGAGAAAATACAGTTGCAATGTTTAAATCGGGTTAAGAAAAATTCCCACAACTTAAATATGCGCTTTCATTTTACAAGATCTCACCTATAATAAGTTCAAACCATGGAGACTCTATCCCTAATGGAGTTCAATTAAATAAGTCCCACATCAACTTAACTATTCTGCTCAGAAAGTCATCCCAGAGCATAAAATACTTCCTTTTACATACCTAAGTATTCATAATTGCATATACCTAATTTATTTAGGAAAAATCAGTGAAATCCCCTTTCCACTTTGGTTTCAAGAGTGCAAGTACTTGTTTTTTCTAAACATTATGAATACAACTAGATCTGAGAGAAATCATATCCACAACAAAGAGAAGCTAGTGACCAGCTCAGATACATTGTCTTTTGAACAACAAGTCAGTGCAGACAGAAGTAAATGACAGTTAATTACAAATTACATTCTGGTTGGGGCTGTGAAGGCCTCCTGGCTTGAATAATAATCAGGCCCTCGGGCACTCACCTGCCTGCAAACGAACATACGGAGACACAGGCTGGGGTGCTATACAAGTTTCAAAACAAGCTGCTAAACACAAAAGCTTATTGGATTACAGAGATTTAGGCAAAAGCATTCAGATCTCTGGCAGCAACTCTAGTACTAGGTTGAAGGGATTTCTAAAGGACGAATTGCTATTTACTGTAAATTTCTGAATACTGCTCCTGATTTTGTAGTAAACAAATAAATTATCTTGTTTTCTAATGTTAGAAAAGTTATCCTATTACAAACGTCCTTTAGGAAATACAGTAGGAGAAAGTGCATGTTATGAATTGGAGATCGAATCTCTTTCCAAGTTAGAGAAAATACACATACTGTTCACATTATTTCTTTCTGATTTTTGCCATTCAACCAGTACCATATATGTTCTAAATGTACTCTATGTAAAAGTAAACAAATCAGAAATAAAATATTACTCATGGTGAAAAAAGTATTTATCCGGCATCTATGACTGTTGAAATTTGGGCTGTTTACTGATGTATGTTACATTTTTTTAATGTTTGATTTTAATCCCATGTATTTGTAAAATATGACACTGTCTACATTAATTAATGTCAGTATTAGTGCACTGTAAAACCTTGGCTTTTGTAATTCACTAAAGCAATTTCTATTCATTTAGTTGAGCTAAGTGCTTATTGTTAAAGACAAAAGGCTCAACAGTTTGACATTGAGCTCATTATGTATGTTTAAAACATTCTGCAATTCAAGGCCACACCACATGCAATAAAAACAGAAGCCGGTGGGTTCAGGGATTAAAATGCAGACCACACAGTTCTCTTCAATAACTTTCCATTTAAATCTGATTAAAACTTCAAAACAAAGCTATTTAGATGTATCAGCATACATGGGTGTGTAAGTATGGGAGAGTATGTATCTTTTGTGTTCCTGATACTCACACACAAGCTTTCAGTTGTTTTGTTTTTCTTTAAGTCAGTCAGCTGCCATATAGCTTCTGTAGAAAGATTTCCCTGTTCGTAGGCAAATGTGATCATGTGTTTTCTGAAAGAATTTCTGGTTTTAAAACAGAAATAATTTAGTAAATTTATGTACTTTTTATGATTATTTGCAAAGGCAATACATACAGAAAACACGGTAAGTTTACACTCTGTATATGTACGTAAATGCACACATACCGGAATAAAAGTATAAATAAAATGGAATCTATAGCGGGATGGAAATTATGCTATATATTTCAGGTTAGGAGCACGGGCTGCAGAATGGCTTGGATAATAAAAAAGATTATTGCAGTTATGTAGATGCCTTTCATATGTTTCACCCCAACTCTCTTCTCTACCGAGTCACCAGGCAGTGACTATGATTTTCTTCTCCAATCACAATTTCTCTGGTAAAACTTCTGACTTTAACATCAGGCTATAAGAAACAATTAGACTGAGTCATCACCATACTATTGCGCACAGAGCAGCACCCCTATGTGCCACAAAAGCCTTATAATATCCATTATGGGATGGAAGCAGTGCTTGTGCGGTATCAGAGGCCCACTAAGGCGCTTGCACACTTGCCTGCCAAACATGTTTGCCTGTTTGTGGATCATCCGTATCTCTTACACAACTTTAGTAAAGAGCGAGCTCAGGTCTTAATCCCACCTTTAGGCTTGCAGGGATAGGGTGGGAAAGGCATTATGGAGCAAAACTTTATGTCAGGGAAGGCTGTGACAATAACTGTCATTGAATTCTCAGGGACAGGATTTTTCCAGGAAAATAGATGCTGTGCTCAGCACTCCTCTTCTGCAGCCGAGATTTCAGTACCCCTGCCCGAGCTCTTATTTATGGTCTTTTCCTCAGCTCATCTCCTTCAAGTTTTACAGAACCAGCTGGCATGGGGGAAAGGCTGCAGCATCAAGCACTACACACAGAAGAGTTTGTGACTAGCTCAGAGCCAAGCAGCATTAGGGCCCCTGCTGAATTTTTTTATTGGCACCGCCCAGCTCTCTCACAGGTCCTCTCCAAACATTTCCAAAGCCCTGCCGTTTTCCAGTGCTTTATTCTCTTCCAGTGCTACTACAAAGATAGCTGTCTCTTTTCTTATGTACCCTACAGAGAAGAAGAATCAGGAAACGATGCTAGTAATTCAAACCCAAGCCCGTGTCTCTGATAAATCATGAGGAAGATTGAGTTCAGGAAAGCATTCACTGTCCCTCTTTAAGTATTTTATTTTCAGGATTGGAAGAAATCAAGCGACGTAAAATATTTAATATGCATCTGTCCAATCTGAAAGTAATTTTCAAAGGAATTTTTCTCATATGGCCCAAAGCTACTATGTAAAATTAAAAATAGTCTTTTCCATCTTTGATTTAAGGGATGTTTGTGAGCCACAGTTTTAAAACCAGAGGGAAAAATAGCTTCACTCAACCAGAGTAAAGAAAAAGAACCACCTTATCGGCAGCAGAGTGATTTTGACTGTACTGACAATGACATGAGTAATCCATCATGTCATCGGCCCAGTGACGGATGTACCCTGCACCTCATCTCTGTATGTGTGCAGAGAGGACTATGTAGCGAGCCAGGAGGCAAGTAACACTTAACCCCTGCAAGCTTCATGTTCCTGCTGTGCTTCAGACAACCTCTGTCATGTATGAAAAGCCTAAAGAATGACAGTAAATCTATATAGACCAGCACAATCTACCATCATGACAACTACACACCACCATAGCCTTATAACACTATTAAACTGTATCATCACAGACTTGTAAGACAAGGCCGGTATTACGTGCTTTGTTAAGCCACTTAAAAGGTCTTTGGAAATACACTTGATATACCTTTTGTTTACATTCAATCAATAAAAGGATATAGTTTGTAAATACTAAGTCCATATATAAGGATGATTAAATATTTTGGCCTAGCAGAAATAGTACCTTATTCCAGAAATTTAATTAAGCAGAAAAAAACATTCAAAGGAAGTAACAAAAGTTAAATCTGACCTTTTAAAAATGTTTCTTAAGATTATTTTGAATTGACAGTAGTTTTAACAGAAAATTATAGCTGTTTCCTGATTAAAGTTATGAGCTTCTGTCTCCAAAAATTTTAATTTACATTGTCAATTCTGAAGAAAATACGGACCTTTAAAAATCTGAGATCCAATATTTATTCAACTATGAAATGTAATAAACATTTATACATCCCACCGGCAAAATTACCTTTCTATAGACTCTTCATAGTTATAGTGCAATGCTGAAGTGTCCCAGGATGATAACCTTATAGAGTAATACGCATGTGCTAGCTGATAGTTGTCCGTCATATATATAAATTCCAAAAGTGTAACATGCCAGGGAGGTAGCATTCAAAATTTTCACTCAGACCAGGAAAGACGATACTGGATAACTCCTTCAAAAACACATTTAGTGGCTGCATTTCCTGAGTTTTCTAAAGTAGGCTTTTATAATCTTCCCTTTTCTCTTTTTGTTAACATACAACAAGCTTCTCCTGGGTAAAAAAAAAAAAAAAGGAAAATAGCTGGTTGAATAGTAATATTGTTAGTTCATGTATATGCAAAAAAAGATCTTTTCACACCTTGATGAAATTAGCATAAATTTCAATACTAATGAATTGGTAGAGACCAGTGAAGAATACCAAGGACCACATTCAAACTGAGTTATATTCCTATAAAACAGATCTATTTTCTAGGGACATGTGACATGAGTGTTATATGCTTTTATTGCACAATCTGCATAATTCACAGTCTAAAACAATTTGCAGCTGGATAAAGAAAATTGACTCTTTACTAGTGAAACATCACATCTAAAGGGTATTATTTTTCTTCTTGGCTGAAATTACCATGTATTGTTGGAAGCCAAAAATCCACAGTTAGAAAATACAAGGAAATGTGTGTTTGGAGCTATTCAGCATTTTGTCACTGGGGAAAGCACAGCACAAATATACACAAGGCAGTGGAGGAGTGGAATGTAAGATGAAGAACCATTGCATCTTTCAATAATTCCAAGAAGTTGCCAGGAGGACAACAGACATCAGGAGTGGTTTGGCTACTCTGTCCCCTCCTGGCCCCATACAATGTATGCACGAAGCAGCAAAACAAGAGCCAGTGCAAAACAAATATGTAGAGTAGCAGATGTCAGTGTGCACGTCTAAACAATTGCTATGCCAAATACTGTGGAATTTCCACACTGTTAGTGCTTTTTAACTCATTTGCTTACTGTGTGCATGGTTTACTCTAGCTTAGTTCTGCTGAGGTCAGTCACAACCTTCAAAACCAAAGTTTGTCTGTATTTGCCCTTCTTTCCTGAATGGATCAAATCACACTCTTTTGTTGTTGTTTGATGACTTTCCTCTTCAGACAACCATTCCTTTATCTTCTTATTTTGCTAGGTCTTGAGAACACTGGACACCTGATGGCAGAATTCTCCACATCCACCAAAATCAGTTGAGGGATTTCAGTATCAAGTTAATACTATACATACTTTTGGCTCAAGGGTCAAAAGCTCTTGACTTTTATGCCTGTAGAAGCAGAAACTGGTTCAGCACTGCCTTTCTCCCCCAATATTTTCTTCCAGTTCTAGAACAATATATCAAACACATGATCTGAAAGTAATTAGTCCAAGATCAAAATAAAATCAGAAATTAAAAGAAATTATTCTACACTCTTACAAACAACAAGACAGTATATTAAATCACTGTTTATAAAAACAGAAGAGTTTTGAGCAAAGCTATAAAGTAGCATTCACATGGGAATGCCCTCAGTAGGAAAAGACTAGACATTTAAAAACATTCTTATTGCCCAAATTCAGAGTTTTCTTAACTTTTTTATTATCTTTATACATGACTTTCTTCTAGTGAGAACCAAGATAGATAAAATATAAGTAACACCATTTTAAAAGTACAGAATCTTAAGTTTCAACATATATTCATTATCTATGAAACTACATTTGAAATACAGCTCTAAGATTGTCATCCATTGATTTCTCACCTGTTGGCCAAAACCGGTATATTTGTTTCTTTATCTCCAATAAAAACATGGGAATATACTACTCTCAAAAAATATTTTGCTGTCTTCCTGTGCATGTCATCTTCAGAGGAAAATTTCCTAAAAGTATGCTCTTTGCCATTATAGTATTGCCTTCCACAGAGGGCCACAATAGATTTACTGAGTATGTATTGGTCCAACATGAGAGTTTGTGAGAAATAAGTAAGATTTGCTGTACAAAGGAATTTATCCTTCATAAATTACAAATTACTCCTTAATTCAGCTCTTTTTGCATAATAATCAGTTCCTTGTTCCCTGTATCAAGATGCAGCATCGGTCAGGGAGTAGAGGCCTCCAGGGCAGCCCCAGCTCTGGGTATCGGGCACCTCTATGGGCACAAGGAATGCACAGCCAAAAAATCTTTCTGAAGAGGCTAACTGTAGTGAGCAGAGCAGATGGATCTACTTCAATAAACCTTTATTATTGCTAAGCAAAACATTCAACTTTACTTTCTCAACAAAATGAGGTATCTGTGACCAGAAATGTTGCCACAGGGCCACGGCACAATTTATTTAAAATAAACAAGCAAACAAACAAAAAGTAGAATTCTTTCTTCTTAAAACTGAATATCTGATTTTGCACCAACTCCTTGTATACACCAATAGCAGCACTGTTGTGGAAAACTTAAAAATGAAAACAAGATATAATAATAAATGTTGAACAGTACATCACAGAATAAAAATTCCCATGAAAATCATTGGGGCTGCTTTGTGTCCGATGTTTTTTCATGTATTTAAGGCCATGTTATCTACCTATAAGTTTTATAACATGAGAGGTCCATGTGGACATATGCATGTAATATGTGGAACTGCATCCTTTAGAAATGTATATTTTAAAATTCTCAATAGGATATATAGTAAAGTCCACATGATTGAAAACAAGATCCTGAAGATAGGTTCCTACATGCTAATTTTTAAGTTTCTCAGCATCAGAATGGCTTAGCAAGTGTATTCACCCATTACTATTGAGTTCACTGGAAAACACCAGAATTGCAAGACTGAAAAAATCAGCCCAAAACTTTCTCAGACTGAAGGAGCTTTCAGCTGGCATAGATAATTCCTAATCCACCACAAACTGAATAGGTTGGCAGTTTGAGATGCAATCTCAATTGCATCTCAATTTGAGATGAGATCTGGAAATCTCTTAAGTTCTGCTCCTAACCAGAAAAAAAAAATACAGAAGCTTCAAGATTGCTCTAAAACACATAATAACCTGTGCAACCATAGATACAGATGAAAAAGAATGAAATATTTCCTACATATCTACAGCTATGCCCTTATTTTTCAAATTACTCTCATTCGGGTGCTCTTGGGACTCCTATCAGCTTTGGCATGGAGAGTGGGAAAAAGGCAGAATTTAAACCTCATAAATAACAGATGCATATAAGGAAATTACTCATATTTATTGATTTAATTAAGTTCCATGAACAATATGGACTAAAGAATGTATCCTTAATAAGGAATTTACCAGTGTGTCAATTTAAAGGTTTGACAAGCTGCCCTCCTCCTACAGGGAAATTTTGTGGTCCCAGAAGCCATTTCTGGGGGCAGCACAGCCACCAGAGCAGTTCTGCAAAGTTGTCAACTGAAGACCACAGCACACTTGTTCTCACCAACAAGGAGGGGCTGGTGGGGAGTGTGAAGATCAGGGCAGCCTTGTCTGTAGTGACCATGAAATGGTGAACATCAAGATCTTTAGGGCAGCGAGGAGAATGCACAGCAATCTCACTCCCCTGAGCTTTAGGAGATCAGACTTTGGCCTGTTCAGGGATCTGCTTGACAGAATAGCATGATATAAAGCCTGGGAGGGAAGAGGGGCCAAGAAAGCTGGTTAATATTCAGGGATCACCTCCCCAGAACTTAGGAGTTATACATCCCAACAAATACGGTAAAAGGTAAGGTAAGGATAAAGAGGTAAGAATGCCAGTAGGCCTGCATGGATGAACAAGGAGCTCCTGGACAAGCTCAAACATAAAAAGGAAGCCTACAGAGGGTGGAAGCAAGGACAAGTAACCTGGGAGGAATACAGAGAAACTGTCCAATCAGCCAGGGATCAGGTTAGGAAGGCCAAAGCCCTGGTCAAATTAAATCTGGCCAGGGACATCAAGGGCAACAAGAAAAGCCTCTATAGATACTTTAGTGATAAAACGAAGACCAGGGAAAATGTGAGCCCTTTCCAGAAGGAAATGGGAGATTTGGTTACCCAGAATATGGAGAAGGCTGAGGTACACAATGACTTTTTTGCCTCATTCCTTACTGGCAAGAAGTCCAACCACATTATCCAAGACATAAAAAGAAAAGGTAGAGACTGGTTGGATGAAGAACTGTCCATTGTAGAAGAAGATCAGGTTTGCGATCATCTAGGGAATGTAGAGGTGTACAAGCCCGTGGGACCTGATGAGGTGCATTCACAGGTCCTGAGGCAACTGGCAGATGAAGTGGCTAAGCAACTATCCATCATATTTGAGAAGTCATGGCAGCCCGTCGAAGTTCCCGCTGATTGGAAAAGAGAAAACATAACCTCCATTTTCAAAAAGAGAAAAAAGGAAGACCCAGGGAACTACAAGCCAGTCAGTCTCACCTCTGTGCCTGGCAAGACCATGGAGTAGATCCTCCTGGAAACTATGCCAGGACACATGGAAAACAAGGAGTTGATTGGTGACAGGCAACATGGCTTCATTAAGGGTAAATCGTGCCTGACAAGTTTGGTCGTCTTCTACGACAGGATAGCAACATTCATGGATAAGGGTAGAGCAACTGACATCATCTATCTGGACTTATACAAAGCATTTGACACTATCCCACATGACATCCTTGTCTCTAAATTGGAGAGACAATGATTTCGTAGATGAACCACTCGGTGGATAAGGAATTAACTGGAAGGTCACACTCAAAGAGTTGTGCTCAACAGCTCAATGTCCAAATGGAGAGCACTGATGAGTGACTTTCCTCAGGGATTGGTACTGGGACCAGTGCTGTTTTACATCTTAGTTGGTGACATGGACAGTGGGATTGAGTGCACCCTCAGAAAATTTGCTGAAGACAGCAAGCTGTGTGGTGTGGTTGACATGCTGGAGGGAAGCGATGCCATCCAGAGAGACCTCAACAAGCTTGAGAGGTGGACCCATGTAAACTTCATGAAGTTCAACAAGACCAAGTGAAAGGTCCTGCACATGGGTAGGGGCAATCCCAAGCACAGATACAGGCTGGGTGATGAGTGGATTGAGAGCAGCCCTGCCGAGAAGGATCTGGAGGTATGAGTGGATGAAAAACTGACTGCGAGCCAGCAATGTGCACTCACAGCCCAGAAAGCCAGCCATATCCTGGGCTGCATCAGAAAAGTGTAGCTTGTAGGTTGGGGAAGGTGATTCTCCCTCTCTACTCCACTCTTGTGAGACCCCACCTGGAGTATTGCATTCCTTTCTGGGGCCACCAACATAAGGTGGACATGGATGTGTTAGAGTGAGTCCAGAGGAGGCCATGTAGATGATCAGGGGGCTGGAGCACCTCCATTATGAGAGCAGGCTGAAAGAGTTGGGGTTGTTCAGACTAGAGAAGAGAAGTCTCTGGGGAGACCTTATAGTGGCCTTCCAGTAATTAAAGGGAGACTACAGGAAAGATGAGGAGGGACTCTATCAAGGAGTGTAGTGATAGGATGAGGGGTAATGGTTTTAAACTGAAAGAGGGTAGATTTAGATTAGATATGACGAAGAAATTCTTTACTGTGAAGGTGGTGAGGGACTGGAACAGGTTGCCCAGAGTTGTTGATGCTCCCTCCCTGGAAGTGTTCAAGACCAGGTTGAACAGGGCTTTGAGAAAGCTGGTCTAGTGGAAGGTGTCCCTGCCCATAGCAGGGGTGGTTGAAACTAGATGATCCTCAAGATCCATTCCAAATCAAACTTCTATGATTCTATGAAAAACTTTTCAGATCAGGTGAGGTGCAAGAGCTCTAATCAGACATGCTGTTCTAGTTTCAGCTAAGCAGAGTCAAGAATTTTCAGTCCTCAGCCTGTCCCCAGCTGTTTGTCCTTGTTCCCCTCCTTAGGATACTGCCCCTTCAGATCTGCAGGCATAAGAACACTTGGAGTTACTCCCTAATTTGTTATCTGGTCAATAATATTTAGCCTGTTGAATCACAGCTTATATATTGTGTGTTCTAGCTGTCTTGTGCCATTGCACTGACCGACAGAACACTTTATTAGAAAATACTCCAAAAAAATCAGTAAAATTGTAATCAGTTTTAGCTAAAAAGGAAGTGTGGGATTGGAGATGAAAGATTTTGCACCTTTGCTTGCACATAGAAAGGTCAGACTCTGAAAGTGTGTTATCACTACTAACTCAGTTTATTTGGTGCTATGGATCACTCAAGATATCCTGCAAGTTTTTTATCTGTTAAAGGCAGGACAGACATAAACTTTCTACACATTCTTAAACTAGAAATCTGAGTTGTCTCAGATTTAATATAGTATAAAGAAAAGGTAGCATATTTGACTGAGAAACTGAGCCACTTTGACTTACTTGCAGAGAAGCTGGCATATTTTTGTTTTAATTAGCAAGTGGCTTTTACTTTTTGCCTTATAAAATAGAATGCAGATAAAGAATGGAATTTAGTTAAACTACATAATCATAAGTAAAGATTTGGGGATTTATTTTGCAGTTTTAGGTTAGTTTTTAATATTTTGTCACAAATGAATGTCTTAAAATTGTTCATGGGATAATTTTAAACAGGATTATGATAAGTTTTTCCTGCAGTTTTGATATGGAATTGCACTATACTAGAAGACAAAGAATAGAAATTTTGGATGACCTTGCATTTGGATTCATAAAGAGCCATACGTGACTCAAAGTCTCTTCTGCAGTATGATACATTCGTTATAATACAAAGCTTCAAATTTCAGAATGCCAAGACGGCCCTGTAAGTACTTGCAGGTAAGAGGAATATATAGGCATCTCAACCACAAACCTTTATGTCCTAGTTCAAAGGAGTGAAGTAAGGTTCTAATTGTTCATTTTGGAAAAGCATTGTATTACTTTTCTTGTCAAGGAAACATGAAAAAGTAAGAATGCAGTGCCTCAGAACAAGAAAAACAGAGCTGTTAAGAGAATATAATGACACAGTGTTCTATGGACTAGAAATGAAACATTTAAAATATGTTTCATTACCTATATAACATATGAAGAGTGAAAGCAGAGATGACTAGGAGGTATTGATGTGCGTGTACACACTCTTGAGTTACTCTAGAATAGAGTGAATCAATGCAACACATATTGATTCAAGAGATTAGCAGTTAAAACACAGTTTCACATTAGAGAGCTCTGAAGTCATTGTTACAGTATCACCACTTTAACATCCCAACTATTTCTACTGGTAGTGCTGACATCTTAGGACCAACATACATAGATATTCTACTACTTAATACAACCAGGTTGTCTGAAAGAACTACTGAAATAAACTTCTAAAGTTAATTTTGAGTAATATGACCTTTTTTTAAAAAAAGCACAGTGACAATATATTTGAAGCGCTAACACATGTTCTAGACACTAGTCGGTATGGAAAGATCAGAAATGTTTTCCTTTCTAGTGACAAAATGAAGCCATCTACTTTTATGCAATTGTTACAGACTCTGCAAAATTCTCTTCCAAATTTTTCACTACATTAATTTTTGATTCCTGTGGCAAGGTTTTGTAAGGCCTTCATTCATTCTCTTCCCCCTTCTATCCTTTAGGCAGGAGAAAAAAGACAACTAGATCAGTGTTTTCCTTACAGTTGTCTCTTGGGGAAGTTGACTCCTAAAAATACATTATCCATGGAATTGTCTAAATATTAACCTTTGGTGTGTGATCAACCCCCCAAGTGAATCAGGGATCATACATTCAGGTGGCGAAAAGAGTGAGATTGCATCATAAACCAATAATTTTTTGAATGATGTATGGAGTACCAATCAATTTTTATAATACCAACATGACAGATCTATTATTTTATAGTATACATGAAGCAAAAGCCAGTTGAATGACCAGGAAATTATGGGGGGAAAATAATTAGTCAATCCCATATTGTCTTGTATTCATAAGACCTCAGGAAAGGAAGCTTTAAGAAAAATATCAAGCATTATCAGATACATGATAAAATTGTGAGAATTAGAAGTGGTATATTTAGCTTACGTTTTTCAGATTTCAGCTAAAATAGTGTATTTTTCAGTTATTAATTCCCCCTCTTTTGCCCCCCCCCCCCCCCAGAAGATGTGAATGTCTGTATAATGAATACAACCAGAAACCCTTTTTTTTTCCCCAGAAATCCATAAAGCACAGGTTAAAACAAGTTGAAGAACAATGAATGAAGAACTTTCCCCAGGCCACATTTTTCTTCTGAACCAAGAAACTGAAGGGATTTTTTTAACAAGTTTTGGTTCTAAAATGTTCTCCAAGTGGGATCCATATTGAATGAGTACTTACAGTACATACGTTTCATCTGAAAACAATAAGTCATTGCTTGGATTCAAAGCTTCTATTTGGGCTTTCCCTGAACATTTTCACCATGAGAATGCCAGTGCTAATATGTATACTTAAATATTACCCAAACCAGAAAACTTTCTCTAACATACTTAGCCACTTAAGCAAGGAAAAATTAATACTAAATAAGTAATACTGATAACTCTTCTGTGAAAAGACATATCTTCATTTAGACATCTTAATTAAAATATAAAAAATAAAATTAAAAAAAGAGTGACAAATAATAAAACACATGTTTTCATTCAATACCTGATAATGTATACTTCTCTTCAGGGCCTACAACAGGAAAAAAGCGGAATTTTCAGATAATTGTAGAGGGCAATGTGGAGAATAATTGATACAGAAAGATGAAGGATGAAGAAGGATTATTAGAAAAGGTTAGCCCATTAGTTATTATCACTGTGGTCTTCCTCAAAACACCTCTTAAATACCCAGACCATAACACCTGTGAAACAAGGAGTGTGTCTGAGCATATTACAGGCTATCTATTTGCAGAACACACTAGATAATTATTACAAGTTTGCTTTAGTGAGCAGGTCTTTTTTTTTTTTTTTTCCCTCCCTCCAGCTCACTGACTGTAATTTGCCACTGTAATTTATTTCTTAACAGTTACAGTTTAATAAAAGAGAGGGTTCATCATTTATTTCTGGTATAGTTATCCCCTCCATAATAAAAGAAAATCTGGTGCTTCTTTCAAAATCACAAGGCTTCCACTGGTCAGTGATTAATGTTAACACTTACTATATTCTTTTTCTTTCAGTGGCTATTTTCACATTAAGGTGAGACATACAATTGTTTAAATGAGGAAGCTGATTTATCATTCAAAAAGTAATTCTTCATAGGGGCACATTAGGTGATAAAAATCAATGACAAGGATAGTAAATTGCCTGGGAGGGTTCAAAACAGATTCAAGATAAAGGAGAGAGAGAGAAAGAGGGAGATAGAGATTAAGTCAAGACAGCATCTAATGCTTTTGCCAAACACTTCAGCCTCACCCTATTTGACGTTGATCTAATAGTCGACCATTTAATTTCCAGGTCGCAGTGCCAATCTTTTGTCACCTCTGTTGCCCCATATCAAACTTTCAGGAAACAAAACCCCTGAAAGCAGACAATCAATAATGAGATCAGCAGATTTTATCTTAAGAGAAACAGGACTTGCCTGCTTTGTTTGTGGAAGGTTGTTTCTCTGAATGCTTCAGCTAGGGCTGCTTGTCAGTAAGTGACTGTGATGTGCACAGCATGATTGAACGAGACTAGATAAAGTCACCAGAAAATGTGGCAGTGGAAAGCAAAGCACATAAACTAAGGGGTGAAAATGTACCACACCATGTGTGGCCACACAGTTCTTATCATATGTACTCTCCTCGCATGTCATCCCATATTAATATTAGTGCATTTTAGATGTCTCATAGTTGGTCATACACTAAGCACATTTTTACCTTACAATTTGAAGATACCACAGGATTCCGAGGTTTTGAGATATAAAGAACTATGTATTTCTCCACAATACTAACATTTTGCTGCTTTGAGCTACTATGCTGTTTAAGAAGTATGTTGTGGACTAACAAGTTTGTTGTTAGTCCACAACAGTCAGCTTGTTGTTTCCATTGTTTCTAAACTTACTTCTGAACAAACTAGTAGAGAGGCAGGGAGCACACTAGAAGATACATTTAAAAGTTTTTAACAAGATTTTATGTATAGAGGCCCACTCTAACAAATCTCCTCCATGAATTTCTGATGTTGGTATTTCGGTACAAAACAATTAGGTAGTGTGTGTACTTCCATATCACATTTTGCAATTATGGTACACCCTCACAGAAATTATCTAACATCACTTCCATTCCCCCTTCATCTCAGAAAATTGATATTTGAAATAACTAAGAATATACAAGTTTAATATAAAAAGTAAATTTCCAACAAACCTGACTGCAGCCAATATTAATATCGATGTAGAAAAATAATGACTCTGTATATTACTCTTTCTAGCTTTGATTTTTTACTTTGAATCTGTGCCAGCCTGGTCACAAAATTTATTTTCATAAGACAGAATAGTGTAAATACTCACTTTACACCACCTATTTTCATTTTTATTCCTATTACAGACATTATGAATACCATCGTTAGTTAAAAATAAGTTAGCTTTCAAAGAAATTTCATAGAAAATTTTTCATTCAAATTAATACCGAGTCCTTTAAAAAGGCAAAGACAGAGCTGTATTTTAGCCACAATGAGGTGCTATTCAGTTATTTCGCTTAATTTGTTTTTGTGCAATAGCAATAGAGATTTGAATGAGAATGGTGAAATAGTCAACATGCTTTCTATGCTTGTATTTACATTGTTACTAATAAAATATTATGGCAGAAATAACAGCCTTGCTTTACTTGGCAAAACCAAAGAATTATTTTCTTTAAGTTATTTAATTTGCTCAAGAAACTCAGCTGAATGAAGTCTACAACTTTGAGGAGAGCACAATTACTATTGTTAAAGCTTAAAAGATGCTATCTCAGTAACATCATTAATACCTTCAAAACCTGTGTTAAAATGTAGGGCAGTTTAACTAAAAAATGCTCTCTTTTTCATTCAAAAAGAGACAATACACAAATTTAGGAGGCAGAGAGAAGAATTATACTGGTTAAAAGAAAATGGATGGACCTAACAAATAGTTACTTTGTGGATCCCTACACTTAATTTCATATGCTCTTAATTTCTACTTCTCTTCCACATGATTATCACTTCCAAGGAACTGAGCAGTTTGTTCCAGATCTTTAAAAATGTCTATTTCTAAGGAGAATGTTGTTACTCTGAGCTGAATGATGATTTAAAGAGGAATTTGTGCCCAGGGCATTGACCTTGGTGGCCTTTTCGTACATTACAATTCCAAAGGAAATCACAAAAGAAGATGGGCTTACTGTAGTTAATGAGATTCCTCACCAAAAACACTAATCTGGGTTAAAACTAAAAGAATGCTGATAAGGATATTACAGCTCATACTGAGAACAAGAAAGGTGCACTGCTAAGATCAATTGTGGATGTTAGGAGGTAGTCTTCAGTAGTGGATTTTTCTTTTTTTTTTAATAGCTATCAAAATGGATGTTTCAGAAAAAACCTTTTAGATGAGGAGCGGCTAAAATAGAATAAAACATATCATTTCTACTTTTTTATATTGTACCAGGTACAAATCAACCAATATTAGCAGAAGTTTAACATCACTTTAAAAGAAAGAGATTGACCTACTGAGAAAGTACATGAGTAAATGTGTAGCAATACACTGATTATTACTGTTTCCCCTCAGGCAAATACCTCTCTCTTAAGCATGTGCTTCACTGGAACATTTTGTTTTATTACCTTGTGAGATAAGTGGGGAAAAAAGCCTTTAGTACCTGGGGAATTAAAAAATTCAGACTTGTCATATCAGTGTCTGTTCTCAATTTCATGCAGGGCGCATAATTATAACCGTGTTTAAATTGAGCCCAGAAGAAAGATGGGTTCAAGTGCAAATTAATTTCAGATTATCACAACAAAGGCAATCAAATCTCAACAAGCTTGCCAGCAAAATACTTTGCAAAGGTCCCCAGGTCCCTTCCCACCCCCAACTTACAACAAAGACCTTTCAGCTCAAATTAAGCTAATGATCTAATACAACATTTCTGCCTACCTTTTCGGGTTTTATTATTTACTCAGATGAATGTGTTAAGCTAGTGAAAAATGGGGGGAAAAGAGGAAGAAAAGGCGACACAGAAAGGTCAGTGTTTAGTATCAGTAAAGTGACAAAATAAACAGTCAACAGCCCTGACAAGGTCTGCATGTCGTCAAATTGTCTTATTCTGTGGAAACTATCAGAGTGAATTGACAGTGCTGAAAGAACTTGAAATTTATCTGAACCCCTTCTCATACAGACAGAGTCCAAAACCAAATAGCATGGCTCACCTCCTCCACCTATCTATCAGCACAGCTTTTATATAAATCCAACATCTTACTCTATCCTATGGGAACCTGCTGGGGAATGAAGGGAATCAAGTGCTGAAAAAATTCAAGTCAAGCCTCATTACCTCCTCATTACCTTTGCAAAAGTGGAGTGAGAGAAAATTTTATCTAGGGAACAGAAGCTTGGGAATCTCATTCAGAGTTCTGTCTGGTTATTGCACAGCCAACCATGGAGCTCTGCCTCTGTGGGATTAAAGTTTTCTTCCCATTTCTCTATAGTAATGATCCACTCATTAAGGTTTTTAAGGTAAATTACCATCACTTATCATTATGCCAGTCACTAAGTAAGCTGCATTAAACAAGGAATGTCACTTGTACCCTTTGCTTTTCTTTCTCCCCAGTTATCATGAGGAAATAAAAGAAAATACATTTCACAGTTGGTTTTATAATTCTACATTAATTATATTTTCCCATTTGTATTTGTTAGACACTTAGGGCAGACATTAGATAGAAATATAAATTACTTTGCAAAAGGTTTATATATAAAAATATATACATGCAGGTATATAATTCTGTCTTCCTGAAAAAAACCTTGAAATATTTTTTGAGGTTTATTTTTATATTTGTTTTGCTTCTACCTGATGATTTTATGTACCACCTCACCACAGCATGTAAGAACTATTCATCTTGCTACACTTAAGTTTGGTTGTTATAATGTGCTTTTTAATTATTCAACTAACACTTTTTTGTTTTAAATCACTTCTTTTGTCAGTTTATACTTTATTATGCAAATTGTTGATGCGAAATAAAAATACCAAACATTCACCCTATTTTGAGATTTTTGTAATGCTCAGTTCCTTGCTTCCTTGTTCTTTACCATAAAAAACTTGAAGCTTGCTGTAGTTTTTTTTTTTTTCTTTCAGACTCAGCATTTCCAGGCAAATTTTTATGGGCATTTTTAAATTCTAAGACAAATTTGTTGGTCTTTGAGATCACATATTTCCTTTGGGAAATTTCTGATTGTTATCACTTCTCAAACAAACACATTGGAAGTTCATTTCATAAATAAACACATAAAAAGTCCTAATTATGTCAGCAATTATTTTGTTTTGTCAACGAAAAAGTGATCCACAAGAACTCTATTACCACAAGCACTCATTCAGTTTTCTTATTTGACTGGACAGACCCTTGAATTTGCCTAACGTCTATCTGTTCCCATCATGAGACACTGGGTGATAGCTGCCAGTTGAAGGTAACAGAACTAACTTTCCAAAAACAACTGTACTTCCAATGTTCTATGAGCGAGGAGAAGAGGAGGATCAATGCATTAGGAATTACTAGTGCAGAGGCTTGATAGGAAATACTGGGGCCCATCCTTTTGCAAGAAATACATACAGAAGGAGAGAAAATAATAGGAGACAATAAAGGATGGGAATGGCAAAGACAATGAGAATAGACTACAGGAGGGATATATGGAGCAGAATATAAGAACTGGGAACTCTCATGGCTCCAATAAAATGGCAACCAATATCACGTTACTACATGTAAACATAAACTCATACTAAAGGCAAAGTGTCTCCAAGATTGTAAAAGGCTGCATTAGTTTCTCTGCTGTCAGTTGTATTTTCAGGCTTCCCCCTTTTCTTACATGACATTTTCCCCCTTCCCCCTTTTTTACAGTTCCACTTTCTTTCCTACCACTTAGAGGTCCCACATGCAATAAAATATGAAAGTCTAATCATAAATTTCTTAACTGTGATATCTACTCCTGCTTCTATACTTCAGTTTCAGATATCATTTTAAAATATAAATGTTTAAGCTAAAATAAGGCAATCAAAAATCTGGCATAAAACAGCATACGTTTGAAAATTATACCACTGAATGACTCATATGTCCACTTGCTTATATTATTGCTAACAGTTTGGAATTTTCAAAAGAAGTGGCTTTCTAACAGCGTTTGTAATTTTCCAACTTTACAGTTTGTGTAATGCATGTTCCCCATTAACTCTACAGTAATTACGAGTTGGGAGACCATATGGTCCTGTGACATAAAGAAGTGAAACTGATTATTGTGCAGATAGTGATACTTTGTGGAGCCATGAACCTCTGTTGTAATGTTTTTTTAAAGTACATTTTAACCCTCCTGACAGAGAAAATCTTGAAAATAAGTTCTGAGTGTCTCAAAAAACTTTGAAATAAAAAAAAACCAAACAAAAAGAAACAAAAAAAAAAAAAAAAAAAAAAAAAACCAAAAACAAAAAAAACAAGAAACCAAATACCAAATAGAGAGAATCAATGTTGCATTATCCTTTAAAATATATTGATTATGAACCAGTCATGTGAGGCCTGCCTGGCATCATTTGAATGTGACAAAATAGATTGTAAAATGATTAGTTTTATCTTTTTTGCTACCAGTCAAGTCACATGTTAAAATCACACCACTTAGCCTTACTTAAGCACCAGATATTAATGAATTAAATCAATTTGCCAGTCATAAATGTATAGTTACTCTCTGTAGAAACTCTCATCTTGAAAAGACTTCTAAACATGCTTAACTTATCAGTTCAGCAGTTCTTTTTGCATGTGGAAAAACAAAGTCCTTATAGGACTAAACCTGATTAGAATGCAGTCAGAATTATTTTCGAGAAGGAAATAGTAGTGTTGCAGGCTAGGGAGATATAAACTGCTTCATGCATAAAATATCAATGAGGTTACCTGGTTTGGAGAATGCAAGAGAAAAGAATAAACCCAAAAATTTTAGACTAGGTTCTAAATGAAATTCATGCAAACTATTTATCTTGGGGTTTATGTTAATTAAAAGTATAACACTGGTCTAAATATTTTTTTTGTGTTCAGTTATACATAATTCAAAGTTCTGGTGCTGATGTTTTCAACACTGAGTATAAATCTATGTAATGACTTTAAATCACTGAGTATTAATAACCAAAGATTAGCTAATATCCATTAATATCTAAGAGCAATTAATCTAAAGACTGCAAGATACAATCGTATGACATGAAGAAAAAACAGTAAAATAAAATTGCATGGAGAGAAAATATACTTTTTCCTTTAAAATCTAAAATAACCATGATTAATATTTGTTGCTGTAAACACTCTATAGGCATTTTCACATGCAGCAAAATAGATAGCCCTCTTGTCAGTTAAGCACTTATTCTGTTCTAGGCTGACAGTGGAAATATCTTTGCTAAACTTTGGTTTCAAAACTGGTACTGATTATATACTACTAATACTTTTTTTTTTTTTTTTTTTTTTTTTAGATTGCAGCTGATTATAACTTCAGTTCTGCAAGATTTTTGTGACTGTTATAATGATTTTACTGCAGGTTTCCACTTCATGACAACACCATAACAAACATGATGTGTCTATTTGTCAAACATGTGAAGGATTGGCCCATTCTGTGAATAAATGCAAATAGGAATAATACACAAATAAATAAGAATGGGAACGCTATCATTTTAGAGAGTCACATACATTTCCTCAGACAGGATAATCTACTGAGAAGCAGTAGATTATTGTGTTATACTCAAGATGTGGGAAAAGCTGCAGAGTCTATACAATGATTATGTTTTGTAAAACATAAACTAATCTAATATGAATTGCTAATAGCTTTGGCTTGATAGGCAGGATATTGTAATAAGAGTCCTCCCAAACTTGAGCAATCAGTGGAAGAGCCCCTTACAACTGCAGTCTTTGATCTCAAGATAATTCTGAATCTGTCTTGTCACTAAAATTACTAATTTCTCCTGAGGCAGCAGTAAGAGAGCAGAGCTAAGGCCATGCTCAGTCATTTTCACTATACCTTTAAGGGAATCATCATCACTATGGGCAGATGGGTACATGGTCCTAAACACCTGATACGTGCAGATTGGCCCGAAATACATAATTAACACCGAGGATTGTGTTTTTACAAATTTTATAATATTTTTTCAGATATGTTCAAAGTATTTGTGATGTTTCCTGTGGCATACATGAGGGTCATCTGTTTCATGGTTCCTAAGAAAATAGATGAGGGGGAAGGTAAGATTACAGCTTTCAATTTAAAGCTAATGTTACTCCCTTTTCAATGCTGTCTTTACCACAAATGTGAAAATCCCATTTTTCTTTTAATGTAAAAGTGTTCCTTAACTTCTTTTGGAGGCAAAGAAATGCTCCCTTTTGGATCAATTTTGTTGAATAATCTGGATTACATTGGAATGCAGAGGTGACTGCTGCTGGTTATTTCCTAGACTGAAATTATTCATTTTTATCAACAAAATCTGGACTTGATTCCAGGGCTGTAACTAACCAAGCTAGCCACTAACTGACTTCAGTGGGCTTTACATCAAGCCCGATAATAGGTAGCTCATGTCACCTTTGTGAGGTCAAAGAGAATGAGAGTACCACATCTTCCTGGAATACCTCTGTGGTATCAACCACAGCTCACACACCTCATGCACACAGCATATCTCAGAAGCACCCTTAATATGTTATTGCTGACCTCCACTTCTCTGTTGACAAACTGCAGTTCAAATACGGTCATTATTTGATGGTCTCTAAAGAAAAGCTACTGCTGTTCAGAGGCAGGCCTCACTTTGTTTCAGTGTCTCTTTTCTCATGATTTGATCCCATTTCTTCTCTGTCTTTGGGCACTGATATCCATCTGAGAGTGTCCTGCCATGAAGTAGAAGTACAGGCAACCTCTCCATGCTGCCCACCCATGGGTGGGTTTTTGTGGATATGAGAAAGGGAGGAAGAGGTGTTTTGCATGCTTCTCATCATAAAAGGTTGCATTGGCATGGCAGAATGTATCAGAAGACTGCCCAGCTGAACCAGCTTCCACTGCCACTACAGACATAATATGAGACATTGAGTCAAGAGACTGAGAAGAGACAGCATTTTTGCCTGGCAGCTTTTGGATAGTCAGTATAATTGGGTCTGTGAATGTTAGGGAGGGAATAGCAAACTGCACTGCCTAGGGTAACAAAACAACTTAGAGCAGCCTTACAGTTGAAATATAGCTACCATACAGGTCATTGAGAGTGACTGGGATATTTTTTTCAGAAGTCCAGACAGTCATCCCTTGTCTCCTTCCCTGGCACCACAAGGCCTCACACCTTTAGAAATTCTTAAAATGAAAACAAACTCTCTTCTACACACACTTGCTAATAGCATTAAAATAAATCATCATATATAAAGCCAAACAATGTCACAAATCTGTTTCCAGCCATGAGTTGGTTTCAGTAGTGCTTACCAGCAGCCAGTATTGAGTTACAGTATTTTCTTTCTATTTAAAGAACTAAATGGGGTGGTTTTTTCCAAATCCCAAGTCAACTTTTTAAAATAGAAAGTAACATACAAGAGTTTGCAAATCTGCTTGTAATCAGGACTCTTGAAAGTTACATCTGGTTGACAGATTTAGAGCACCACAAGTGTAGAAGAAGGAAGGGTAGAAGAATAGCAACAGCAGCAGCAAGACTGGGAGGAGGTAAACAGAACAGCAGCAGTAGATATTAAAGGAAACATCTAGAAGCAGAAATGATGGATAACAACAAATAAAAAATACTTATGCCAACAACCAATATGATGGGGTATTGAAATAAAAGGTAACACACTGTTGAATATTGTCTGCCTGACTAAAATGACTAAGAAATATATAATAAAGATTTCTTTATAAATTTTGGTTTAAATATAATTAAATGTGTTGCTAGGTGTTTCTAAGGAGCCTATAAAGGTATGATATTGATAACTTAAATACACCACAAGTGGGTAGAGAAGAACTGGTACTTATAGCTACCCAGCAAAATAAGACCTTTTAACAAAATATGTTTCTTCACAAGACTGAAACATATAGATCTTTCATACTTAGTCCTTTAATAAATATAAGACTATGGAGTCATTAGTTTACTATGTTTTACTTCTAACACACAGAAACCTTGCAAAGGTTCAGGCTGTTTTGTGAAGCCAAGCTTTGCCAATTCTTATACTCTTCAAGTCCAGAAATTCTCAAGTTCCAATATTAAGCAATTAGTGTTGTTAACTTTGTTGAAAGCAACATTGTCAGCTTGTGACAATAGTAAAATATTTTATCTTTAGCCTAAAGTTGCTCATAGCTGTATTTTACAAGCCTTATCATAAAAGCAGCTCTCCAAATTTGGTGAATACTTTATTAAAAATTAAAAAATAAAAAAATGAAGGTTTGATTTAGAGTGTGCTACTTCAATAATATGCACAGATACAGATATATGCATACAGACACAGACAAGTTGCTAAAATTTGACTAAATCTCACTCCATCTAGCTGGCTCTTTTATTTATTTATTTATTTATTTATCTATTTATTTATTTATTTATTTATTTATTTATTTATTTATTTATTTATTCATTTATTTATTTATTTATTTATTTATGGCAGGAAAACCACTACAGAAGTATCAATCACTTTAGAGGCATTTCTGAGTAACAAATGGCGCTCAGCACACAAACACCCTACATATTCTGTGGCAGGAATATGTTGCTTGTCACCAAATGAGTGTCAATTTGGAAGAGTCAGAAGAGGCTGAACCATCTGAACATTCTCTTTATGCAGGAGCTGTTTTGAAACACTACATTTCACCGCCAGTCTCTGTTGTGATAGGTTTGCTTGATTCTGCCAATTTAAGCTTTGGTGTTGAAGAACTCATTATTTTCTAGAGTAACTAAAAGAACAGGGAAGTTTCCAACTTAACTGTAGAACCTAGTAGTGAAGGAAAGTTCATTTTGTTGCTTCCTCCCATAGGGGAAAAATGGGGGAAGAAAGACACCCAAAAAAAAACGCAAGGCAGAAAAGTAGGTAAGGAGAAATATTCTTTCAGTTTCCCTTTCTCATAAGACACATGATAGAGTGTGAACAAGAAAAAATGAACAGATCACAAAATTTGGCAGGATAAATGTAAAAAAAAACATGACAGTCCAAACAAAATTCTAGGAATAACTTTCAAAATATACAAAAAACATATAAAATTTTTTCAAACACATCAGAGTTCAGAAATGTACCAAGGACTTAGTAGACAAGGTAGGTGACCAGGATATGAAAAGAGAATCAAAGGAAAAAAATGCAACTGTTAAAAAATAAAATAAAATAAAATAAAATAAAATAAAATAAAATAAAATAAAATAAAATAAAATAAAATAAAATAAAATAAAATAAAATAAAATAAAATAAAATAAAAATTTTTATTAGTGTTTAATATGAAAAAAAAAAAAATAGAAATTCCAAAGCCACAGTTCTTTTAAATAAGGGGTCATCAGAAAGTCCACCTCAAAATTAAATGTTTCTAAAACAATTTATTAGATAAAAAGATAAAATGAACAGTGCTGAGTCATCAGGATGGAATAGAACCTACCAAGAATCCTAAGCTAATGGAAGAATGAACTATCTGAACTTTACTGCACAATGTTAGTTTAAAACAATTTGTTAACAAAATGGTGGTGAAAACAGATTTTTAATTTTTTTTTTTTTTTAAAGTCTGCTTATGGATATTGAAGGATCTACAGACCAGGAACATCTGTATTATGGAATTCAGAGGATCTATTATAAAGAACAGAATGAATGGGCATATTAATAAATAACATATAATAGGAAGGCGCTATAGCTACTTCTATAAATAAAAATAATGCCTCACAAATCATTACAAGTTCTTTATATGAAACACAAGAGAATGAATAAGATTCACCCTGATGGTACAGATTATTTGGATTTCCAGAAGGCATTTGACAAGATCCCACACCAAGGGCATTTAAAGAAACTGAGAAGCCAGAAGATTAAAAAGAAGATTCTTGCATGTATAAATAATTGGTTAAAAGGTTGGAAACGGAGATTATGAGTCTGTTCTCAATGTAGAAATAGGATCCTTGTGGAGCTCTACAGTCATGTTTTGGGGTCTTGTACTGCTCAATGTATTTCTAAATAACTGGAAGGAAAAGAGGGTGAATATAAAGAGTCAACATTTCCTTATGATACTAAGCTATTTTAGGCAGCAGAAAAAAAGCACTGACTATGGAGAAGTATAGATAGTGTTACTATAATTCAGGTACTGCAGACACTTCTTAGTCTTAACCTGCAACTGGACCGGTCAATAAAATGAAAGATTAAATTACTTGAAAGTAAATATATAGGTAAAGATGCATATGATAGCTCTTATTTCTTTCGGATATATTCTCACGGACTCTAAACCAGGCTTTACCATTTAGGAGTGAGGTCTTCCATTTACAGAAATGAAGACACTGTCTTGAATCTTTAATGTTGACCTCAGGTAAGTACTGGGGAAATTTCAGGAGAGTAGGAAAAATCTAGTATGCCAATCTTTCAAAAGGGCAAAAAGGATGAATAAATAAAAGCCAGTTATCCTGGTTATCTGGGAATTATGGGAGGGCAGTAAGACTCCATGATTTCATCCAAAACAGCTCATGTACAAATTAACTCAGTATGTTTTGTTGACAGAATGACAAATATAATTAATAAAGGTAAATGATGTGATAGACTTCCATAATCTTCATAGTGTTTTATGAAAATATGATAAAAAATTGAGTATAACAGGCATAACCTACAATATAGCAATTAATACTAGGTTGAGTGAGAGTGCAGAAATGACTGCAGACAAGGAATAATCTTCATAGGGTTTAGAATTTACCCTACTCTTGAAATATGATGATAGCTTGTGCAGAATAGGTTAGAAAGCCCAGGTCAGTTAAATAGTGTTCTTCAAAAAAAAATAAAATACACATGACAAATACATTTATACCATAGATCAGACAACTAAATTTGTGGTGGAGTTACTGACTAAAAAAACACCTCAAAAAGAACGTGCTGTAGATGAAAAAAGAAAGGAAGTTTTGGCTTAAAATTATCTTCACAGTGTCACAGAACCTTCCACCTGATATCTAGTATAAAAATACAGGCAATCTAAGCAACCTCTTGCAAATGCAATACCTCCAACTGAAATTACCTGTAACAGAAAACTTGCACTGAGATTGTATATTCTCAATAACTTGAAATTTCTTACAATCAAAAAGCTCTAACACGGAAATCGTGAACTCAGTCACTCAGGCTAGTATCATGTTGAAAATGTTATCTACTATTTCCTATCACATGAATGTTTATCATTGCATCTTTGATTGCATTCTTTTTTTTTTTTTTTTCAGTTATGTGCAGCCCTATAGGTTTTCCTTTTTAAAAGGAAGCAAAAAAATTGATATATTGACAACTAAGAGTTTTGTCCACAGCCAAGTTACGTTAAATTTTATTTATGAATATCTGTTATGAGGTAAAAGAAGGGATGGGTGTGGAGATAGAGTTGCATTTTCTCTTTTCTTCAGAGTATACTCAAATGCACTTGCTCCAAACTGTCACCCATTTATTTCTGTCCTGTTTCCGTTTCACTCCTTGTTTAACTATAATTGCCTTTGCATCCCAGATTCTGTTCAGTAATAATTTTAACCCAATTTCTTCCTAGCCTATCTTAATCCTGGTTTTAGTTTTGCTAATAACCAATCACCTTCCACTCAATCATAGTCTGCTTCCCCTCATCCCAATCCTTTCCTCTTGCTGGGTCTTATCACATTTCCATACCTTGTCGCATTACAGGTTTTTGCTTGTTATAACACCTTGACAGAGGCTCCAATTCACACTCCAGATTCTCTCTCACAAGATTTGTTGACAAAATTCTGCTCCTTGTCTTTTCCCAGATCTGTATTTTGAACCCCTCCTTTCTCCAGGTTGCTTGAGTGGTAGCTGAAGGCCACTTATAGCACAAAAAACACGGGACAGCTCGACCTTAATTCTGGCATTGGTTCCTACCTTCCCCTTGTCCTGCACAATGCAGCAAGTAAAAAGGAAGAGTCTCTACTCAGTGATAGGATCCAGGATGTTGACTCACCTTCTGTGAAAGAGGCCACATATGGTTCAACCAGCAGTAGACACTGTGAAAGGGTAGCACATGCTCAAGGAGGAAGAGTCTTTTGAAATTTTAGCTTTTAAATATGAAGGAAGTTGGATGAGCATATATTTCAAATGTTTATTATTTGGCCAAATTTCAACAGATTTTGAAGGGGCCAGCAAAAAACACATCTCTGACCCATATTTCAAGTCTCTGTTGGAAAGGAGGGGGCTGCTGTTCAAAGAAACATGACAAAAGTAATGTATTGCTGAACCACTTTGTTTGAAATTAAAATAAAATGCAAAAATAAAAAAACTTAGCCTGAGGCTCACATAAAGCATGGAGAAATTTCCACCCAAAGGACTGAAGTTATGCAAAGCTATAAGCAATTGAATAATAGGGACTGATAATAGGAACTGATAATGAAAATTATTGATAATATTAGTTTTAATATTACTAATAATGTGGTGCTACAATCCTGTCTATAAATGACAAGTAACACTTTCTTATATAGGCTAAAAGTAAAGTCATATGATTTACCACAGCTATATGGACAAGCAGCCACATAATTATGTATCTTTCTCTTACAGCAAAGTGGGTGAGATAAGAAACTAGGTGATGGAGAGTTTTGCTTCTCCATAGAAATAGGATTTTCATTGGTTTCACCAGTTGTGCAAATTTGTTTTTGTACAGCTGTATTTTCTTTTAAATCCTGAGGAGCAGACATTTGTCCCCTAGGACAATTTTTCAAACATGTATGAAAATATCTCTAGTTGCTGTGTAGAGTGAACAAAATCCATATCCAATATCCATACGCAATTATGTTCCATTAGTCACCCTTCCCTCTATCCCTCCTTCCTTCCTATTACTCTTTTACTAAAGACACCTGGCTTTTTTATTAACTATTGCACAGAATGAGGATGTCATCCTCGAGCTACTGAGTACCAACTTTTCACTTGACATTTTGCCAGAAAAACTCTGCTTTCTTAAAGACTGAGTGCTGTAAGCTCTATTATCACCAGTATTGCTGATCAGTGTACTCTCCTAGTTTACCTAAATAAGTTGCAGTCCATTTAACCTTTAAGAACTCTAGCATCTCTAATAAAAGCCTCATTATTTTTTCCCTCGTATCCCAACACCTTACTTGTCAAAGGTCAGTGAGGGAGTGTTTACCATTCAGCTTCAGAAACATCTCTCAGCAAATGATATGAATGAAGAATTACAGTCAGGTATTGTCTTGCATATAATACTCCCAAATTGCAGTCTGAGGTTGGAGGGGTCTCTGTCTTGGGTTCGATTCATGTCTGGTTTATAATGGTTTTCACTTGGCATAAACTTGGAAGGGGGGAGGGGATCAAGCTGTAATAACTCAATATAATACGAGCTTAAATTAGTGTAAGTAGGGACCTGATCTACATGAAATATAAGTGACATCATATGCACACGGGAGTGTAGCATTTGTACATTTTTCCTTATTCAATTCAGCCTAAGCTCTCTGTAAAAATGATCTTCCAATCTGCCATTCAAATAAAAAAAAAAAAATCCCCAGCCAAAATATTATTAATTTCTTTTGTCAATTGTTCTCTTTTCTATTGTTGCCAATGAAAATTCCTTTTGCTTGTCAAGTCATGTGTCTAGGTTTTTGGTGTCCTTTATTTGAAACTTTCTCTTAAAGACAACAATTGTTCCATCAAGCTTTCTTATCATCACTTGAATGTATTTACTAGTATGATACCTGCATTGCTTCCTGTTCATAGAAGGTGTAAAATATCCATCTTTGCTACTTCAGACCAGAAAGTCTCCAATTGTCTCTTCACATCTTTCTTACACCTTTATACAGGAACACATGTAGTCCTGTATGTGTATTAAATGCATGTTTCAGTAAGCATGCATACTAGAACCAGATTTTGCATTAACCTATTCATGTAGAAACAACCTTGGTTCATCACAGGGCACCAGATATACTTTAAAATCATTCTGCCCTTTAGTAGAACCTTTATGGCACGCTCTACTGATTGCATTATGCAGTAGCTTTATAAAACAGTAATATTATGCATGATACTCTGATGTCCTATCACACCTCAGAGAACACACCAATTAGCAACATCCTATATGGTAACCAACCTGCTCCCCATCATTTTACTAAGAGAGGGTCTAGCTGTGCTTTTGTACAATGAATGCATGAAACTGATATACTTTTCACTACTTTTTCTGGTTAGATGAAAAGATGCTGCTCATGGCAGCACAGAGAATTTCCCTAAATCATTTTCAGTGCCAGAAAAGCTGTGCTGAGTTGGACAAGGTAGTCGGGTTGTGCTCCTATTCAGTGAAATCTCATTGGCTGTAGAAGGTGATAACAAGTATTTCCACCAGCAGGTCTTTATCTATTCATGAATATTGCACGGAAGGATGTCCAGACACAATATTACTTCAGTGCATGACTATGGCTTTATCATTTGCATTTGAACATATAGGAAAGCAACCCGTTATTTGGAGGAAGAAGTTGAAGTTTTTTGGTCCTCTTTTTTTTTTTAGTTTTGAAAATAAGTGGAGTCTGTCACTGCTTACACACCTCAGTGTATTCTTCCAACACCCAAGTTTAGTTACACAGGTTACACATCATTATTCTAACTTACCTATTTTGAGCAACATATTCCTCCATATATTCTTCACTCTCTAGTATGAAAAAGGACAGAAGTGCCACATACTCTCCCCCACACATGTAGTACAGGCACCCATTTTCCCTTGCATGACTGAGAAAGTTATGTTAATCTCAAACTTAAGCATTCAGAGGGCACAGGTAAGCCTACACTTATAAGAGCCAGAATGTGGGTAACCATCCCTACAAAGGGATATTAAGGGATAAGAATGGCTAATGGGGACACCCCAAAATTTCATGCAAAACATCCCTTCCTACTTCAAGGGCCTCCAAACCCAACTTTCCGTATTCTTCCTGGACAAAGATATATTTCTACCTGAGCTCTATCGTACAAATCCTCCTGTTTCTAAGCATTGCTGCCTTTACACATAAACTCTAAATTCTGTCACCCAAATTCCATGGTTGTTTGGCCCAGACCTCTACAGCTCTGAGCCCAAATGATACCATTAACTCAACAGTCCTGATCTCTTAGAACACTACCCTACTTTTCCCCTGAAGTCTCCACTCATACTCACTGCTGATTTCCCACTGGCTTCTAAACCTTGCATGCATCATCATCTCCTCACGAGGTCTCCCCATGACAACTATGCTAACCAGAAAACTTCCCATGTGAAATTTACAGAGTGGAGGAAAATATATATATATTTATATATATATATGTGTGTATATATGTAAGGAATAAACATACATATGAAAGCTCTTCCAGATTCACTCTACTATTACCAATAAAACTATCATTTTGACTTGTTCTTCAAAATACATCATTCTACCCAGGGACATTACCACCTCTTCCTAGCCTAAAACATGTTTCAAGCAATAAAATATTTTAGCTAACAACTTATACCTCTCTTTTTAATCAAATGCATGTGTGCATGTGTGTTGGATTTGTGTGTGTTGGGGTTTTGGTAGGGGTGGGGGAAGAGGCTACAGAGGTGGCTCCTGTGAGAAGCTGTTAGTAGTTCCCCCGGCTCCAAGTCAGATCCACCTCTGGTCAAAGCTGAGACAATTAGTGATGGGTGATGAACTGACCACAACCCCCATTCCCTGTCCCCCTGAGCCACCAGCGGGGAGGAAGTAGTGAAATTGGGAGCAAATCTGAGCTGGGGAAGAAGGGAGGGGTGCAGGGGAAGGTGTTTTTAAGAGGTGGTTGTGTTTCTTACTGTCCTACTCTGATTGGTAAATTAGTGGTGTTGGTGTTCAAATTAAATTGATGTTCTTTCTTTCCAAGTTGAGTCTGTCTTTTTCCTGTGACCATAACTGGTAAGTCATCCCTTTCTGTCCTTGTCTAGATTCCTGAGACATTTGTTGTATTTTCTCTTCCCCATCCCTGAGGGGAAAGGAGTGAACTGAGCATCTGCCTGGTGCTCAGTTGCCCTCTGGGCTTAAACCATGACAGCATGGTTTAGTTTATTTCTGAAAAGTTAGTATCTTTTTACCAAAATTTTAGCAGAATCTTAGTATCCTTTCTGTTATTATTCCAATGAGTATAAATTTGGGAAGAAAATGCATTAGAGACATTACCTAGTTAGCTCCAAAATTAATCCAATGTAAGTTATCCAATCATGTTTATCACACAACAGGCAGAACAACAGAAAGAACAAAAAAATAATAGTGTGGACAAATGTGATAATATATCTGTGTCTTCATGTAAAAATTTATGATTTTGTACTTTATTAAAACCCAGATCTTAGTCATATTAACAAAACTGATACATGTTATTTCCACTGTTAACCAGACAAGGGATAAAACCATATTCAATCATGCCTTGGTATGGAAGGCATTAATAATATCATAGGTAACATGGACAGTTGAAGGAACTTGCAGGAGGGAGTAAAGAAGCCTTTAAAAGGTGATAATGAAATCAAAGAAAAAGAAATTTGGATATTTCATATTCGAAGCTCCCCTTTGCAGACTAGGATTTGACATGACCTTAAACTTGCATCACTGCTGGCAGAAACAGTGACTACCAGCTTTGCCTACCCTCAGCAAAGGGTAATACATTGTATAAAGAAGCTCTCTTATTACTGAGCTCTGTTTTAATGATTATACATGGCCACAAGTTAAACACTATGTCTTCTTTTTACCTAGCTTTTTGTTCATATGCGGTTGCTAAAATGACTTTGGCTGTGTTTTACTCTGGGCCACTATCTTCTGAACTGTAGAGAAAAACTTAAATGTTTTGTATTTAATGACTGACAGACATTTAAATTTTGGGGTTTATTATATCGGGAAATAATAAAAACCAAAAGAGTTCTTTAAAAATGAAAGAACTGGTAGTACCCCTCAAAACATATTTCCTGGATTTGAAAAAGTGGTTTTTATTAAATATTTGTTAAAAAGAAAGAAGGGTTCTGCCTGGGTTTTTAGTTTTTAATTTTTATTTTTTTTAGTAGACAGCTCGTTACCAAGTAGAATAGGCATTATTTAGGGTAGCAAAGAGAAGCTATACCAAGGTCTACTGTGTTTTGTTACTATATATTTATTAATTTTCATTGATAAGCTACCATGTGGTTAACATCTTTCACTTTTTAGGCTTCTTCTTTTCTTCTTTTATTTTGTCCTTTCCTTCTCTTTCCGACAGCCCTGTGAGTCACTCTTTATATTAAACGTTTTCTCATTCCACCTTCCCCAGCTTTTCAGTTTCTACCCAAACCTCACACTCTGCAGACAACATGAAAGCAAATGTTGCTTTTCCTTCCAAGTCTTGTAGTCCTGATGCAGACATGTAGCCTTAATGTCTCAGTTCTGTTCACCGAAGCTGCACAGTAACCAAGGGTTCAAGAACCTGTCACGCTGTAGCTCCATGATGCATCCATGGAAAGATTAACCCTGCAGCTGTAAATACTTGCAGAGGTACAGTAAAAAACACTCTAGTTACTCCTGCTTTTTGAGATCTTTTGTTCTGAGCACTCTGTCTATGTACAAGAACAATCTGTTGCTACCAAGCAATGTAATTTACTCTTCCCTTCTTCTGACTATCCCCTTTATAGGAGACAGGATCCGATTCTGATCCCACCTCATGTTATGACTGAATCTAAGGCAGAGAGACCAGAGAAGCACATGTCATAATTCTAGCAGCCACTGTTTTAAAACTGCAGTATTTGCATTGTCTGAAGTTCCAGATGTAATAGGACAAAATGTTAGCTCTTTAAGCACTTTATAGGTACAAGTATTTCATCTGATACAGAAATGAGATCTCAATAGTGAGCATGGCATTGACTTTGGTGGTCATTCAGTAAGCTTCATAATGTGAATAATAAAATTAATGATAAAAATTAATTGGGACTGAAATAAAAATGCTATATATCCTTCTTGAATCCCTCCATGTCCTGGGTACCATAAAACTTTCAACCAAATCTTTCTTCCTGTTATGTATCAATATATAATAATACCTTGGGAGAGCTTCTCAACACCTACTTCCAGCCTCTAAGCAGCATGTAAAGTCATCTCTGCATATTTTTCTTGAAAATATGGTTGAATGGTTCCTAAGAATTCCACTACTAGGATGAATTTTCTTTGATGCGCTGCCCACTGTGTTTTAAGTTTTGAAAAAACAGAAACTCAGAAGATTTTTTGCCCATTGCCTGTAAAGAGAAAGGAGATGATAATCCTCTAGACAGGAAGTGATTAAAGAGTAGTTTATTGATAGATAAGTTGAACAGCAGGTGGTTCCCAGTCTTCGAAAACGTATTGATTTTCTTTCATTATTTAACATGGTTTATGTCTGGTTTAGTTTCACCTCAAACTTAAGAAAAAAATGTTAGCATAGAAATTATTCAGTTGGAGAACAAAGATATTAAGACTACTAGAACTATAAAATAATAATTTTAAAAGGCCATACAATTATAAAATTCAGATATAAAAATTGATATAATGGATACATACATATGTATCTGGTAAATATGGGATATAGCTATTATATATATATTTATTAGCTTGTAAATACAATGGTGACACACTTATAATTTCCATTAATATACTACTTTTGGACAATCTTTTCTCTTATTTAATCATAGTTACATACAATCAATAAGACCAGATAAAAGAGCACTGCTACCTGAAGGTTGAAGGACAAGGGAATAAAATAACATAGATATTTCTACATAAAAAGAGAAAGTTTGATGTAACTCTGGAAGATTGAAACTCTCAAGACCCTGCAGATAAAAACTACTAGATATGCTACTGCCATATACATGTGGAGTTTTTAGATCAATGATCCGAACTGATCTACTAGATCCATTATAGCTGAATTATTAACATCACTGTTAAACAACAGAAAAACATCTTAAATGCTCAATAAAAACAAGGAAACTAGAAAGTATTATCTGGTGAAGTTTGGGGTGATAGTGGATTGAATTTGCAAACCGATTTTGTAAATTTGATATTGGCTTGCAACAATTTTTAAACTGATCAAGGAAGGAAATCTATTCTTATAGTAAGGAGTTTTTTTTACACTAAACAGGGATGCAACATCACATCACAGGATCACAGGACGCTAACAGTCCTACTGCATGCATTCAAGCAGCCATTAGACAAATTCATACATGAATTCAGCACCAGTAACCTAAAGTAAGGTCTCTAAGAGAGAAAAACAGTATTTCAGCTATAAATCTATAGTATATGTTTGACCTTGAAAGACATATTGAAGATCAAATATTTTAACATTAAAAACATCCATGATTTTTCTATCATTCCTAAATCACTTCACTGCCTGTTATGTTCTTTAAATCCCATATTGCCTGGTGAAAGGTTACTTCATGATTCCTCACTATTCATAGTATTCATGTCAAGTCATGGACATTAATTTTGTTTCCTGAATAATTTTCAGGAATCAGTTGTGACAACATGGGATTTTTTTGTCTTTTTTTTTTTATTGTGACTCTTCTATACCAACAACTTCAAAGTATGTTTCTACACTCTCATTCATAATGTACCTTTTCAATGTACTTGTGAAAAAATGTAGATGTCTATTTATATGTCTTGTGTATTAGCTATGTGCGGTCGTTACGCAAGTGAAAAAATCTGTCCAGGTAATGAAAGGCTTTGTAAGGAATATCTACTGTGCCTTTAGAAGACCAGGCCAAAAAACAAGTCTGTGCCCTGCACACGGCCGAGCAGAGATCCATGAGACCCCAGTGCTGTGTGTGTTTCACCTGGGATTCCGGCTTCCTGCAACTGCACTATACAGGTGGAGTCTGAGCCTACAAATCCCACTTATCATCAAGTCAGGTGGTATCTTATTAGCCCAACTTTAATGACATTGGGGTTTTTTGATAAGACAGGCTACAGGGTCAGGCATGTCAGGACACACGTTTGTTTCTGGCCCACGTGTGTAGGCAATAAAGTTGGATGTGGAAGTGCATTGGCTCAGATTTCCCCTTAGTCTGCTCTGAAACTCATCTCAGCCAGAGTGGACACAGAGACATACAGTGTGGACAGCTGCTAGGTTTGTAGAACAGTGGGCTTTAGTTTGATACACACTTCTGAGATGCACTGGATGGTTTCAATGGGAATGGGTATAGACAACACAAAGTTAGCCAGCATTTCCTGATCACAGTTCAACTACATTCCCAGTTACTTCTTTTACCTTCCTCTATATTAAGTTCTTAACTGATGGGTATATGTCACAGCCTATGAATAGGTCCTTGTCTTCAAAGACCAAATCACCTATTAAGTGTACTACCTGTACCATGATTTGTCACAGTCAGAGCTTGTATAAAGAGAGAGAAATATTGACAGCCTTAGACCTGAGGAAAAAAAATTCAAATACCCCTTCTTTAGGAATGTAGTAAGTCACCCTGTATTCCTCTTTGTACCCCCACCCAGGGAATATTGATTTTTTTTTCCAATGCCATGGATAAGATTGCCCTGGAATAGTACAAAAGTCAAGCATCTCCACAAAGAATCTCTAGGATCATGTTTATAACATTCATTTGGGAATCACAGGATTGCGTTTCCTTTGGTAAATTCAAGTGTTTTCTGACATGTTCAGTATGAGCTATTATATTATGGACTATATATGGAAGACAGGGGAAAAAAAGTCTTCCTTTAGTCTTGTTCAAAGGAAGTGTGTCAGCTGCTACTGCATTTCTGGGAGGCCTAACAAGTCAGGACCTGAGTAAGAAGGACTCTGTTAAAACTACAATGTTCCTAAGTGTTAGAAAAAAGCAAGATTTTTGTCACCAAGTCACACCATTCTAGAAAAAAAGGCAAATATCCAGAGTTCAGGCATCTCTCTTTTGTGGGAGCTAATTTGATCCTTTGTTGTTCTTTCCACTCAAAAATTGTTCCCTTTTTACACCATTTCTGTTAATCTGACTTTTTTCCTGGTCTCTTAATTTCCCTTCAATAGTGGGAAATTATCTATCTATTCCTAAGGTTATTTTTTTCTCTTCAGTGGGTCCTGGCTGTGTATTCTTTTTTTACAGGCTAGGAATAAATCTTGACAAGCAAAAGACTGTATTGGTGACAGGACTTGCATCCCCACTCTTCCATCTCTTCAGGACCCTCTTCAAAACTACATCAGCTGTGGATTTGGGTGAAGCAGTTCTGTGGGGTGCTTCCATGCTCTCAGTAATAAAGACATGTCAAACTACTGTCTGTTTTACTGCTGCAGTGTGCTCACATTCGTGGTTCAACAATGGTAATCAGCTCTAAAACACATTGCTAAACTAAAGCTGTTTCACCTTTGATCAGTGAATAGCATTTACGTGAGGGAAGATTCAGGCCTCACATCTATCCCCACAACCATTCACTGAACCATGTCCCCACTGAAGAAACCTGCCAAAGTAATCAGGATGTTTCTCACTGGTGGCTTTACCAAACTGAGATACAAGGGTAAAAAGCAGAAAGCATACTGACTCAAGCAGAAAGTATGCTGAAGAAATATAGTGAGTAAGCCACATACAGCCTTGTAAAGTCAAAAGCTCAGAGCTATCAAGTTTCAAAAATAAATTCAAGGCAGTCTTCCTTATAGTTTTAAATCTCTTGGATATCTATAATATTCTTACCTCATTTTGTTCCAAAGGAAGAAGATGGCCTGTAGAACATAATGCCAGAAAAGATCACCAAATCACCAAACCTGATGATCATGTGGTCTTCTCCCTTTCTTATATCACAAACCTTATATATCACTCAGTTTTATACAAACTCTAAGGTTTTAATTAGACCAAAGAGTTTCAGAATAAACTCTGTGCTACAGAGAAGAGATCAAGGCATTAGTAATGCCAAAGGATCCTTTGATGTTAGAAAACTGACGAAGTGAGAGCTGCCCTGATGATTCCCAAAAGCTGAACCACATCCTATGTTGCAGAGGAAGTTGAAAACACCTTTTCCCCAGCACACACACACACACACACATACACATACCATCATCTAGACCCCTGTCAATCTAAATCAGGTTTGACCCTCATCAGACAAACAGCCCAGGACTCAACTTTGAATCAAACCACAGCCACCAAGAACCAAAGAAAACTGTTTGTCTTTGCTAACTTGAAGTACAGTTCTGTGTGACCTATTGTCCTATGTCTAGTTGTGGTCAATCTCTGATATGAGGAAGGTTAGGGAAAATAAAGAGGATGTCCACCTCAGGTTACAGATTGTTAATTACATCTGGACATGTCCCTGAGAGTTCCCATCCTGTTTCGTAGATAGAACAGATGGCATATTTGAAGTGTCAACATTTCTAGAGTCTGGTAAAGACAAAGACTGTGGATAAGTTTGCACTATAGGGAAGAGAGATCTAAGCTAACTCAGGGTAAGGCTAAAACTGGAAACAGCATAGCCACGTCAGCATAACTACACTAGCCAAAGCATAATGCAGTGCAGCAATGATGTGTCTGCATTGCTTCCAGGACCCAGAGTATAATTTCTGTTCAGCATTGTACAGATGTGTAGATCTACCACCTCATCTGGAGCTAGCCTGAAAACCTTAAACAGAATTCTGCACTGTAAAGTGACTCTCCCCTCATCCACGCTTCCTATTGTTTCAGGTCACGCAAGGAAGAACTTTGAGACATTAAACACATTCAGTATCTGGCAACATAGCATCTCCTTTGCATTATTAAAAACCGCTGTATCCCTTCTTGACAACAGCTACTTGCTGAGTATTTTTCCTAACACTGATCAGGCAGGACTGAACCCTGTTCATTTCTAGGAAATCTCAATGATGATCAGTTTATGTCTAATATCTGTGTGTATAAAAAAACAGGAGCACAGGAGCAATCCTTCAAATAGGCAATGTCTTTTCTTTAAGTCTCAGGAAAGTAAGTAGATCCTATTTGTTTCCATTATTGTCCTCTTTGTTCTTTTTTAGTGGAAATGTATACAATTTAAGCATGAGCACTAATATCTTTCGTTTCCTCTCAGTTATTCCTTTTTCACCTATGTCTTTTTATACATAATTTGAGAACTGACCTGACAAATACCCACCTGCTCTTCTCAGAAAATCTATTCATCTGTCCTACCCATTGGTCATTTAAACCAAATCAAAACATGGAGAGCAAAGCCACATTAACTTCCTTCCTTCCTTGATCCCTTGAGGAAAAACCTTTCCAGCATTGACTGTGGGTCTTATTTGACTGACTTTTGCACTTTTGATTGGTCCTTGGATACAGCAATGAGAAAATATTTCCTGTGTTGTGTAGAGTGTAATAAGAGCAACAGATTTTACCCTGAGCCATGAGCTGAACAGGGAGGAAACTGGAGTGCCTCACAGTAATTAATCATTTTACGATGAGACCTGTCAAAACCCTTTCTAAAGCTGATATTGCTGTCAATAACCAGCTAGTACATCGCCATCTGTGACTGTTTAAAATATCAGCCTATACCACGATCAACATATTTTACACTTACACTTCTTTTTTATTTACCAACTATAATTCTCCTAAGTACTATATGTGCTACAATGTTTGCCAGATGACAGTACTGCTGGTGTCAATATCTAAACTAAATGCTTTTGCCCATAGTAAGTATCCAACAAATCCCCTGAGCTGTAAAATAAAGAATCAACTAAATTACATTTGTATCTAGTCTAAATTCCAGTGGTAAGAAACATTTTTACTCTGGATGTTGGCTTACAGTTGAATGAGAAGAGAGAGAAGTATCTCAGAGTAGTTTCATGTCATACTGAAAGTTAAAATAAATAATAGCTGCCAGATTCTCAGCTGATATGAAAGAAAGTAATTCAACTGTGACTATAGAAAATTATGTTGTTTTACATCAGTTGAGAATTTGGTCCTCATGCCCAAGCAAATCTGAACCTAAGTTTTATGTTTTCTAAATTTTATGTTTTATCACACTAATTGAAAACAGCAGCAGCACCAACTTCCTCTAAAAGCTACTAGCTTGCTCTTTCCTTTAACAAATGTCTGCATGCTTTGTGGAATAGGACAAGAAGTTATGAAGTAAGGCTCAATTTACCTCTAATATTATCTTACTTAATAATAAAAAAAATTACAGTTATTTTTCCTCTAACTCAGTGGCTGCATGTAGTCTGTGAGACACCATTCTTTTGTCTGAAGACATAGAAAATTAAAATGTTCAAATAGGGGTTAGCAAAAGAAGTAAAGGAGGATGCTGCTCAGTCAGTTATTTGTGCGGTACTGTTTTTCATGGATTTCTGTGTTTCATATTCTGATAACTTAAGATTCTATTTCTTCCAGATCCCACTGTAAGGGAACTAACTCTCCCTGGAGACTGTGAGGAACTTGGCTAACTCAGAGTTATAGTCCAAGACCCAGGCTGCACACTTAATGTATAGGCACATTGCAATCTTTTGTGTTTTGTCTGTAGAGCCTTACAGAACTCAAGCTCTCCCCACTTACCTCCAAGATTTTGAACGTAGTTATTATCTTTAGTGTTAAGAGCCTGTGATACAATGGGTAGCTCCTGAGCAACTGAGTTCACCATGTTAATTCTGAATCCTTATTTTTGTAGTAAAAATTATGTATATAACTATACACATGTCATATATACATGACCATAAGACATGACATCTAGGTATCTTGTATTAACAGAATTCCATTTTGCAACCAAACTAGTAATCTCACACAAAAGAAAGTTATTTTGACAGGACCTACTTTCCACATGCTTATGTTGATTGGCATTCATTCAATTTTTTTCCTTTAATTCTTTGGTAGCAGAGTCCCATATCAGTCACTCTATTATTTTGCCTGGGATCGATATCATGCTGACAGCCCTATAATTATATGGGTTGTCTCATTTAGTCTTTTTAAGCATTGGCATGGTATTATCTTTCTTCCAGTCTTCTGGAATACCCTTAGTGTTCATAGGGTTATTGCAAATCAACATCCTGATACACACCAGTTGAATATGTGCTGGTTTACCACTCATCAGTGATTTACTGCTGTAATCCATTTTACAAAATTTTCTAGCCAGTAAGAATCTTGGACAATTTTGTGTGACTTCACTTTTTTGCCTAGACTAGTTTCCAAATAAGAACTTTAACAGTGTTGTCATCCAAGTGAGAACAAAGCTTCAAAATTTTTTTCCTGTATATTTTTATTCACAAAATTTCCATATGGTTCTACATTAAAGCATGCAGGACATGTTTTTGTATACACATGCTTGTATATGTGTGTGTGTTTATATATACGTAAAATCACCTATCAAGTTACAATGAATAACTGAATTGTATGAAAATTTATTTGTGGTCAGGATAATATTGGCCATGTTTATGCTAACAAGTGACAGTGCAATAGGAGGAGTCATCAGATCAAAGCAGTTGCTGCTGTAGCTCCTACATCTAGATGGTATTTCAGTCAGGGCCCTAATCTGTGCTCAGTTTAGTTTGGTCGCCTGCACTGAGTGTCCTCACCATGTAAGTGGCTTTTAGCTCTCTGAAGTATAGGTATGGATGTTTATGCCTTTACTGGGAGTTGGAGTTGCATTTGGTATACAACGAGAAATTTCTTCCTCTGAAAATAATCCAGTTGCATGCAGTGAAACTGCTCTACAATCCAAATCAATCTACAACAAATGCTTTGGCCAGGGAACTTGATTCCAAACTGCAGTGTTGTTCTTAACTAAAATTAAAACGTACACACAATCATTGGCAATATTTTGTTGTATTGAAAGCACTTATTACAGAATGTTTCAGCTAGTTTGTTTCTTACATTTTAATTGACATATTAGAATCTTTTTTTCACTAAGGAAGTATACGATGTTGCATCACAGATGAGAATTAGATTTACCATGTATCTATTTCTATTATTAATTTATTGAAGATCAGCAAAAAATAAATTTAATTTCTCACAGTTTATCAAACATTATTAGATACTTATTACATCTACTTAACCTAAAACCAGGTTGAATTTAAAACAGATGCCACAAATGAGCTACTGCGAAGAGGGTGCTGAGAGAGATTTAGTTCTACCCATGTCAAGCATTTAGATCAATGTATGGCTGTACAGGTTATTATTCTAACTACACTCTATATTGCACAGATTAATTATCACTTCAGTAGTTAAAAAAGACAGTTCATTCCTTCGTTTGCTCAGTCCTAAAATTAAAAAATGCAATGTTACATATGTCTTGGGCAGAAAGTGGATGTCATGAGGACCTTATACCTAATAAAACATATGATCATCTTTTTCTGAATATCACACAGCAGTATGAACAACTTCCTTCACATGGCACTATTTCCTTGCTGTATCTGACAGAATGGCTTGATAAAGGTTCCACATACATAACAGGGATATGACTAGCCTGTCTGGGAGCTGCTGCTCTGACTCTGTGACCATGGCATAATGAAACATTTATATTTGCTATGTACTGCAAATCTTACTCAGCTTGTAGTAACCTGTAGTTTCTAAGTGTTTGAGTATGGTCTCCTATTACTTCAGTCACTGGAATGTATACCACTTTATAGTTACTGCCTGATCATTATCTAAAAATATATTTGCTAATATTTTTTGCTAGCATTGGTTAAAATCCTATTGCTTCTAGAACCTAATTGTGCCAGAAAACATGGTTTTAATTTCTGATCTACATTAATTCATGGCCAGTTCATAGCCTTTGGTTATTATACAAGCATCATTCTTTGGCATTAGTTGTTTTCACGTCTCTATAATATTTTTTTTCCACAACATATTGGAAGATATAAGCAATTATAAACTCACTTAGCCTCCTCTTTGCTACAGTGTATAAAGCAAGCCTTTCAAGTACTCGGTTGACCAATAAGCATTTGAGAAACAGGTGAAAATACTTTTTCATACATCCTTAAGAAGCTCTCATTCTTTGTCCCAAAGCTCAATAACTTCAAAGAAAAAAAAGTTTTAAATAGGAAATTATTATAATAATTTTAAAATTATATGAATATGCTTTAGACATATTTAACATATAATATCTTTCCTCTGAAGACCTCCAAGGAATTAAAAATTCAGTAATTAAGTACTGTAACATCCTTGAGAGGCATATACCATAATTATCTCCATTTTACAGATGGAGTAAGTGAAGCACATGGAAGCTAAGTGATTTGTCCAAACTAACACATTCCACTGGAGTGTAGCCAGGAGAGATACCCACACTTTCTAATTTCCACTGAAACAATAGATTATGGTACACACACCAGCCCCCAAAGGCAGGATGTTACTGTTTCTTCACTAGAAATTGTTGGCTTCCTTTTTGAAAATAAGATGCAAAACTTTGCCTTAGTTCAGATTGTCTAGTAGCTGCCAAGCAGTCTAAAAAATGTATTAGCATACAAATAATTGTAAAGGGTTGTACTCAATGAAAGACTGAGTTGGAAATGATACCCAAACGCTGTTGCTCAACGACAGCCTTCAGTCTTCTGCCTTCTTTCCTAACCGCATATCTGATTATCCAAAATTCAGGCATCTCCCTTCATATGACAAAATCATGTCTAATTAGGTAATAGAAGACTGCATATGCATCAGGTCATATCACTAGAGGATTCCAGCATGTCCCTTTGACTAATCAAACATGCATCCATTACAGTGATAGGGAATATCTTCATTTTGGACAACATCTTGGCATAGGTCCAGTCATATGAGAGGGCAGAGGCTATAATCCCTGATTATCTCCATGAAAAGCTGTGTGTCTTTCTCTAGCCAAAATTTTTGTTGCCTACTAGTAACAGTTTATAAGGTTCTGGAAACCTTCTGAGAAATGTATGTATTCTCTTTGATATGGCGTACTTTATCCAATACAAAATTTAGTTTTGAGAGCCAGCACTGAAATTTAGGAACCTCGCTGTTTGCATTCCTTTTTTTCCTGCATCTCCTAATTATTACTGAGTGATTCTCCTCTCTTGTATATTCTCTTTCTGACCCCTGAATTCTTTGTTATTTTAGGATACAGCCTGAAAAGGAGAGTAACTTATCTGTTTTCACCTTCCCTAATTAACACGCAACCTGGAAGGAGCTAAAAGACACTTTCCAGAGAAGCACAATATGAAACATTTGGTTTGGACCACTTAGGCAGAGTGGGACATTTATTCTGGTTTTGTTCGACAAATTTCTAACTACTAGGCTACATTATAAAAGATAGGAAGTGCAACTACCCTGACCTATTCCATTCTCTGAGTGAGGAAGAAATAAGTGGACCATGTTAATTTCTTTGGAAATGGTACGGGCAGTGTGCCTCAGAGTCCTAGCAGGCTTGCTCAGGTTATGATTTAACTTCTAAGTAGATCTGAATAGTTCCTTTCTCAACATTTTGGTTGCTTTAGATACAGTCTCAGATGCTACCTCCCTTTCAGATAGAAACAAGTCCAGTATGTTAAAATTTGCCAAAAGGATGAAAATAGTAGAAATGTATAGCTCTCGAACTTCCTTGTCTTCCAGAAGCTGGTGAATATAAAACACTTGAGCTGATTATTCTACTAATTTATGTCTTATGCAACTCCTGATCAGACTAAAAGAAATTGCACATGGTTATTTAGAGGAGGAGAATATCATAAATCTGGGAAAGAAAAAAAAACAGTATATATCATTACATAGTATAACATTATGAAAGTACACAAAGCTGGTTTTGCTGTTTGCATGACAGATACAGAGATTAAAATTCACCCTCAGAATTTCAACCTTACAGAACCTCTGATGTCTCAGAAATCATATAATATTCTCTTATCATGACCTATTATTTGAAAAAAGTGACTAAATATGGTATTGAATACATATGTTTTAAATATTAAATAATCAAAGTTTATTATAAAATTAATATATAGATTTATTTTCAGCATTAGGAGTTATATTTTAAAATAACATTTAACAAGTAAATGTCTGTTTTCATAAAGAATTATTCTGGCACCTGTTATTATCAAAATACATTAAAAAGTTTGAACTAAATAAATATGCTAAGAAATATGGTCCAAAATCATCATTAATTTTAAGACTGTCAGTGGAGCTTTTACCCATTCTTAAATATTATGCACCAGCTATCATGGGATAGACAGTGAATAAATATGATGGACAAAAAAAAAAATTCATCACAATCTTTCTATTTTAAATGGATATACACATACAGGCAGTAAAATTTGCCAGTGATGCATTAAAAAAAAACTTCCAAGTTAAACTCTTTACATCTACTTTTATGTTACTATATATTCATTAATTAAAGAGCAAGAGCAAAGAATGTATAAAGTTGATGAAAGGTTTACAGACCTAGTGACCTATCCCAACCCCAAGGATTAGTACGGAAACTGTGTGTGACTGCAAATTATTACACCAGCCTTATGAGGATAATGATTTCCCACCTTCCATGGTGCTGCATTGTTATCCATAAGCTCCCAAAGGTCCTTAAGCTTGTTAATAACCATTATAGATGTGCAATGAAGTGAATCTAGACTAAAATGAACTCACCTGAGCCTAAGTAGATTAACCCTATTCAAGTCTGATGATGTCCATATAAATTCATCTGGATCTCCTTCCATCAACAAATAGAAAAGTGCAATAAAGTGATGACAAGGGTATATTTTATCTGTTCTTTTAAAAATAAGTGCAGGAAAATATGCAGGACACAAATTCAAGGATCACTATTTAAACTGCAAAAGAGGGTCACCTTTTCCTAGTGGGGACATATCTGGACTCCTGGGATTATATTTCATACGTGTACAGCATTTAGCATTCTGAGTCCTGCTCATAGGCTGAGGGCACTGTGGCTTGTAAACTGATTGCAAAAATGTGAATTAAACAAAGCTGGACGTATTCTGCATTAGATTATTAACAAATCCCTGAGAAAGTCATTGAAAAGATGATGCATGCAAAACTAAAGAAATATTCACATTTGAAATAAAGATGCAGGTAGCAATTTCTGAAGCCTTCAGAGTAGTTTTGTATTTCTGAAGAAAGAAAACAAACTTTGAATTTGTTTGATTTTAGAGGGAAATCAAAACGTGATTATAAAGTAGTCTGATAGGATTAATAGACAATATTTAAATAAAAAAGATAAAAGGTACTTAAACATACCTGCATTGGGATTTCACATACAGCCTAATATCTTATATTTACACATATTTAACTTCAGCATTTCTGTATGTAATGAATATATAACTATGCCATGTTTTAGTGTGCAGAAATCCTCATTTAATATACTAAATGTCAGATTTATAATTATTTTATTATACATTGTTACAGAGTGTGAAAGAGGTGGAATTTAATGGGAAATTTAAAAGTGCAAATGACATTTCAGTGTTTTAAAATGATAATGAAGTAAGAGTGAGCTTATGATGGTGCTTAGATGAACACTGGAAAGAGAAGATCAAATTAAATTACAGAGTCTTGACCATGATGATGGCTGAGTTTGATGTGGAAAGACATGACAGGTGGACTTTGCAAAGTGTAATATGAATACCAGAAGAGAGAGATAAGTATGGAAGCAATATTTCATACAGGACTGATCATTTAGACCTGAAAAAACAGATCAGTAATTAGGCAGGAAACCATTCTCCATGACAGCTCAGGCAGCAGCAGCAGTGTTACTGTTCAAAAATAAATAAGATTAATTACCTGGATATAATCTGTATGTTGTATGTGAAGAAGACAGATACCATATGAGGACTGGGGAGGGAAATCTGGAGCTAGAAGGAAGGCATGGTAGATTCATCTGTTGTGATGGAGACAGAAGACCAGGGTGATCTGGAAGAAAAGAGAAGACGTGAGTTTGCTATACTGTTGTCAAAACCAGAGCATTCAGTGAAAGAAAGAGAGGAATAATAACCATTTCAGTTATGCAACCAAATACACAGTAAGTGATAATAAATTAATATAGAAGTGGATTGTTAGACACCAGATGTAAGGAATGAAAAGGAAAACCCTCAAAAAGAGGGCTACAAAGGGACCTCTGAAGAAATGTGTTATATAAAGCCTCTCATATTGGATGATTGACATCATATCTGTGTGGAGACAAAGATATGCAGACAACCATTTACTTTAATAGGAAAAATCTAGCATTGAGAAATAGTGTACATGAGGGACTAAACAGAGGCAACCTGAAGTAAATGTCCCTGCCATCCAAACTGACTGTCTTCCTAGGGATCTGTGTTATACTCTGTCTTTTGTGCTCTTCCCCATTTATACAGGCTGTGGAAGAAAGACAGTTCTGGAGTGATATTTTAACAAGAACACAAACACTCTGCTTTCCATTAAGAGCTGAAGTCAGTACAACAGTAGAAGGTAAAGATCTAGGTGCAAAGGCATCTCTTGATACAAGTGATTCAGCAGGCTGTGCTTTAGAAACTGCTTTTTTTCACTCCTTGAATTGTTTCTATCCAACATCCTTATCCTTCACATCACTGCCTGTTTTGTCTATGTAGATGATAAGCTACCTAGGGTATTTTAACCAATCTCACGGAAACACATAAAAGTTTGGAGAATACACTAAAGCAGCAAATTCTACTTTTGACTATAATTACCTAATTTATGCTATTCAGGAACAGCTAAAAACAGAAGATGGCAATGACAACTTTTCAGATAATTTTCAGACATTTGTGGGAAAGTAATTAAAAATAAGAGCATGGAGCATAAGATCATAGAGCTATGAACAAAAATCTTGCAAACCCAAATTATTTTCAAGGAGAAAAATAAAACCTTTTCTGTTAATTTTATAGAAGGGAAAACATGGGTGTTTTGTTTGTTTGTTTAGTTTTCCATTATGCTTCATTTTGTTTTAGCTCATCCGTCTCATACAAGATTATGATATTTTCTGATTACTTAGAATAAAACCTGCCAGAACTGGAGTTCCAGTTTCCTATGTTCAACTGTTGTTTTTCCCCACTGAGCAGCAAGAGTTCAGACAGATGTATGTAATAAATTCAGAAATGTTGATCTGTACTGCAGATGAAAGGCTGAATAACAGTATAGTCATAAAACTGAAACTTTTCATGCCATGCAAGCAGTCTGTACTATATTTTACTCCACTCTTCAAGATATATCACAATGACAGATTTTCTAATGTCAGGATATCATATCAAAAGAATTCAAAGAAGTTTCTCAGCAGCTGCTGTTAGAATAGTTGCAATTGACTTACAAAGCCATCTGAATCATAGTAGTTTTCCCTAATTCTTACATTTTAGAGTACTTTTTTGTTAGTGAAAAATCAGTCAGAACTATCTAACTAATATATTCAACTGTTCTACAAGACTGCTAAAGATAATGTTCATAGCAATAAACTGAACTAGAAAGTTTACAGTAACAGTAAAAGTATGTAAACAGAACTTTGAGAAGGTGAGTAATTTTTATTCAGACTATCCAAAATGCTTTATCTTTTCACTTTATAAACACGTACTTAACTCAAAGTCCTAAAAAAAAAAGGTGGCTTGACAGCTCTGACCAAGGCTGTAATCAACATCTGAACCTGTCAAAGCAGCTTCATGCAAAGCCAGGAAAAAACCCTGACACTTCTGAGGCTCCCAGTTCTCCTCTTTTACTCAGTTTTCCTGTTTCGTATCTCTTTGCTTTATGAAACAGTACATTTTCCATGCTGTCTATAGCAGTATTCACATTGTTCTTAAAAATTTAAATGGACAATAAGAATATTTTCTTCAACTTCTCAATGAGCATTGCAAACCACCAAAAGGGATGCAATCAACAGCTTTTCTAATTAGCAAAGCAAAATGAGGCATTAAAGGGTGACAAAAATATTTAGAGAAAAAAAAGCATTGTAAGCCATTTTGGAACAAATTTATGCATTCCAAATTTCAGGAGATGTCTTTAATGATAAAGAAGATAATGTAGCAGATTTTTCCCAAACTTCTGTATACACTTCTGGGTCATTAGTACAGCAGTACCAGTTTAATTCCCCCAGACCTGTACTATAGTTCTGTGTAGCAGCAGAAGTGCGCAAGATTAATTAGTAGGAAGTGTTGCAGCTTAAAAGTTAGGCCATTGGGTTACCATCTATTGTTTGTGATGGAAATCTAATATATTTTTTTTCTTGAAATAAATACATACAAACTTGCCTTTTCACAAGGTTAGTAATATTCAGATTGATAGAATGCTATTACTGACAAATAACTTCTCAATTCCTTTTTTACAGGTAGCTTATGTTACGGCTGCTCTGTACTCAGGAGGTTGTAAAGTCAATATCCATTTGTCCTGGTAGGGGCTGGCCTAGAGTTCCCGTTGGTCTGGCAGTGGGAGGAGTGCTGCAGCCCCCTGAGACCCCAGGGGCTCCCCAGGCCCCAGTGCCCTCACCTGTGCGCGGGGGCGGGGGGAGCACAGCTGGAGGGCTGGGCCCCGATTGGCCGATATCCCATGTCACGTGATGTTGTGCTCACTATATAAAGGCAGGAGTGGGCTGGGAGGGGCTCTCACTTCTGAGAGTGTGGTTGTGGGGCCTTTGTGTTTGGGATGGCCGGCCAGGAGGTGAGCAGCTGTATTGTACATTACCTGCTGATCCTGCTGTCAGTGTGTTGTTCTGTCACTGTTATTAAACTGTTTGTATCTCAACCTGCGAGTCTCCCTTTGCCCCTCCGATTCCCTCCCTGTTCCCAAGTGGGGGGAGGGTGGGTGAGTGTCTGCGGGGCGTTTAGCTGCTGATCAGGCTCAAACCACAACACCATGGAAAACTTTGAGGCACTTTTAGAAAATGTGCTATCAAGCTTTATCAGTCACAGCAGGCAGATACAATTGTAAACATGTTTAGTTTGGAGAAGAAACAGCTTGGCTAATGACTGAGATAAATATTGGTTTGCATTTTTAACATTTACTTTGTACTAATAGACTGTTTCATTGCATAAGCATATAAGCAATCATGGTAAAGTTATGGCAGGACTACAGTATACTGGCATATTTATTCCTTGAAGTTTCCCAATCAAAGACAAAACTCAGTTGTTTGCTTTGATATTTATTTAATGATGTGAGCCCTGACTGGACTTGAGTCAACCTCAAGTATTTCATAGAGCAGTGAGTTTCTTTTGAAATGGAGCAATGTAAACATGCTTTCAGGTGTTGTATAAACAGCAAAACTGTAATGCATAATAGTTCTTTAAATTAGCACAGTGTTAATAATTGATGGGGGAGGGGGTCATATATAGGTTACCTGGCATAACAACAAAGCTATTTCTCATTCTGTAGGAAAATGCATAGCACAAGTTACAAATGTGCAAAATATATGATAAAATAATTAAGATTATTTAGAACTGTTCCTGGATATCTGAAAGGCAAAATACTTCAGTGGTGTATTAATCACTTTGGGAAAAACGATGTGCATTTTTTTTATCTTACCAGCTGTAATACTTTTACAGTAACTATCTTATAGTCTTGTAGTCAACCATTCTGAGACATCTCAGATGCTTCATGCACTCAATATACATATTTTGATATTGGTGTTTTTGCTGCTGTTCCTGAGCATTTGCAATTTCCATCCCCTTCCTAAAGTGAATCAAGATTGGTCCAGTCAATCAAGGCTAAAAGTTGGAAAAATTCGTTAGTAAGTAATGAGCAATGAAAGAAACAACTAATAGACAAGTGTTTTGTCTATCTAGTAAAACTATTGCATTGTTATATAGGTACAGTTTAGTTGTGATATTTTAATTTCTGTATTCTCTCTAGGAAACATGGGCTACTGTCTACTGAAGGCATTTTAGTCGATACGCTCACACAGCTGCACAACATTTGTTTAATTTTGAGAGGATGCATAAATCGTAACTAGATTCTGACATTACTAAAATTAAGAATAATGGACTAATGTGAATGTTATTCAGAAACATAGTGATTACTCCAATGGAAAAGTTGTACCAGTCATACTAGAACAGTTCAAACATGCTTGGGAACTTATTTTGCAGCTAGTTTTCAGAAGTGAGGAGGCACAGAAATTCCTCTCTTAATGTAAGACTAGAACTGCGGACATCAAATGGAGCAAGAAAGATATATTTCAACAGAAAAAACGTTTTCAGAAATTATTAGATGATCCAGGTTCATAAATGCCCTCTCTGTTTCTTTACTCAACCTACAGAAATGCCTTCCCTCACACAAAATGCTACTACCCATTTACCTAGGCTCCATGCCATTCTGGCCTCTGAAGGGATCACCTCTTTCCTCTCACCTACTTTACCAACACAGCCCATTACCTTCCTCCTCATCCTGGTGAGATGACATTTAACTTCATGCCATGCTCAAAAGTCACTTCTCAAAGTTGTCCCAAAAGTCTTTCACAGATGACAGGGCCAGTCCCTTGGCTGCCCAGAAAAAGAGAAGTGAGCAACGTTTGGCTCTATTTTAGGAGGCAGGAAAGGAGGAAAAGATGGAAATTAAAATATCTGCAGAGATTGCCATGAAACTTCCTGTGAACTACTGAAGTGCGAGGGTAGGTGAGGAGCTATTGGAATTGGGCCACAGTCCTTCAGGGAATACTGAATCAAAGTCAGATGAAAGGAAAACAAGGGAAGCAGAGGTGTTCCAAATCAGATCGTCTGTAATGCCAGGCACCTGCACTCTTTATGTGGGAGAAGTCTGACCTGAGTGGTCCAAGCAGGAAACCCACTCTTGGCTTATTTCATTTTTGGGTTAGATGTGTAACACAAGAACATGTTCTCCAGTCCACACTGAAGAGAGCAGGTAGGGAACAGGGTGTAATTGCAGGGGTAGGGCATAGAGCTTGCTCCCAGGCTACACCCAGGCTCTTTCCTGCTAGACTCGCCCTACTCTTCAAGGCAAACTGACCATTTTATGTGGGTTTCTCCAATCTTTAGGCAATATTTCCCCTAGAGAGGAGAAACAGTTTTTGGCTTGTGCTTTTTTGATGTTTCTTTTCTTATTGCTCTTCTGATTCTGCCTCTAGCATCCATCCCTCTACTCTTTCCATCTTACAAGATACATCTCACCAAATGCTTTCAGAGACAAGAGGTGGCTGCTCTTGCTCTCCATCTGTTGGATGTTATTTCAACCCAGATGTGGCACACTTCCTGTAGCATCTCCTCAAAATCTTTATTTCTACACCTGTTTCTTCTGTCTCTTTCTTCACTGACACGAACACTAAGGCTATGCATGGAAGTACTACAAAAATAGAATAATTCAATGAGTGTGGGTACAAAGGATATCTCCCATAGTTATGAAGGTTCTGTTTAGTTAGTAGCCTTCAAGGCTTTTTGAAAAACACGTTGCTAGTAAACATGAAATTTTCTTAATGTTCCATGTATATAAAAGATTGTCTATCATTCCTGAATCTGAGAACAATGCTAAGTGACTTTTTCTTTTTTTTTTTTACTTTGAGACTACAAATCCTTCTATCTTCTCCCACCTAAATCCATAGTTTGATCAGCACATCCAGTGCTTCAGTGCAAGCCATGATCAAAAGTAAAGCACCCCATCTTTAAGAACATTCAGCCTACTAAACAGTGATCATACAGTGGAGGCCATTTAAAGTAATATTCTACACCATAAAGAATTATTGACAGTGTCTGTCTAAACCAGCCTTGCATTTGTGGCCTGCTCATCAGGATTAGTACATTTGACAGAGACAATGAAACTAGATCAACATGGATGCAACCATCTATGAGTCCAAAGCTGCAGAATATCCAAAGAGAGACTGGACTCTATTCTACACTATCCAAGTGAAATGCAACAACAAGTTCAATCTACATCTTTTATAAAACCATTAGAAGATGTCCATAAAGTTGAGATGAACTTAGTATTTTTTTGAAGTCTTTACGTCTTCTACATCTATATTTTAGCTAATAAGTGGACCAACATTTTAAAAGGTTTTATAAAGAAATATATACAGCATCCATGCGCTTCTATAGGTAGAAGAGCAAATAATTGACCACAAATAAATTCACTTTCAGGAATATTTTACTACAGTTGCCAGCACTAGAATTAGGTATCAAATAAAAGTCCAACTGGCATATTCACTGTGTATGTACCACAGGTGGATGGCATGCACCATGTTAAAGTTGTTGGGTCAGTACCATGCTATAGCACTGACAGATAAGGATTTTTGCCTAATCTTTCATCTGCACTGACAACCAAAATATAGTAAACAATATTGTTAAACTTCTGCAATGAAAGTGAAAGGGCTATGTGTGAAGTGCCAGTCAGAAATGGCAGAATACACATTTGTTAATGTTCCTTACAGATATAAAACTCTTAGAAAAATCTAGAATGATAACTTAATCAGTAGAGAGAGGGTGTAAGCTTCACAAAGAAATTTAATATTTTTCAAACACAAAAAGGTCAGTAAACAGCACAGGGTAAGGGTCCACTTGAGTAATCCTAATGAACAAGCACTGATTTCTGCCCTTGGAATCAATAGCAAAATTATACCATGGCATCCTGAAAACATGGTTCTCAGACCTGCTAACTTCTCCTCTTGACAACTGAGGCTCCTAGATGGGTATCTATACTCATCCTAAATCTTTTGGTAGCACAGTCAGTGAACTAATTCTTCCAAAGATTTCTGAATTCCATAAACTTTCTTCAGTATATTCCCTAAAACATGTGAATTCCACAAAAATGAAAGCTCTACCTTACCAACAGTTAAGATAGAAAAATCAGTTTTGCAAATTTTGGAAAATACTAGAATATCCAGACTGAATTTAGCTCCTTGATGCACCAAGAAAATGCTAATATATAGTGATGTGACATTAGACTGGATATAAATTTTTAAAATTCCTACTGGAAAATATCATTTCTGTACCCACAGTTTAAAACAGTGTTGAAAACCCAAAGAGGATTCAGAATGGACATACAGGAATGCTTCCGGTTCTAGAAAACATAATGGACACCAAAGAAGTTTTTTAGATCTACTTAGATTCAGGGAACTAACAGTCATAGTATAAAATACACAAAACCCTTTCTGTCTGTATTAATGGACCTAAATAGTGAAGAGGTGACTGCTGAGCATATATGAAGGCAAAGAGCAGCCTATGGTCATCATTAAATAATGATTTTTAACATTCCTCACCTTCATCTGTTGTCCATTCACCTGTTCATTTCTTATATTACAAGGTCTGCTCTACAATTGCTAGCCATGGCTCATTCTTGCACTCTTTTACTCTGATGGTACTCTTACCATTAGTGAATGTCTCTAAGAAATATCTAAATTCGTGTTCTTCTTCACTTCTGGCATTTATCTAATGAACAGGTCCATGCCTATGCTAAACAGATCTGCTTTTCTTCCTAGTGGAACTCATGTTCCATGTCATCATTTCTGACGTTTGGCTTATTCTTCAGATCTCTGTTTCAGCACACAGGAGTTAACCAATTTAAGTGACTGACAAAACCCAAGATGAAACCTGTCCTATATTCTCATTAATTAATCCAGTTCATTTGCTGATTTTTCCTGAGTTCATTCCTATGCATTTTCTTGTTTCTCTACACTTCTAACTCTCTTGTGGCTTTTTCTCTTTGTCATGTATGGATAGCTTACTGTCTTCCATCTCACAAAAAAAATGCTTTTGATCTGTTTGCCTACCTAGTCCATCTATCTTGCACCTCTGAGTGAAATAAAATTATGTACTATACTCAAATTAAGATGCATTTCCCTCCTAGGTTCTCTCAAACAAGTTACCATACGCTGAAATAAATCAAAACCACTCTCATCCAGATGCCTAATGGCATTTTCCTAGGCAAACTTTAAAACTAGTCTTCACTCTCCTCCTTGTTCTCTTAGTTACCCATCAACTCAAAACTTTTTAGAAAACTCTATCATCTTATGACTATCCTTCATTACTACTTTCAAGTTTGTTTTATAACCTATTCAATTGCTCTGTTAGTGTGTCCTTCCTCAAAGTATTTCTTAAACATGATACTCACAAAAACATCCCCAAAACTTGACATCTGACTGCTGTAACCAATATCATTCATTCTTTCTTTAAAATCTCATTTGCTGCTGCTTTTTTTGTCTGGTTTGTAAGCTCTACATTTTATGAGTATAGTATTCAGCACAATGAAGTTCATGAATTAGAGCTCCAAATTATAGTAATGTTTTACATATAAAAATTTTCTTTCAACATTCTGGAAGGAATTACCTTTCTGGGTTCCCCACATTTCTGTGGAATCACCACATCTCACTACAGACATAAAAAAAATAATTTTCATATTTTTCTTTAGAGTGAACTTAAGGAGTCATGTTGATTCCTGATGAACATCTGAATCACAAAGGTGAAAATAAACCAGGTAGGCAGATGAATTATCATGTCAGTAAGTTGAATAAGGAAACATGAGTGTACATGAGTATGTAAATTCAGGGTCCATCAGAGATTAAGTGTTCTGAGGAAAGCACATGATCAAATGCTAGGTAGAGATATGAACAAGCTATAAATCATAACAGTAATTATTATTACTTTTTGTTATCAAATGTCAAGAGAAAAAAAAATCAAACTTGCTTCCACAGGAAATTCTAAAATCTTTCATAAAGAAATAATTCACAACTTTGTATCTTCATGTAAATAAAACCACTGGATTCAGATCACCCAAGCAACTTAAGTATATCAAATCACAACTGTTCCAAAGTTCAAATAATGAATTTGCATACATGATTTTAGTCTCTGACGAATGATCCAGACTATGGCCAACAGACATGGCATAAAATAAAATGACCACAAAATCTTATCTAGATTTGGACTTTAGGCTTATATCAAGCCTTTACCTATAACAACCTCAGAAAGAAAATTAACTGAATTTTGATAAACCCATTTTGCTCTTGTAAAAGACTCACTATATAACTGCACTATTTCTTATTAAAGTAACATAAGCAAAACAATCAAAGAAAAAAATCTGTCATAATTTCAAGGTTTGCTATTTTTTTAATATTTGTCATATTCTTTCTAAATACTTGTTTGCAAATAAGAAATTTTTTAAAATAAAATATTCTTAAGTAGCATTTTTTACACCAGAATAAGTCATGTCTTGAAAGAACTATCCTGCTACACATAGGTGTTTTTTTTTCTTTTTCTTCTAGCTTTATGCTGAATCTCAAAGTTCTCCATGGTACCTTATTCTCGCGAGATTTCACTGCTTCTGCTTCTCTGCAATGTAGTAAATGTGAAAGTTGACCCCACAGGTCTTGAATAGGTGCCCTTTGCTTTTATGCTAGTCATGAAAATCACAATTGCTGTAATAATTTGCTCCTAGCAGTAGTCTAGCAGCTGTCTAAATTTACAAGGTCAGTTCTAGCACAACCTAAGCCAAACTTTTTAGAGACCTCAGGGTCAGGTTTCAAATAACTGCACATTCCTACTTTAACCAAAAGTAATCCCTGAGACTCAGCACACTTTAAAGATGAATGTTCATCTCTTCTCACATTTGAAACTTCAAAGACCCAATTACTACTGGGCTGACATGGGCTGTTTCATGATACTTCCTGTGCAAAGTGCTACCTCTCTGCACTCTGTGTTTCTGATGCTTCTGTTATCGCTGGGCAGTTTCTCTTTGGCAACACAAAATTCAATACCAGGTTTCCTCTCACTTCTTCCGTGCACTTGTTAAAAGCAATTACTTTTAGCATCCATATTTGAACTTTGAGTTCTGTTTCTGGGATTGTTTATATTCTTTACGATGGCTACATTAATCACCAGCTATTGGGTTATCTTACAGTCAAAACTATTGGAAACACCTGGCTGGAAGATAAAAACAAAAGTAATGCTACCAAAAATATCAGGATTAAGCTCAAGATAGTACCACTATAACACTGTCTGTAAGCAATTTGCTTTCGGGGAAAAACATTGACAAAACTAATCAGTTGACTAAAAGATAATTTTCATCTTGGTAACAGCAATGCTCTTCAATGTATATTTGTGTATTTTTGTTATTGGAGGAGTTTTAGCTATTTTCTTTTCCATTCAGTGATTTAAAGGCTTTTTAAAATGGAAAAATTTAATTGCAAAAATTTGTTTCAGACACAGAGGGAAACCACACATCTTTTGCTCACAACTTTCCTTCCTTAAGTGGGTAATTTGGACAATATGGACTTATTTTTCTGGTGTCAAATCAAAAGTTTATTAGTCTTCATTTAGTATCAATATTTGATTTTTTAAATATACCTGCATAACACATCATACCCAAAAGACCTTGGTTAATTCATTAAAACTCAGTCAGTATCTGACAGAAAAGGACAACAAACCTAGCATGGTCAGTTCTTGAAAAGAACCATGAATTTATAGGACATATGGGATGGGTTGAGACTGGATGGGATGGAAAGGATAAGATTCCTTGTATAAAATATCTACTTGTTTTGTTTTGATTTTATTTCAGTGCAATGTTATTAATAATAATATAGTTTGTACTGAAATGTCCACTTAAGAAATAATCAACTATGACTTCTAAACCATGTTTTAAAAGATATGAAGACTTATAATGTATTTGAGGATCTTAAAACTAATTCAACTGCAAAAAAATTGAAAGTTCAGTTGTGTCTTGATATTAACCTGCAACCTTGAAATTGTTTGTCCTTTATAAGAAAAAAAATTAGTGAAATCATTCCCAGTAACTTAATACCTTTAAATGGTTTATACTAAAATGGTTTGCTCTCCTTTCAGGGATTTACCTTAATGATATCATTCCAAAGGAGTCTGGTTTAGATCAAACTGGGTTAAAGATCATGACTGTCAAAAGATGATGTCACTTAGATTCCATTACTAATAAAACTAGGGGTCATTTTGAGTACAGAAACAGATTGATATTCATGCTTTCTTTACCTCTAATACCTTTAGACATACATTAAGGAGCCATGCATTACAAAGGTAAAATTAGAGCCCATTCCAGCATAGGTCAACAGCATAGTACATCAACATCATATTTACAGTTATTTAGCACCATTATTTCTAAAGTATCCTTCAAGAAACATTCAAAACCAATTTCAATAAATGAAATCACCTTGTCTAGCAGATCCTAATTTCTACATTTTGAAAAAAGTTAAGGAGATCAAATAGTTACATAATTATTCTATCAATCCATACAGATATAAATACAGCCAGTACTCAGTACAACGACTATGAAATGCAAAGTTAAAATAAACCAAGATAAGCTTGAAAGGCTAAAAATGCATAACACATTAACAATAGATCAACAGTGGTTTTTCACTTGCTTTATCTATTTATTATTTTGTAGCTTCTATGCTATGCTTGGCATTTTCCAGCACTATCCAACATTCACTTGTGCTAGAAAACATTTCCTACATAACAAAAATCAAAATAAAGCAAGAATAGAAAAATCAAGCAAGGTTATCCACCTGCAATGAAGGATTGCAAATATAATTTTAAGTGAGAAACAATAGAAGTCCAATTTAACGAAGGAATATTTGCCACCATGGGATACCCAAGTTGCATGAAATGATAACTTTCAGTGAAATCTCTAAGTCAGACAAAATAAAACCCTATAATTTTCATTATATGTTTATATCTTGCCATCAGTAGTCTAACATGCAAAATGAAAAACAGGTACAGAAGATTGAGCATTTGATGTGCCTTAAAACAGGTACGTACCTAACCATGATGAAGATCGGTCTGTGTATTTAGGACCTTAGTCATCAACTCCTGCTTGCCTGAGTTCATGATTTTAACAATAAAAATCTAGATAAATCTATTCCTAAAAGTTCATAAAAGATTGAGAAGTAATCCATGCCACTAGCAAAGTTTTCATTTTTGTGCATAGTGGTAATCTTAGTAGGAACCACTAGATGGTAGTATGACAGACAGTGCCGCGACTTCTCTTCCTTGGATGTTTGTGGGTATCTCCTAAAAGATCTGCTGTTTGTTAGCTGTGATACATGTCAGTATGAAGCGCGATGGTTCTCCTCTGTATTCATCTATATTTCCCATTCATCAACACAGTCGTTGCGAACATAACTTAAATGTTACCTATTGCCAAAACATTTCATTCAGAAGTATGTTGTAACATGTTCTTCCAAAGCCTGTCCTCAGCTATTCAAACAGTGCTAACCTTATTACCTTTTAATTTCTCCTTTTACTCTTTCTTCTACATATTTTTCCATGCCAAATCTCCTGTTTATGCTTTATTTTCAAGGTTTCTTTCAAATTAATATCTGCTGTGTATCCTGTAAGACGTAAAATTACAAGAAAAAAGAAATATCCATTTGTCAAAGATGAACCATCATATTCTGAAACCTGAATCTTTCCCTTATTATCCTTTTATTCTTTGTTATTCTTTTGGTATGAAATATCTCCAGATATAGTACCTTTTTTGTTTCTGACATTTCAGGGTGACAACTGAACAAAAACTAATAGAAGGGTAACATTTAGAAAAAAACTTTTCACAAGAGAATGTTCTTCTGCCTAAAATTCAGAAGGGCTGTATAAATATATTTAAATGAACACTTTACAATATACATTCCCAGTAAAATATTTAACTTGCACTTACATTAATGTGCCATATGGAGAACTGGACAAAGTTCATCCTAAAATGGATAAACCAACCTTTGGAAAAAACAAACACTGCCAGACACTTCACAAGTTGAGTCAGCTATACAACCTGTTGAAACATGTGAATTACCTACTGAATCAGATATTTAATCTACTAAATCAAAGTTAACACCTACTGAGTCAAGCAGAGCACCTAGTAAAAAACTATTAGTATAGATTTATATGTGTTCAAGTAAATTACAGTAAACACATTGCCCAAGAAATAAAAAATGGACTATATTAGCTGTGTTGTTTATTGCATTATGTTTACACTGTAACAAATGTTCTGCTATGAGAAAATTTCCCATTCAAATAGCGAGAAATAAAGTCTTCCTTTGGTGAGTAATTATTCTTCATTAGGTGGCACAGACTCTTGTCAATTAATTAATAGATAGTCTAATATTTAAACAGAATTTGTAGGAATAGTCAGGGGGAGGGGCAGTGAGAATACATCTGTGCAGAGTTGCTTTGCCTCCTGCTTTTTTTATTATTCTTTCACTCATATATCATGCTGTTACACATGTAACTGCAATGAAAAGTATGTGGGAAGAAGAAAAGGGGCTCTTGTCCAACACGACTCATGAGAATTTCAGTTTGTAAATTCACTGTTTCATCAGCAGATGGTTCTGCACACTACATCTTTTCACAAATCCTCCAGTCCTACTTGTACAAACTTCTATATAGGTTGGTTTTTAAATATTTTTCTTAGACGATTTTGGAATTGTGTGCTACATCCATGTTGCTTTTTGTCCCTACTCAGATTTCTTTCATGAATGTGCTTTTTATGTGTTTTGGTTGACAGACCTTCTTCATCTATAAACCAGTGAGTGCTCTTTTTCAATTCCATTTGTTCCTTAATATTCTGAAGAAGATACTTATTTCCCTTAGCTCTAGTATCAACAGATGTCCATTTGCTTCTTTTTTCCCTACAAATTGTAGCTTCTGCTCAGGTTTCAGCATTCATTTTCTTCCATTGGTTTCATACACAGATATCCTTAATAGGTATAGTTTTCCTTTGAACCTGCCATATCTTAGGTCATATTGTTGCCTTTTCAAAACTGTTTCCTTTCTTTTCAGTTGTGGCTTGATTATGGTTTTTGAGACACAGAACGAGTGCCTACATCTGTGTTTTAATTCAGGATCAGGACAGCATTTTTGAACTGTCAACTGTCCCTCTTTATTGTACTTTGATTCGCATCATGGACCTGCCATAGATCACATAAACTGAAATCCTTTTAGATGAAACTAAACAAGGAGTGTAACCAATGCATGCCAGATGCAAATGGTCTGCAGTCTATAGGACAGCCTAGAGCTTATTCCCCCATTAAAATACATGGTGTGTGGGCATGAGCACCAAGTGTTTCATACTACAGATCTTGATTCTACTGGTCCACACCGCTTGCTACTGTAGACATAACATATGGATAGATAGTTCCAACTACCTTTCACATTTTTCTCTAGCAAATCTAAGACCAAAGCTCACACCTGCATACCCATACATATATAGAGATGATGATATATTGTGATTAAGAACACTTATGTTGACTCTGTACAGGAGAAAAAATGTATTATCATTTTTATGTAATCAATGATAAAAAAGCTTTCTTACTTTCTAAAGATTCATATAGGGTAGGTACAAACTCCTAAAATAGTTTCATGGTGAAATAAACCCGTTCCAAATGAAAATTTATACTTAACACGTATGTGGGTAAAGATATTGTAATGTTGAAAGTGAGTCAAAATACAAAAAAAGGTCAAGCTTTTCTAGTTAGATTTTGAGTATGTTGAGCAGTAATCTATCTCAGTTTCACTATAGGGAACATTCCATTCTGATGCAGCACTTAATATTTACCTCTCAGTAACAGGTATGCAGAAATAACTAGTAAATTATATTCTCATAATGTGGGGATTTTGGTTTGCTTTTCTATTCTTTTCCTCTTTTGTTTTATCATTGCATAAGAAGCACAAGGAAATCTTAATTCTGGATCATTATTGATACAGTAACAGAGTTTCTGTAAAAAGTGTTGCTGTTTTAATGACCTAAGATATTTGAGTGTTTGGGCTGATTATCAATAGCTTAACACGGTATTGGACATAGATCACTGACTGCTGCAGAAAGGTTGTGTGTTGTCCAGCAACCACATTATGTTTCCAGAGGATAAATTTTCATATAGCACGTAACTGTGAAACAGGTTTTACTCATTAATACATAACTTGCTACTGACCTAAAAGAAAATTGATTAGTTATTTGCACTGCACCATGCTTGAAATACTGAGAAACAGCTGCATATGTCTTTTATCTATGGATTTGTCACACAGTATTTTCTGTTCATACACACAGTCTCAAAAAAAAGTGTTTGTTTTACCTACAGCAAACATCGACATCCATTATGAACCTACTTCAGCTCCTTTGGTATCTTGGAATAGGCACACACTAAACACAAATTGACATATATGGTACGTCTTTCATAAAATGAAATACGCTGTTTATGGTGACTGAATATTTCTTAAAACCACAAAATAATTACAATTACTTTACACTGAATACTCAAAGGAAGAGTACTCATTATCTCTTTTATAAAACACAGCAAACTGGTCTAACACCGTGTGATACTGCGGTTCCTAAAAAATTGTAACTTTGGAAAGGTTAGGTAAGTATTGTAGTAAAAATGAAAACTTCTGTATATTAATGAAAAATTATCTTTTATTGTTTTTAAGTAAAACAGATTCTTCATTCATCTGGCCTTGAATGGTTAGTGTCAAATTATATCATGAGGGAAAACATTGTTCCTATAATAATAAAATAATAACAACATACACATAAAAACAACAGACACATAAAAGGTTCTTTCTTAAGAACTTAGGATAGAAATGCAAAGGCGTACAAGGGAAGTTAAATCAAAGGGACTAGGTAGGAAAAAAAATGTGAGTTTGTAAGTTAAGAACATTGCATATATTAAAGGACTTTAATTTGATATGAGGATGATTTGACATTGATTAGGGGTCTCCAAAGGCAAAATGTTGGTTGGCTGGAATTAGCTTTCCAGTGCATCCATTAACATCTTACTTCCTTCCTCTTTAACTCAGCCACTTTTGTAGCCTGGCTGGATTAATAGAGGTAAATGGTGACTTTAGCATAAGAACTATTGGCATCAATGTGTTCTCTTTCTTCTCCTTCAAGTTCCCAGATGCATCTCACTCTCCTCTGCTGCTGGAAAATAAAATAGTTGCTTTTATGAGGTGGCTGAGACATGACCTAGCACCATGCATCTCCCCATGCCAGCTTCCCTGGAGCTTACCTCATACTTCATTTTGACCCTGGGCTCTTCCCAAACCACTCAAAAAAATCTGTAAATTCAGGTGTCATGACTGTAAAATACACAGAACAATCCTGAATATGAAAGAGCAGAGAACAAGTCAGTACCGCCTTCCACTAATTTGATCTCTGTTCTTTTAGCTTCCTGCATTTTCTCCAAGTTAGTGCATTTCTTTTAAGGACGTTGGTGCAAGGGTCCTTGGCACATCCCTCCCAGGGATCTGGCTGCTGGAGCTCAGGGACAGCTCAGGCCCAGCACAGCCCCAGGCAGCCATCCTTGCTGATGATGAGCACAGGTACCTCGGCACCTGTTTGGGAAACAATCCTAAACAAATTCAATGAATTTCATTTTGGTGGGGAAGTTAGCTTCTAAACAAGAAGAAAAGACAATTGGTGAAATCTTAAATAGTCTGATGCAACTCAGAGATGTGCTTAACTCCTGGGAGAAAAGGTACTTGTTTATTAATTAGAAGCAATGGTGAAAGAGTCAAACCCCAGCTACTACACTATCAGAGTGACTTTATGATAGAAGTTGCACTTGATAAATAGATACCATAAGTTTTACTTTTTCCCCTAACAGGCTGTATTTCTGTGGTAAACATGAAGCCAGGCAGCCCTGTTTTATAAATGTTTATGTGAACATAAGAAAAAAATCAGTGAAAAACCAGTATTTTTGCAAATCTAATCAAGTCTACTGAAGTACTCTGACATACAACAGCGAAAATGGCATACCTGGTTGAAGTTAGAATGGACTTGCTCCAGCACAATTTTATTTCCAAGGCCTATAGTTACTACAGTTGTTATCACTTGGCTATTCAAGGAACTTCTTAAACGAAAAATAGGATCATGTGCAAACAAGAGTGTAAACATATATTTTCAGCTATAAAATAACTGAAAAAAATCTCCAATATATAATTTTCTCATTTGTAATATAAGAAAACTGTGCAAACTTTTAGGAGAGAGTTTTGTTTAAAGTATTCTAAATCATTTTAGAATTGAAGAAAAAATTTTCTGTGAATCAAGAGCAGGCTTTATTTGGGATTAAAATTTGAGGAATAAATATACAAACTAGTGAAACTTTTTATCTTGAGAACATAGACCTGTGGCTGCTCATCTGCTGTGTACACCTTCTACCCAGTTCTCACCGTTTTTCATACAGAATTGTACTCCTGTGTTGGATATTGTACTTGGAATTAAGGCAATGTACAATTTGGAGTCGACCTCAGGTTAATTTCTTGGTTTTTTTTTTTTCTTTCCCCCTTCAGAAATTTCTAATGTAAGAATTGCATTTAAATCCATCTGTTCTTTTTGAGAGGGATGAGGGCATGGGAAGACATCCAGAAAATGCAGATCTAGGGTACATAAGTAAATAACAAATGGGCCCAGTAATATCACTAGTGACACAAAAATTAACCAAAGTGGAGGAGCCACATGGTGATAAAACTGTATGCCTGATGCAGTCTCAACACACATTCCATTCATTGGGATCAAAGCTAAGAAAAATAAGAACATTTATGAAAAAGACACCCTTACAGACCTCCTTCAATATATGAAAGTCAAGGCACCCACACAGATATCCACCCTTTTCTCTGCAGCAACTCCTCTAAAAAAAAAGACAGACTGTTCACACAAAGGAGGCTTTTTCTCTCAGCTTGACAGCCCACTGCGTGGAGGCAGATAAAAGCATTTTGGATGCTTGCCAGGAGAGAAACCTTAAAGCAGCTTCATTAGGCAAAAGTAAGATAATCAGAGTAAATATACAATGCTGCCTTTGTTACTTAAGCTGTTTGATTGGCTGCTTTGCTATTGGTTGGCCAATTAATACCCTGAGCACAGGGCACTGACAGTTCTGGGCACCTCAGGGTGCACACAGGAGTGTCAACATCCGATGCGTGGCAGGATTTTCAAAAATGGCTATGCATATTTCCTGCTTGTTCAAACCTGAGAAGATGTCCGCCCAAGAGGTCACTCCAACATGCTAATTATGATTTGTGTATGTTAATTATGTCAATGCATGCAAAAGTGTGCAGCTCAGGAAAAAAAATATTAATTTGTAGTAACAACCTGAGTGCTGGCCCCAGAAGTGCAAAGGGGTAGGTAGCAGAAAGGGCAAGCAGAGCAAAAAATTGTCCAGTGATGCCAGTGGAGAGATCTGTGACTCTGTAAGTAAAAGAAAGGTGCTAAAGAAATTCCTTAGAGAATTGCCATGAAATGGTGACCATGGAATCAGAGAGTTGGGTAAATGCTACAAAGCGGAACCGTAAACGAGATGAACATTAAAACATCCTATGCTACAGTGGGAATACTATAGGGCCTTTGAGCCTATCTCCACAGATGAGCTGAAGATCTGTTACCACCACTTCTGTCATTAAGATTGCAGACCATTTGAACATTATTTCCTCAGAGAGTAAGGAAGAATGTAGTGCATATGAAATGTTTATTAAGTATTTATATTCACCGTTCTCCTTCAGCTAACTACATTCTGCAAGCAACCTCAGTCAACATATTCCTTAACATCAAAATCCTCTAGCACCCATCACAGAACCCCTCCCACCACATTCCTGTACAAACACATTACTGTAACAGTGTTTGTCTTTGTTACTAGCTTTCCCAAAACTGAAGGTGATCTTCCAAATATGAGGTCATTATATTATATTATAAATCAAGTAGATTAAAATACTTAAGCTGCTTATAGTTGTAAGGTAGAAGCTTGGTTCTTGTTGGTCCAATCCCAGGGAGGAAATGTAGGAGGGAAACTCTGAAAGCTAAATTCAGGCTGCTAGGTTGCAGACTGATGTCCTCAACCTGCGTGGTAACATTCCCTGAAATCCTGCATGATGCGAGGGGCAGGCAGGGACCCATAATCTCCATGTATGGCAAAGAGTGAGTCTATATTAGAAAGACTTGGCTGCACCCTCATTGTAACAGAACCAAGCTGTCAGCAGTGGAAACTAAAAAAGTCACAGGGGTCTCTAAAGTGGAATTTTGACTGGCAGTAAATGACGAGCCCTGTGTAAGTAATTTTAGAGTCTGAGCAGGAGTATAATTGATGGGCTTGTGTTCCTAGGCTGCTGACTTCTTGTGAGAGGTGAATTAGGATGTTCTCTGAACTGGCAGTTACAATTGCAGAAGACATAGGATTGTTAAGTCCATTTCTGTGGCAACGGTTACATCTGGCATGGCTACATCCTAGTAGACTGTGTCTCTGTCTCTGCAGCTCAGAAGGATGTAGTGGATATAGACAATGTGCATACAGAGAAGAAAAACTAAAATGATCAAGGAGATAGAACAACTACTTTGTAAGGACAGGTTATAATTCTTTCTGGAGAGAAGCCTAAGGAAAGGATATGACCAGGGGTTAGGAATTCAAAGGGGCAGATAAAAGTGGAAAGCTGTTACTCACTGAACTCAGCAATACATTAATGCTGTGGCAGTGAGTAAGGTGGCATCAAGCTAGTACAAGACAAATTTGAAATAAAATATCAGTTCTATCAGTCACTGGAGAATATCTGGAACTTGCTGCCCCAGGAGGCAGATAGAGCTGAAATAAAAAGGACCAGGCAAATTCATAAACAACAGGCTCACAGATGGATAATAAAAATATGTGTTAAGATATAACTTGCAGTGTTCCTAATACAGTAGCTGTGGAAGTTGGGGGAATATGTAAGCAATGGCTTGCAAGTTGGCCAGGCTTATGTACTCTGCTTAAATAGCATCCTCTGACCTGTCCCTGACATGACACTGGGCTAAATGGACTGCTGGCCTGCCCTAGGCAGGGCATTTCTCATTAACAGCAGAATCTTAACACTGCAATGTCTGTTGTACTATGTCAATGACCGAAACAGACTGTTGAAGCTAATCCTGAGAATACCTGATCATCACTCCAATAGTGTAAACTTGTCTGAAAGCCTTAATGTCTGAAGTTTGCCCTTGACAGGCTGTAGACATTCACCTCAGTTTCTTCATTTTAATCCGCTCACACCTTGTTCTACCAAGCACACTTCTCATAGATCCTTACACCATGTGGATAAACTAGCTGTCCAGTGAACAAGAATTCAGTTATAATTCCTCAGTATGAGGAGCAATGTCATCAAGCATAATGCCAATAAGGTAAAAAAGATTAATTCTGTGTGCCTTAAAAAAGTGATAGTGTTTATCTAAGACTTAGCTATAGTAGTCAGCTCAATTGTCCAAGGGATTTTCTTACAGTCCTCACAGGAAAAGTGGTATGCTGGCTCTAATTCTCTAGCTAGCACAAGAGAATGAATCCACCACTGTAGGTGAGAACATAAGCAGCATGCCATAGCTGCTCTTTGAGAGACCATAATAGCACCAAAATCTGTCAGAACTTTTTGTGAAAGTCTAACACTTCAGTCCATTATAGAATGTTTTTTTAGACAGAACATGCTCTTGAAATCAAATTGCAAATGCACTCTAATGTCCCAAAAAGCATGCTAGATACAGTGATGCTATTTCACTATGCTCCCCTATTTCAAAACAGCAACTAAAGCTATGCTTTTTCTCATTCAGTAAGGCCCAGTTCAAATCAATGCTCAGGTAACTGGATGTTAGAACATTTGGGTTCCAAAGATTTACTATTTAAAGAATAAAGAATTATTTCCTTTTATCACTTTTAAATTTGCTAACACTCAGAGTAATTGAGTGTTGTCTTGTTCTCACATTATGAGACTAAATTAAGAGCATCAAACAATCCATCTTCATTACACAATTCACTAGTCAGTATAGCTCTTCATTCTTTCTTTTTGTGAATTCCTTAAGTTAGCTTTTTCACACCAGTTTTCACACACTGCTTTCCCTGTTAAGTTTCTCTATCCTGAATATTTTTTCCCATTCATTTTTTGGTTGTTCAAAAGGGAGGTGATCCAAGATAAATATCTTGTTTTCACATGGTTGCTGAGTAAGAACTTTACTAATTTAAAACTAGTCTTTTTTAATCTATGTCTGCAGGCATGGGGTTTGTGTAATTTTCCATGAGAGCTCTTATGGACTACTGTGGACTATCCCCAACCTTTGTTTGGACTGATGACTGAACTTTCTCCACCCCTTCTTTCTCAGATTGACCAAATTAATGGTCAACAAAATCTTGATCTCTGCTGGAGGAAGAGAGGATAGAGGTTGGCCGTAAAGAGCAATTGGAGGAACTCAGTATCTTCCAGAGATAGGCAGAAAAGCTTTCTTTCTTCCAAGTGTGTTTTCCTAGAAATTACCATAAGTAAAATAGGTGAGGCACTGACTGAACAGGTAACTGTTCCATTTCTGGGGAGTTAGTTCCTGATCAGTGTTATCTGTTACCCTCATAGTTGGCAAATGAAAGAGAGCAAGAAAATGCATCTAAAAATGTAGGGAAGGACAGATAAAAAAGTATTCCCAGAAGCATCACACCCACATCATACAACATATAGCCTGGCTGCAGTGAATCCAATTTTCATTCTAGTTCAACAGAGCCCCACAAAGACACTTCACTGGGTCCAAATGCACAGATGATTCTAAAAAGAAAGATCATTCTATGAGAATGCCTGTTTTTAAATTGCTTTAAGAATCATATTGCAAACATGATGTAAAGAAAATAAATAATAAGGCCATAATTACAAGGTACAAATTATTCAAGTATTTGGCCATACTGGGAGCACTGCAGTATAAACAGGATGAAATGAGAAAGGGCATAAGGTAACTCTATCAATCAGTAATGTTCAGTCCCTATGACTGAATAATAGAAAGTGAGTAATACAAAGGTTATGTTATTGATTTCCCTATTCCTCTCCAAATCATGATAGTCACAGTGACTAGGGACACAGAAAGGTAAACCAGAAAGGTTGTAGCAGAAGAAAACTCAAGAATGATAGGATACTTCAGTCACAGACAGCCTGGCTAAATATTGGGTTAGGACACGACGAGGTGACACTCCAGTGTCTCATCCAGAGATACTAAAAGCACCTCTGTGAAGCAGCTAGTTAGCAAATATAAAGAAAAGAAAGCTAGTGCTTGCCTTACTCCCAGCACTGACTAGGGTATCATTCAAAAGTTTACTGCCAAAAAACTGCTCTTCAATAGCTGATAGACTGTAATCACACATTCATCCATGGGTAGGAGCAAGGGTAAGGGGAGATGAAATTTAATTTCAATAGGAAAATTATCTAATATGACAGTATATTAAAAAGAAAATAGAAGGTGCATTTGAAAAAGTATAATACTTACAGGTAGCTTGGATATTGCTTGCAGACCAGAAAAAGCAACACAAAACAAAGTTCAGAGACAGACAGTCAGTACAGTTTTGGAAGTATATGGGAAGAATTCCATGAAGTAACAACTAAAAAGCTGCAATGTTTCAGTTTGGAAAAGTGCTGAAAAGGGAATAAGTTTCCTTGCTCAAGTGAAAGCATGAAACAAAATAAAAGGATTTGGCTTTTTGTGCACAGTATACAGTTACTGTACAGTACTCTTTGCCATGGGGTCTCGTAGATAGTGGGAAGTCAGTCCAGCCTTCTCTTCAACTAGGATAAGGTTTGCAGAAGAAAAATTCATTAAAAGTTTCAAAATAAACCGGCAATTTGAGCTCCAGCAGTCTCTGACCCATAAATGGTTGAAGGCCAGGGGAGAATTTAGAGAAACTATCATTACACATTTCCTTCTTATAATCTTCCCTAGACACCTGGTGTTGGCCAAGGATGATACTGAGGTAGATAGACCTTTGGTCTGATGTAGTGTAGTCATTCTTACATTTTTATGAAAAACAAATCAATAATATGAGTTGCAGCAAATAGCAAGAACCAGATGGTACTCACCTAGGAGTTTCAAAGGGACTAAAATATGAAAAAGATGCACTGCAGTAAGTGATTCAATTAAAACATAAAATGTCCTTGGTAGCATGGGTAGTGACAAATAAGGTTTCAGTTCATAGAGAGGTTCTCAGACTGAATTGTGGAACTTCACACTAGAAATCCAGATTTCCATACTTGAGAAATACAGAAAATATAATAAAAAATAGACTAGGTAAGTTTATGGATAGTTGTGAGTATAAAGTGGAAGACATAATTTGACTCTTGTAAATATGTTTCCAGAGTTTATTCAAAGAATTAAAGACCAAGTGGAAAATAGTCATCTGACACTGTCTTTTCAGGAATTTTTTGACAAGATACTTCAGTAAAAATTTGTAATAAAACTAAGTTCTTATGGACAAATAATTAAAAGATAGAAAGAAATGAGTTAAAAAGTGATTAATATTAACACTGGAAAAGGTTATTACTACAGCCCTGGGACCTCCTTTTTATAACTTGCATAAATGATCTGAAAAAGAGAATAATTAGGTGATAACACTGCAGGACAATGTCATGATACTGAATGATTGGGAGATAAAATGGTAGACAATATCAGTGTTGGTAAATGCAAAGTAATGTATATGGGATAATAATCCTAGCTGTTCATATACATCAATGGTCTCTAAACTTTATGTTGCAACTCAGAAAATCCTGGATTTCCTGTAATTAGTTTTCTGAAAACCTCAGGCCAATATATTGAAGTGCTTAGAAAAGCAAACAAATTATAAGAGTTATAAGGAAAGGAATGGAAGACAAAACAGAAGGCATTTCGATTAAGTTATGTAGACTACTCCAGAACTTGAACACAGTTTATATTTCTAGCTCACTCACCTTAGAAGTATACAGTAAGATTTTAAATCTACAGGGGAGGATAGTAAAGGTGTTAAAAAAACTCTATAAGGAGTGACTAGAAAGATTTGGATTCTTTAATCCAAATTAAGAAATTACATGTAAGGAATCCACAGAGAGGTAATTGGTAAAGTACAGGATCATGGCCTATAAAATAATGAGTGAAACAATAGGATGGGTAAGGAAGATAAGAGGTATCAAATGAGATTACCAATTGCAGGCACAAATCAAACAAAATAAACGTTTTTTTTTTTTCATGTATTGTTCAACTGACCTGTGGAAATCTGTTATGCTACTACAAATTCCAAGAAAGAAGGGGGAGGGGATGGGGCAGAAGGGAGATGATTTATATAGATTAATGGAAGAAAAATTCCTCAAGATCTTAGTGGATAAGATATATAAGTATAGTCATCTCCAAGGCAAAAGATTCCTAAATGGAGGACATCCTGGAAAATTCACAACCATCTAGGCAGAAATACACTGCCTGCTTGACCTGGTCTTACCTTCTCAGATGGAATCTCTGAGAGGGTATAGGAGTGGTGTAGCTGTTAAAAGATAGACATTACCATTCCCAAGCATTTTCAGTAACACTGCCAAAACTCTAAGGGCTGATGAATGAACTAGATTTGCCCCCCATATGATTGCTCATTTTAGAAAATATTTTTTTTTCATTAATATTACATATCTGAAATGCTCTGTCAGTGCAATGTGATTTACTGCATTTTTGAAAAAGATTTCTTCAAAATGTCAGTGATCACATTTTAATTTATTGTAATATAAACAGATTTCCTTTGGGCTTAGGTTCCTAATTTTTTTGAGTTTATGCAAACAGATGTTTGGTACACTCAGTAAAATTCAATTTAAAAAGACCCCTTAACGACACTGCTATTTCTACCACTTGCTTGCTCTTCTGCTGTATTACCTTCCTCTTGCTCTGTTTCTTCCCTTCCCCTTCTTTTCTGAAACAGTTCTAAATTCTTGTTTCTCCATGTTTTCTCTCTCACCTGTCTACCTTTTATCCATTGACTTTGCTTTCCAGTGAATCAATTCAATAGATAATGGTGGCAATGAATTGTTATTATTAATAGGGGATAAGAGAGTTCATACCCCTAAATCACTGTTAGAAATAGGTTTAGGATGTGAACAGACACTGCTGTTTCAGGTACAGCTTCATTCACATCTGGAAAACTTCTCCACAATCTTCAAAATTGAGAGTGCATACTTGTCTTTATTTACTTGCTTATAGAAAATGTTCTGTACTACATGACTGAAATGCATGTAGAGGAATAAAAGCCAATGGTTGGTATATTTAACATACAGCTAACAGATTCAGCTTTCTGTATGAAAAAGAGAGCTTATTGAAGGGGAGAACTTTTTTTGGATTTTTGGTCATTTGTTAGTCTTCCTTCAAAGAAATAATAACAATAATAATAATTATCTTTGACCTTTCAGAAAGGTAGACTACCATACTTCAAATGATCACCATCACCTTTGGTGCCCAGTAAAACAGAAACATGAAAAATCTCACAGAAAACACTTAACTTCTCAGGATGACTTCTAATGGAGGAAGAGAAGGTTGAGTCCACAGAGTGTTCTGGACAAAACCAACCACGTACCTTTTATAGGTGTCCATAGGAATTAGGCCACATTGGTTTTAGGAATATAGATAAATTCCTCTTTCTTCTAGCTCCATTGACAGGATGTGCAAAAATATCTGGTGAATGGAACTGATGGCCACATTTGTAGGTTTCAGAATCGAGACTCAGATGTCTTGGCCCAATTCTCAGTTCCTGTCACAATTCTCTCTCTAATACCTTTTATGGATACCTACATACCACCTAAAGCTCAGCATGGCTAAAGCAGACTCCTAATCATTTACTCTTGATACTTCAGATCCTCCACTATTCACTGTGGTTGAGTATTCCTGTGGCTATGGCCTTCTCTAGGTTCATAGTTATTTGTGCATCTCTGATTATGCCTTCTCATTGAACACTTCAGATGCAGATGGCATTTGTTTTGTAGTGTCTTTCATTATATTTTGTCTAATATGTCCTTCCATGTTTATTCATGCTCTTATTACCTTGTATCTCAACCTTCTTAACATCTTTTCATCTGCCTTTTGAAAGTATTACCTTACTACTATCCAATCAGAAGTAAGCTGCAAAGATCATGTTCTTTGTCTGTATTTTTTATTATTTTACCCTTTTTAATTGTGTTATTCAGAAGTTAAAGTAAAGCTTTAGTTGCATCACTGTGTTTGAACCAATTGAAAAGAGTCTGAAAGACAACGCTGAGACTGATGAGCAGACTTATATAGAAAGACTTGATGAGTCAGTGTTGTTTAACCTAAGGAAGAAATTTAAGAGAGAAAGACAAGAAAGTCTTTGACTATGCAAAAGGCTGCTGCAGGGAGGAAAGGAAAAATCTGTTTTCCACATTCAAGTTGGATAGGACAGGAAATAATGGGTTTCAATTGCAATAGGGAAGATTTAGGTTAGTAATATAAAATTTTTTTATAATGATCAAAGTTAGCAAAGCATTGGAACAGATTGTCTAGGGAGTTTGGGAAACTCTTCCTTTGGAGATATTTAAAAATAACTTGGACCAATATATACCTGAGGTGATGCTGGCTTTGTTGATTATGCCTTCTGGCAGGAAGGATGGATTAGATGATCTCTTCATGTAACCTTCCAGCCCTATTATGATTATAATGTTTATATTGCTAAATTTATCCACTCTCTTGAGAGCTTTGAAAACCAAGAACTAAGAACTGAAATTTGATTTGATAGCTGAGGAGCTGAGGAACAGTCAGCATTTAATCAAAGAAAGAAAGTGGCTTGTTGAAGTGCATCTACTGTATTTAAATGTTAAAACATTGAAAAATTTTCTATATATAGGAATGTATTCCCGTGTGAAGTGTGTTACTGTAATATGCTGACTCAAAAGATAAAAAATATATGGCTCACTGTGGGCACACTAGCATCTGACAAGCTGGAATACTGCCTCCTCACTATCCACAGATGAAAGAAAGTGCAGCAGCTGTTACTATTCAGGTAGCTGGTAGTGATGAAGAGCCCAGGAGGAGCCTGAGGCAGTCTACTGCCTTGACAATTGCAGGACAGATGGCCTTAGTTGTGATTTATATTACTAAATATTTCCCTATTTTCACTTCCATGTTGCCTAAATCTAGCATTGTTCAGGTGGTCTTCACCCAAGGTATGACTCAGGTAATGAGGCATTACTCTTGGAAGAGGTGCAGAATTATATACTACCAGCATATGTGTGTAAAACTATACAGGAGCTTTTGTTTAAGAGTCAGTCTGAAGTGCTTATAAATTCTTTTATATATTTTTTTTTTAATTATGCTATGTTTATTTCTTCTCAGAGTAAGATTGAATGAGTAACAAGTTTCAGTAAAGCAACTTCAGAACAGACAATCATTCTTTCATCCAGTCAAAAAGCTCTCTTTAAAACTTTCTTGTAGTAATGTTGCACTCCCAGTAACAGAAATGTGAGATTCGGCAAGAGCACTTCTCAACAAACTGATGCAAAATATTCTGATCAATTAAAAAATAAGTGAGGAAAAAGGTTCACAGCATGAATTGCAGAACTTTGAGCTTCTGAACTGTAAAGGATGGTTTTAAGCCAAAAATTCAAGATTCCAACTTGTTGAAATCCAAAAACATTTCTAAGATTTTTTTTGTTTGAGAAGAATGGATTAAATAGGAAAGGGAACTCAGTATTAAATTGCAGATTAAAAATTCTCTGAATTGACAAATGCTTATACACTCTATGATAATACAGCTAAATATGCTTTAGTGCCTGCAATAGAAAAGAAGATAGATCACTTAATTTCAATTTTGTCTGTGAGGTAAGACAGACTGTCTTTCTAGGCTTTACCTTGTCCAAATGTGCTTTTTTTTTTTTTTTCTATAAATACAAAAAATATATTTTTTCTTTATTTTCATGTGATTTCTTAATAGATAGCATTTACTGAGACAAAACAATAAAAAGTATGTTTTCCTTCCTTGATGTTGATATGCACCTGAAATGTCTCAATAGCTTCTTCATGCCTTTGATCTCTTGGTTGGATACCCTTTTTTCTTAGAGTGTTCTTCAGATTAGCATTTGGAAACTATGGGCAGATGATGCTACTCTTCCTTATTGGGATTTTCAGCAGAAAATGTACTGTAATTGATATTTTATAGAATACACACACATATAAATATACTTATGTATGTATACATATGTATATATGTCATAGAAAAGGTTGGAAGAGACCTCAGGAAATCATCTAGGAAGGTTAACTTCAGAGTTAGACCATGTTGCTCATGAACTTGTCAAGTCAGGTTTAGAAAATCTCCATTTCCACCCTTTAACCACCTTCACAGTGAATTTTCTTTTCCTCATACGTAGTATTTCCTTGCCTCTTTTGCTCTGCATGCCCAGGAAGAGTCTGGTTCTGTCTTTTTAATAAGTGCCACTTTAGATATCTCAGTTTTAAGTACACACATTATGTACATCTGGTTAATGATATAAACAGTTGCACAGAAGTGTTTTATGGAAGTTATTTAAACTATCACATTTATGGAGAAATTACTACATTTTCATTCTCAACCAGATCATTTGCCATTCATGGCATATTTTTTGAAGCAGTTGTCTGTCTTCCCTGCTATGAAGTGTGCAGACTTGACATCCGACAAAATTTTAAATTCTTCAGATATTCAGAGGTAGTGAAAGCACAAAAAGGTTCCATCAAGAAAAATAAAGGATGCTGGCTCTTCTCTGCACAGCTTTCTTGGCCATCCCATTCTTAGCAGCTGCTTGACTTGACATACGTATTCAGATAATATTCTCATAAGTTGCTTCAGTTAATATTAAAACACAGCAGAAAAACAAGGAGGATGATTCAGCCTTGGAAAAAAATATTATGGAATCTAAGCAGAACAATTAGCCAATTCAATAAATTTATACAACATAAATGTTCATGCTTACAAGTATATAACTTTACTACCTCCAACTACAATTCTAAAAAAGAGAAAGTAAATACTGAAAAACAGCTTTCTTGAGAGGGGGTGACCAAGAAAGGAAAGATGGGGATTAAAGAAGGAACATCTTTTCTAACTTTCAAGTGACAGCCTGAAATGTTTTTTCATTAAAATACCTGAATTCCAAAAAGTTCTAGTCAGACACTATTTTTTGCCAGCTAGAGGGCCTACTTCTCCACGACTGCGATTAATTTTTTATTAACATCAATGGGTCTTCATTTTTATCAAAAGAGAGGATCTACAGTGTTTTATTCTGCTTTCATAATTTCCTGTATTTTTAAAAATATTTTTACACTATGGAAGGTAAGAACAAAGAATCCTCATTCTTCTTCCTATTATTTGTACACAAATGTCCTTTTTCAACAGGGCTTTTCAAGAGCCAACTGGAAAGTTTAAAGTAAGAACATGTGAGACTTCAGAGATAATGTGCTGTTTTACGCTTGGATTATGTTCATTCTATCTGGAGCCGCACATATGTTGAACTCATGTCCTGTAAAATGTTCACTGTAAAAAAAAAAATCCATACATATTTGTTTTATGATGACTAATGGCAAAAGTCAAGATATGTAGTCATTGATTCCAAATGTAGTGGCTACTGACTAAAGTACAAAACCAACATCACTGATGAAACCTGTTTTCTAGAGAGATTAAATATTATTTACATCAGTATAACTGAATTTGCACTCTGTCTGATAAAGACATTGGAAATTATATTTCAGATTTCATGCCTGTATAGCAAACTATTTTTGATCAGATTGCCTTTGATAGTAAGATTTTTTCATCATCACATATTTAATATTTAGAATATTAATTTAGAATTATCAATAGACACAAAAGGCCAATAATTTCTTCCTCTTGGTGACTGACCAACAAAAGAAGATAAAAACAGAGTCTCAAATGGACAGAGGATGTTTCAGAGAATCTGGAGACTTCCCAGTAGAAGACTGACAGAAGTAGAAATGCATGGATTTTTGAGACATGAAACCACAAACTTCACAAGGAAAAAAATGTAAGAGCATATCACAAAGATGAAAAGGAGGCAGTAACCTCATTTTAATCAAGGCATAGACCTAGTACACTGAAAAATATTCTGGTTAAGGTCCTAAAATAGAGTTTTGTGATAAGCAATGTGTGTCATGCAATAATCAGAGCCTAGGAATTTTCCAGCAGGTCTAGATGCTGAAGTTAATCAGCATCCAACCCCTCACTGCTAGGCATCCTAACAGAGACTTTCAGACATAAGCTCTCCAAATAATTTTACTATTATGATAATAGAGATGGTTGTTTGGTTAAAAGAACCTGAAAATGTATTTTGTTTGGCTAAAAAGGAGCAAACTATTACCCACACAATAATACTCTGTTACTCTGAAGCACCCTCATACTTCAGCACTGTTGTCAGGAGTTACCTCTGGTTGTGATCCATCCTATGGCTCAGCTGTTTCCACCTGCTCTAGCTCTTTGCATCAGACTCTCAGAGTCTCTAGTAATTTTTTGTAATTTGGATGAAGTGCTGGCTGCTTCCCTGCCAAATGTATCTGTGTGCATTGAGGACTTGATATGACCACAGGACTAATCTCTCAGCATATCACCATTGCCTGTGACCATTGTTTCTCATTACAAATATGCAGCATCCATTTCTGGGAGGTGGTGGCACCAAACATACGTGATATTTAGCTTTTTATTTCATGCTCTGCCACTTAGTACATCTGGATGTCCCAAATCTTTGGCATGGTTTTTCTCATGGTATAAGCATGATTATTTTCATTCACTATCTGCTGAAGAAAATATTACTGTGAATCCCTGTGTTTCAGCAGTGCAGTATTGTATTTTGAGAGCTGAATATGACTATGTGGCCTTTTTGGTATGTCTCTTATCCTGACATCAATCTTCAGAAGCCCATTTGATTGGAGATAATGAAGACTGTCTTTAATATTTTAGAATAGATATTCTGCAACATCTTGCAAGTACCTGCAAGAAACATTTCGTAGCTATCTGATAGCTGGGATAGAGACACAGAACATGGTCTTTTTTGGTTTTTTAACACAACTGTAAAAAACTGGGAACTTCAATCCTCCTTTTTTTTTTTTTTTTGTAAAATACTCAGGCTTTTGCACAGACAAACTTCATTCTGATTTCCCACATTTGACATCACGTATTTATGCAAGTTCTGTAGTTCTGTGGCATCAGTTGAACTTCAGCCATCTGGACTCATGTTCTAGCCTTAGGCATCCATAGCCTAACAATATTTAGCACATCTCATTCTATATAGAAATTCTAGTAGAGCTCTACTAGACCTTCACCTAAAACAACAATTCAGAAGACGCCAAATGAAGGAAAGTCTGTAGTAAAGGTTTTCCTTTCAGATTAGTCATCTGTAAACTCTATTTCAAAGTTATACTGGCATATTCCACTTTTCAGTTAGCTTGAAGACAATATACAGATAATACAGTGTGTACTTCCTGAAAACTGTGAACGAGCACATTGATATGAAAGCTACTTCTGGCTTTTTCTGAAATAATTTCTCATAATGGTTATTTCAGGACACTCAAGTGCTACACTGTCACATAGATTGACTCTACAAGTTGTGAGATTTGATGATCAGGGAAGAAGATTGTTATATTACTTCATGGTATCACGCATGTCAAATGGCCACTAGGAATTAACCCAAGAGTTTAGACTTCCTTAAATCTGAATATCTTATTGTGGCAAATGATGCCTCCTTTTGAGTCAGAATTTTGATCTAATATTCCATTAGGCTGCATGATATTTTTTCCTCTATTCTCTTCAGCACAACAAATGAGTATATCACATCACATATTTAGTTCATAGCTGTTCTATCATATGATATATGGAAGAGTGAACCCTAAACCAAGTTGTTCAGTATTTTTAAGCATATCACTGTCAAGAATTCACCTGTTTTCTGATAATTTAGACATGTTAAGTAAACAGCTTTATATTTAAAATTCTGTTAATACAATAATTGCCCTTGCCTTTCAATCTTCTGGTGAAGTGACTAATGAAGAACAAGCACTCAAAGTGACATTTTGTCTTATATATTTTGTTCTCAGAATATAACTCTTGTTGTATGAGAGCAGAAGAAATCTCAGCAGCTCTGTGATAATTCAGATCCCCACTCCTGTGAGTCTTTGTTTTCTCACACTATCACAAAGTTATCTATGGATGTTTTGAATCTGTGTCTTCCACAATATTTCTACTTTTGTGTAGCCAATATGCAAATAAGCACTTTATTGTGTTTATGCTTCTCTTAATATTGCTTTTTTTTTTTTTTTTCTTTTCAAAAGTACTTTATCTGGAAATCAAACACAATGATCCTCTTAAAATGGTTATTATTATTGGTTAAAAAAATTCCTAGTCAGTCTGAGCCTCCAGTCATCACAGATATTACTAACATAGAATGAAATAATGATCTTGGGTGACTATGTTCAAAGATTTTTTTTTTTTTTATCCCTAGGAACTAGCTGACAGCAGTCCAGGATGAGCATGTGGGTCCATGAAGAGATGCTTGCAGCAGCTCCAAATCAGTGTAATTGGAATATAATTTCCAGGTAGGACATTAGTTACAACACAATTGTCTATGAATATTCATGGGTATTCATGAAATGAATGTAATTGCAGAGAAATCATTTGTTTGAGATGCTGTTCTCTGCTCCTCCTTCCCCTTCAAGAAAGGTATGCATGTTTCTCTGTAGATAGTTTTGGACAACATTTTGTTTCAGCCTAGCTGAACTGATGCTTGTGTATGCTTCTCATGACCTCCAGCAATCTTTACAAGTGTAGTAATGTCATCCAGGCAATTCTGGAGTCCAGGCTGCCTGTAGAGAATCATGGACATCAGTATTCAAAAGTAGGGGTTGTAAAATACATAAATATACAGCATTTTTTACATTTATTGGACTAGTTATTCTATAAGGTCTTTGTTCTCACACAAAACCACACATAAATGCATGATCTTTAGACAGAATTAAATGCAGGCATGCATTTGATATTGTTCTTCAGGATAGATATAACAAATAGAGACACTATTACATATTACTTCAATAGGCTGATTTGGTATGCACATGTGGGATTTGAGGAGATTGGTTTGGGGTTTTTTCACCAGTGCAACAAAAACATTAATAGTGCACTTCTACAGAACACCTATGATTGCAGCTATTCATGTTCAAAACAGAACCCTGTCTCCTGGAGACATCACATATTTTAGATTGGAATCTATGACAATGCCAGAAGATAATGTCTAGCCTTCGCCCAAAGTTTGCATTTCTTTGGTAAGGTCACAATAATTTTCAGGTTTTGTGTAGATTTTCATCAACATCACAGTGTTCCTTGTATGTTAAGAGTTTCTCAACCTTACAGCTTTACAAATGTAGAATCATTGCCAGTTTCCTCAGCCTCTGCTCTCAATCTCAAGCTTTTCTAATTCCAGCCAAGTTGCAACACTTGCAGTAGGTCTGATTCAAGAAATAAGTGCTCCCTAATGCATAGTGTTACTGTAATTATGTCATATGCCATGTTCTGTGACTGTTTTAGCTTCCAAAGTTGCATGGGAGAATCAGCTTCCTTACATCAGATTCTTGGACCAGGTCTGTGTTGACAGAACTTAAAAGCATTCAGCTAAGGTGAGTCCTTTAGACAAGGGAAGAAAAAACCTAACATAAATGAAACAATATTTAACAATTGCAAAGAGTGAGTAGAGAGTACATGCTGGTTTCTGCTCCAAGACAATGTAAAAGCAGCAACACTCATTCCTCAAAAAGCTGTGTTGCAAATTACAAGTTCGTTGTTTCCCAACACAGATGCAAGTACTATAAGGGATTGTAGGCATGCCTTGGAGCTGCAGAAACAATACGTACTGATGTGGGAGACAGAGGGATTTCTTTTTTATCACCAATTTGTCCTGCCCAATGGAAGTGTGCATCAACTTCTGGTAATTTAAAGGACTGCACAGGAAAAAGATTGAAGCAGCCCAGCATGGCCCCAGGGGCAGGGTACACCACGAAGCTACACGCGTTCAGGAGTGCCTGTTTTTCCCTTCACTTCAGAACAAATAGGCAGTGCCCTCTACTGTCCAGCACCAATAGTACAGCACACACCTCACTTGGGATTAGTTTACAGAAATGAAAATGATGATGCAGTGAGAGGGCATAGACCTTCTTTTCCTTTGCACTCTAGCTGTCCTACTTTTTTTTCCAGGGAGTCAGATTTTCCTGTGCATCAGCAAAGGTCTTCTTTTGCCACGTTTGATCCATATTACCATACCATGTCAAAAACTATAGCATTTTTGATGTCACAGACTCATTGGAGTCTAATGTGAACTACATGTATTTGGCCCTTGTCTAAGGCTTTCCAACTTTTAAGTGATCTCCACGCATTTTTTTTTCCTAAACAAGGTAACAATTTTTAATGACCTATAACATCATCCCAAACCAAGGTATCCCTATCCTCATCTCTTCGTACTAAATACAGATTAGTGTAAAAAAGCTTCCTCTTGCTAGTGTAGTAGAAGCAGCTAGAAATATGGCTCTCATCCACCTTGTAACGGTAACCTTAATTATTTTCACTGACTTCCTATCCTCAGCAGTTCTGACAATCATAATCCATAGTTAATGATTTTTGTTTGTATTGACTAGACTGACATACACAAAGCAATTCTGGATTTAGCTCCATATCAAAGTTCGCTTATCCAGTGGCCAAGAGAACATGTAAACCAGCATCTCCGCTTTCCCCAGGTTTGTGTTCAGTGTGCAGATCCAAGGTTTGTGCTTTTGAGATGGGTTGGCAGGTCCCATATGACAACAACATTCATCTATATATAGTTGATGTCAATTAAGATACATGTCTTTTCTGTAAGATTGTAAGCTTTTTTTTTTGCATCTGTATTTGGGCCAAGGGCTCCTTTTCTCCTCTAACAAATGGCTTCGCAATGTTAGTTATATATTTGACATGGGAATGTACAGTCTGCAGTTTTCATGCCTTGACTTTACAATAATTTTGTCAACATCTTCATTAAAGATATTAATGAGCAACTTAGTTTTACATTTATTGGCAAAGTATCTCACAAATAAGGCTCCTTAATCCTCACTTAGGTAAATCTTAATACTTTTTTGACCATTTCAGTGGACAGCTTTGCATAGCAGCATGATTAGGTACTTGTTTGGGTAAGTAATTAGCACTAATTAGTCACACATTTCTCTACGTTGTTTAGTGCTCCACTGAAACTTTGATCATCTTCTTGGTTGTGTAGAAATGCCCTTATGGTGGTCTGCCTGCTCATTCTGCCATGAATTTCCCCATATACATTGTTGCTGTTAGGTGAAGACCTGTACTTTTGCTTGTCTACATTCAGACTACTCATTTTACTCTCCTCAAAGGTGCCCTCAAACTAGACATTTTCCCCTGCCCCAGCTTGAAGATCAAAATATCAGTACCTTTTACACCATTCACATTTTCCAGTGACGTATCTCAGTTGTCATCTTACAATATGGTATTGTATACTTACAATAGTGGGAACAGTGTCTACCTGAGCATTAGAAATGAAACTGCATACCATGGTCCCTGCAAAGTCATTGGTGAAAACCTCCTGACACCTTTTATACAGCAAAATATTTAGTATCAGTTCTGAACATTTTCTGGTTGGTAATATAAACAAACGAGCATTTCCATGTTATTTGCATCTTGCTCTTGTGAATCTGTGTGTTAGCAAAGGCTTTAATCTCTTTTTTTTCCTAAAGTGTCTCTCACTGTTGCAGAAGACATTCCCCAGGCCCAGTCTTGAGGCTCTGGTTCTTCAAGAGCAATTCCACAAACCATTTTATTTTGATTTAGGATCTCTAAAGACATAATGTGCCTTAATTTGACAAATTATCCCAATTAATCATGTTTCCACAGTAATTAGTTGGCTTAATGCTAAAAAAAGAGAAAAGGCATGCATTAAGCAAAACTTAGAGTTAGAATTTTAGTTGCAAATTAGTAAACAAAAAGTAAATAAAACACATCAAAAATCCCAGCTATTGTACAATACAGCTATTGTATTGTACAGCTATTGTATTGTACAGGCCTCTTTTGTAGATGGCTCAGCATACCTCACCTAAAATTCCTCCCCTATGTCCTACCTTCAAAAACTGGGTCATCCAGGATTCATTCACAAAATCATCCTTCCTGACATAAATCATTGATGGTTTCCTTTTGCTATGTGATATGGTGTCTAGAACTAGAAATAGATCTGGATGCAATATTTTTAAAAGTGAGATCACTAGATTTACACTGTGGTTTCCTGTGTTTTCTCTTCTGTTTCTAATAATCCTTCACATCTTAGGCATCTATTTGTCAAATGAACTGAACGTTAAACTGATGTTTTTGAAGCACTATGCCCAATAACTCTGAGACTTCTTTCTTCAGTGATAATAGTTTCAGGTCCTTCACTCTTCGTGAACAGTTAGGCTTATGTTTCCTCATATAATTTACTGATCATTTATTAGTATTTCTTCTACCATTTTAGGACTGTCAATGAGTATCACACACCACAATTTCTCTTAAACTTAAGATTTTACCTGGCTCAGACAGAAAACCATCTAGTAAAATGCCTCCTTACTTATTGGGCAGCTAGCACTTCCAAATACAGGCTGCAAATTTATTTAAACAATCCTACTTCCCTCATCTTTGGTGATTTTTTTCCCTTCCCACCCACCTCTCCCTACAAGCATCAGTGACAGAGATTATGATCATGTGCAATTTGGGTCATGCTTAGTCCTGTGTAGCTAATGAGCTTTCCTTGTCTGAAATGGATGCTGGTCACGAGTCTGAGACTTCTGGGAATATATTAACATGCATATGTCCTGTACCATTTGGGAAACAAACACAATATATTTTCATGGTACCTAATTTGAGAGGTGTGCAAACACTTGATTGGGGCACATGTATATATCTAACTTAGTAGGAGTCAGCTGAAGAAAATCGGCTCTATTGTTATGTGCTATGTATTTAAAGAGAGAGAGAAGATTTTAGGTGACTATAAACAACAGATTTCCACCATAGTCCATCTGCTACAACTACAGAGCACAGAAAGGACATCTAACTGAGGGAGAATGAATTTGGAAGTGTAGCATTGGTATTCTTTTAGTACTGTTCATGTAAATGTGATGAAACACAAGAATTAAGATATTTGACAACTAGAATACAGGAAGGTGGCAGCAGTACTGCATACAGTGAAGAAAAATGGTTTAATTGTAAGCTCCTTCAAAAATGGCTATTTTTGCCATGGCATATAACTCTGGATACTTTATGAGTAGCTGTAAGAAAATTAACTCTGTCCCATCTGAAACCAGGACAATACAGAAGGGATAGTACCCTGAGTACAAGCTACTGATCTAGTGAAACTGTCCAAAGCCAACCAAAATGGAGACTTGACTGGATATTACTGGCAGCTTGTGTTTATTCACTGTTGGGTATATTTTCTGAAGTCTCAGTCTTGCAGTAGACTTCTTGCTATTAGAAAGCTCCACAGAAAAACTGATGTTTTCCATGGCCAGTTAATGTTACAGATTTCTGATTTTTCCTAACAATGCATTCAGTGGATTGGCACAGTACAGCAAAAGAAGCTGTCGCAGACCTGCCAAGCTATGCTCATTTGAGACATTATCTATCAGATCTCAGAACTATTGTGTGTTAGGCAACCTCTTCCATCTAGTTAGCAGCTGTGAGAGGCACCATTGTAGGAAAAGAGTAGCAATAGAGAAACACCACTTTTTCAGAGAAGTGAGGTTTGTATACCTGGCACTGTGACAGCCATTAAGGAATTGTGGAGAAAGGGTAGAGAAGCTATTTGGGAGTAGCTAATTAATTAAGGAATATAACAAGAGAGGCATTTATGCAAAAGGGTAAACTGCCTGGATAGCTGAAGACTGGTCTCATGGAGATGAGCAACAGCAGAAAGCACCTTCAGAATGAAGACCAGAAGCTTTACAAAGATGGCTGAGAAGAAAACAGACACAGATAACACATTTAAATAATCACAACTGGATTTCTGAAGAGTGTGTCTTTTTAATGCTTAGATAAAGCAGTAAAACTAAAAGAGTAAAATTCTATACAAGAAGTTATTTCTAATAACCAGTTTTGGTTTTCAAGTAATAATAGTCAAATACAAGCTCTGAAAGGGTTTTTTTCAGAGTGTAAAGTATTTTTAAGTAGTTATTAAACTGAAGAGGCTCAGATATCTTATAGCTAAGCATTTTGAGACTTACTGCCGTCACACAATAAACATTAGTACCTGTTTTCATTTAAACTACATAGCCATTGACACCTTTTTGATTCTATAAATCAAAAATTAAAAGGTTCTAGCTCTCTAAGCTACAACTATGCATTCCCTGGGAATTTTTATCACCTTTGAAATGGAAAAGTTCCCCACTGATTTCAAATGCAATAAATGGAGGTCTTCACTTCTATAGCTTCAGTTGAATAATTCTGTTTTATATCACACTAGGCCAGTTGCTTTACCCTGCTAAAATCTCAAAGTTATTTGATTATAGATGTTATATAATGTAAAAATTAAAGGGTGATGTCAGAAATCTTTGTAGGAACAGGTAACACCAAAAGATCTGACATTACTACAACATTCTCAATCCTTAAGAATATCTTTTACTTTGTATCAATTGTTTTCATATTAATTTTAGTTTCTTATAATACAAAACAGTTGAACAATGTTATTTTGAATGTTTAAGTACAGTTTAAAAAGAGAATTGGGGAAAATACAAGATAACAATGCTCTGTAAATACTTAAATATTATTGAAGAAAATCCTTATGTTTTCATCATGTAAAAATTCTCCTATGAAATCAACTTATTTATAGAGTAACTGTCTTGTGAAAGCATGCTAATGACATACCAAATTAACATAGACAGTTGGTGTATATTTTACTAGACAAGGTTTTTCATTTATTTCCTATTTGAAGTGCCAAAATTTGTCAGCATCATTTCATGCATTTGGAAAGCTGTTCTTTCAACTGTACATATATGTACAATATACTATGGGAATTGAAAGCAGGCATTTAAGATTCTCTTATTCCTCTGAACCAACGAGAAATGTTTCTGAAGTGTACATTTCATCAAATAAAATAATCAACCGGACTGAATAATGCAAATGTTGCCTAGAAGCACATGCTCACAAAAGGTGGCTAATATAATGAAGATCCTAATAGTGAAAGACAATTATAAGAGTTCTATAAATTTATCCATATTTTTTGATGTTTCATTTTCCCTGTACTCACATTATTTTCTGTTTCACTTCATATATGTACTCCAAGTTTTTGAGCTCTTCACACACTGAAATAAGAAAAGAGTTTAAAATTATTTAAGATTCAACCATTAACCATACAGTAAGGTTTCACAGGTTCTTGTCCTAGAAATGAAATGTTAGCTGTCTCTTGTCAGTTAGTCTTTGATGTTTTACACACATACACAGAATAATAAAGATGTATTGATTGACTTCTGTTGAGGTTAACCTTAAGATTTGTTACACTGAACAGTGAGCACTGACTTAGTCAAGACAAGGAAGGAGAATCAATCTCTTATTTTCACCAAAATATCAAGGTATTTCTAGATAGGTGTAGAATTTGCTTATAAACCTATCAATTTTGTAATGAATAAAAATCAAGACGTGGAAACATAACATCTTTTTCTAACAGTTTAAAGAAAGGAGTAAAAATGTTTATGCGCTAGTGAATGGCTTGCCAAGAATGAATTCTGTTTCAGAGAAACTGAACATTTGTTTGCGATGATTGCCCTAAAATATATTTTATTGCCTTTGAAAGTGAAAAAAGTGAAACTTACCACAATACTTTATGTTTTTTATATGTTCTAAAGTTTTCTACTGAGCTGTGAGGTTAGTCAGAAACAGACTAATAGAAAACACCTACTTTAAATAAGAGCAGGATTAGTCCTTTTTTTTGAAAATTGTTATTTAAAAAACCCTCTAATCATTAAAATAATTAATCATAAAAATTCTAATCATTAAAATAATTAATTCTGGAAGTCATTTCTAATAAAGAAAAAAAAAAAAGTCAAACCAAAAAAGTCTTCTCTCCATTTTTTTCATTCACCACATTTATTTCAATCAGTTCATTCAACACATAAAGTTAATTTTCTGCATGGAAGTGAGTGGAGTTGTGACAAATGTAAAAGAAGATCTGATCATCTTTAGAACTCTTGAAATTCCTTACTAGGGATGTGAGGAAGAATAAATATTTTGTTGGGTTCTAATAAAATTTAAAATGATCACCAAAATTTCTTATATATCTGTTTTACCAAGCCTTTCTTCTCCAGGAGTTACAATGGAGTCACAAGCAGTTAATAATTCTACAAATACAAATCTCTAGTGGTTAGGCTCCTAGGTTAGCATCTCGCAACTTGGGGCAGAATCCCAAACACATTTCCCATCTACCTGATGAGCATGCCATAGTTACTAAACAAATGGGGTTTATCTATTTTTGCCATATGAATAACTAAATTTTTGTACCTGATTTCTTTGAATTTAAGTTTCCCAACTTATGATTCCTTTCAGAAGTTGAGGCTGACTTACTTCATTTTAAGGAAAAGATGCACAAGCCTACTGTCACAATGGGATTCCAACCATCAATTCCATAATAACAGAGCCCCCCTCCATACATTCATCTAAATACTCGGGTCGAGCAACTCGGGTGTTTCAGTAGCCCATCCACCCTCAGCGTGTTTTCCTGGCTAACATGAGGGGATTCTTTACTCAACTTGTACATGTGTCTGGGCTGCCCTACTGCACTGTGAGGGATGCCAGGCTGGATTATATTTTGGGTGACAGAAGAAAGAGTGTTTACCACTCTAGGTCCTCTTACATCTAATATATTTTGCCTCTGACCCATCTAAAAATAAATTTTATCCCTGTTTGCTGATCAACATATGGAAGGAACCTTCCACCTGGCAGCACCACACTTGGACAGACACAAATGCCTGCTCGGCACGTATTTATTGTGAATGGATTTCTCTTACTGTACTGTTAGATGCATTATGCTATGGAAAACAAAGTAGGAATTATCAGGGGTATCTGACCTAAATGGATGATAATCAGTAACTGCAAAAAATAGATAGAGCACGGGGTAAAAAAAGATAAAATGAAGTCATTGTAAAAAGGTAATTCTACAATGTCTTATTTTCCTGAGATAGGACTAAATTATGATATAAGGAGAACAAACATATTGTTTGTTGAAAACCTGTGTATTTAGGATTTGTATCCCTTTATGTCCGGATTTTAAACTGGAGATAAAGTACGTATGGAGCTAAAAATGTTTGTCCTGAAGACTACAAGTACTAGCTGGTATAGGTATGTATGTGCCTAAAAGAACAATAAGGAAATGGTTAGAGCGACAAGTGAAGGCTACATCACTTTCAGATACAAAATTTGCACCTGAGGAACCTAGTGATCCAGAAATACTTAGATACCTCTGAACACAAGTCTCTTTTGGATCATTAGTACATCAGGGAATTTCTCCCTGGTCTCACTGTATGAGAGATCTCTCCCAGTTACCTAGCACCATGTAGTAAGGATGTACCTTTCTGTCCTCCCTACCCCAAGCCTCATCTTGGAAAACTGTAAAATCTGAGTGAGTGGAACTTCTTTTTGACGGCAGGCTCATTCTTTTGTACCTTCCTCTCACTTTTTAATATAATTACATTAAGGGAGGCATATGTCCTCCTTAGATGTAAACCTTGAATAGCACTGAGGCTTGAATATTTCTAAATCTCTTACCTCTGCATCAGCTTTATAGAAGAGAGATACCAAAGCATGGACTGGACTATGAAAATCCTTACAACAGTTTCTGGATAATGCAGATAAGTCTGTTAGCCACAGCTTTAGTTATACAATATTTTACCAATGTTTTTTCATTTTCCACTACTGCTGAATAATAGGCTGGAAGATTATGGAGGAGAAAATCATAAACTAGAAAACCTGAAGGTTTTTGCTTGTTTATTTTATTTGGTTATTTAGTAAAAACAAAAAAATTGGTGATCTAATAGGAACTTAACTTCCTTCTTCCTATAGAAAAAAGATGTTGGATAAGAGAAAGGGAATATCAGAGTTTTTTCCCTTTGAAAGTAGAACATACGTCTTCATGAATCACAGCCTTCAGACACAACCTCCATTACATTTTGACAGAGGTCCTTGCTAGGATCTTCATCTCACAATGCCCTGGTACAATCAGGACTTTATCAGGAATTTGTTATCTTCCCTTTTGAGCTATGGTAACAGATTTTCCTTTCACTAGACACCTTACTGACTTAATATTTAGACGAGTAACCAGAAAAACTTTCTCTATCCTCTGAGAATTTCTGAGATTTAAGTTTCCCATACTACATGTATCTTGAAAACTGAAATCCCTAACTTTCAAAAAATAGAAATGGCATGAATTAAAATATTTTTAATGTTTCATTTTTTTTGCATCAACCTAGAAATGTTTAATCATTTTAATAGTGAAATAATTTCTCAACAGTAGTATTTTTGAAAAAAGAAACCTTGATTTTTTTCATTTTCTTTTTGAACATGAATATTTTTATACATTTTAATATTCATTCCATTTAAAGTCATGCTTGAAAATAAATTACAGTTTTGACAAGATAACTTTTTTCCATTAGAAGGAAGAACTAAAAATTCAATTAAAAAAATTCAAATGATTTCTTGAGCAAATGTACAATATGCTAGGATGCCAGTGTGATGGCACTTCTGCTATCAGAGAAATTCTAGACAAATAGGTGGCGATATGTAGACAAGTACATTTGGCTTGGTAGCTTACACTACTGCTCAACAACTATATAAAGATGTAGATCCCTGAAGAATATTTACAAGTTCAGGTATATGTTGTTTGCCAAACTTCAGTAGGTTGTCCTGCACTTCCAAAAAATTTTTTTCTCTTTTATCTTACATTCCCAGCCTATTTCAGCTTTTCTTCCTCTCCATATATCTTATTTCTTGTCCTGTTTTACTTCTGTCTTCCTATTCCTGTCCTAGGTCTCAGTCTTTATTCATTCATCTGTACTCCAACTTCCAACACAGTACGTTATGAATTTCATTTTCAAGAACAGAAAAAAATCTTCTCAGCTTCATGGTAGTGGAAATATTTGTGTGAAAGGTACAAAGCAGGTAGCTTTGGGAGAAAAAAAAAAAAAAAAAGCAAACAAAAAAACCCAAACCAACCAAACAAAAAAAAAACAACCAACCAAACAGAAAAAGACAAAAAAAAACCAAACAAACAAACAAAAAAAATCCACCAAAAACAGATATAAAAGAAAAATCCAGAAGAAGATTCATCTGAAATCTTATTTCTTGAGATTCTTATTCATGTGTTTTGAATATTTGAATACTTTGAAGTGTCAACATTATTTGCTGTAGTGCTGTAGCTAGTGGGTATAAGTATCCTGTTGGGTCCAAAGGAGAAAAGGCAAACCTTTTCATCCCGTGCTTTAAACCTGTCTGTGACCTGCATTGTCCTACAGCAAAAAAAGGAGTGGGCAAAGCAATTGCTTTGGAATTGTTTACTGATGATGCTGTGGGCATAGAGAAATTGCCTATTATCACTTACTCTGGAAAATGCTAAACTCTGTCTGGCCTTTTCATACTCAGGAAAACATTGTATTTATATATATATATATACACATACACACATTATATATATATATTTACATATAAATATATACACACGTAAACTCACAAACTCAAGCATGCATATACTTTGTATTTAGGGTTACTTAAGTGTTTTACTATTGCTGACATAGGATAAATACCTCAGCATTATATCAAAAGACCCTTTCAATTACATACATCATCAGTACTTCCTTATTTATAAGTAAAACCCGTGTGTAATGTCTATTAAAGACAAAGTATAATCCCAGGACCTTATTAATAGAAATATCAGAGGTAGAAATAAACTATTGCCTGTGCATCCACCCTAACAACCTTAGATGTATTGTTTTTCAGAGATTTTTGTCAGATCTTGTGAAATCCTCCAGAAGCAGTCAGTGTAATGTGCAGTTTCTGAGTGCCTTTTAAGATTTTGCTGTCTGCAAGAGCCCCTCTGGTCCCACTTCTCCCTTCCTCTTCCTCCGTCCCCACTTCCCTCATGTCTTGGGAAAAGTGTACTCCAGACTTCACTGGCTATAAACAGAGAAAACTCACATATGGTCAATAGTATTTTAGGACCTGCATGTTGTGGTGAATATTCAGCTTTTTTTTTTTTTTTTTTTCGGCTTCAAAGAGAGTTGTTTTTCTATCTCTCCATGGCCATCTTACTATCATTCATGCAAGGCAAGAAAGACAGAGAAGATCCGAACATGCAGGATTTTCTTCTCTTCTTTGACAGGCAGTAATGCTGTTCTTAAGTGCTGCCACTTTTCACCCATGGAAAACAATCTTTTCTGACCTGCACAACTGTCAAAAATGGACACATATGAATGAGCCACGTGTAGGCTAAGAACTACAATATCAAAGCACCATTATTTACACACCCTACCTGAAAACACTGGTCCTAGGCACCCCTCGCCCTGTCTGCTGCTTAGCTTAACCCCAGGCCACACAGCATGGCTCACTAATTGAGGAATTCTGTTTTGAATACAAGGTTCAAATAGCAAATTTAAACTGTAGATTTAATCTTCCGGGAACTGTTGAGATGTATGTAATTTTCTTCCACAAAAGCTGAACAAAGAGATGGTATAACATTATGATTGTGTAAATCTTCTTTCAACACCTCCATTGTACAAAGTGTAGTCTCAGTGATTGAATAGCAACAAACAAAAGTCTCTCTTCAGTTAAACCTCTGTGACTCACAAACACACAGAAAGCTTCATCTAACATATCTGCAATAATTAGATTCCTCCTTTAAGGTAGAGTGCTTTTGTTTTAAAACATGTTTGGAATAATCCCTGAAAAAAAACAACTCGATAAAGATCAGATATCTGTTTTGTTCTGATTAATTCTTTTAAAATAAAGTCAGATTTTTTTTATTGGAGCTCTTTAAATCTAGCTATAGATCTACACACACACAGAGAAAAATTAAAAATAGCATGGAGTTTTGCTGCTATCCATCACAATTCAGCACCTATAATCAATTGATATGCAGTAGGCAAATGACAGTCTGTAAGTTATAAAGTATTTCAGCAGTGGTAGCTAGGGGGAAAAAATCAGTATGTTGCCATTTTCAACAACTGAACAAATTTAGTGGAAGCTTAAAATAACTTTCAGATAAGAAGTAGAAATAATGTGTAGTAAGAAAACCTGTAAAACACTCATGGTGCAGCAACATTCAAAGGCAGTGGGACATCAGTATTCATTGTTCAGTATTAAATATAATAAATATGGCTATTCTGTAACAGAAACATTAGCTTTCTGTGTAAAAAAAATAGCATGGGATGTTATTCTTGAGGCCTTATTCTTTCACATATAGACATGCAAATCTGCACACAGGCAGTGCAGAACTTCTTCAGTTTTAAGTTACTCTGTTAAAATTGGACAGATGTGCCAGATATTTCCTCACATGAAAAGATGAGATGGGCAAAGCGATGTGCTCCCCCTAATCCAGGAAAGATACTGTTATACCTGTATTATATTCCTGAGACGTTTCCTTCATCCATTGCTCCAAGCAGCCCTATGATGCTCAATAGAAGATTGAGGATATGGTCCATTAGAGTTGGATGACTCTTGTTATATGGCAATGCTGCAAGATTTACATCCATGGATTAGAAAGATAGAGGACAGGCTGATTTCAGACATATACAAATGAAGATTGAATCATCCTGAGTGGTTTTGATATGCATATGTGTTAGTTGGGTAGATTTGGCCTGTATAACAAAGTTAAACTGAATGTTAAATTATTACTAATGCTTGCCTTTATTTACTGAATGATATTTACATTTTCTTAGGAGTAAAATTGAGCAGATAGTGTTTTTTTTTCAGTTTGGTGTCTGAACTTGAGAGGAATGGAGATCAGGTATCAGTTCACATCCAACAAGGGCTGACATTTTTTAAGGCTTTTAGAAGAGCCAGAATTGTTTGATTCTAGCCTCTACAACACTGGTCTAGAATGCCTTTGTCTCCTAGGAAAGGTGAAAAAACAATGTCTCAAAGCTCCTCCCAGCTTCTTTCTTTCCAAGATTCAGCGAGGGGACTTTCCTGTCTCCTATGCTGAAATACTGGCCCAGTATTGCAGCATATCCTAAGGCATAGTGGGAAATAACAGTCCTCTTATTACCATTGATGGTGAAAGATCTGAGAAGAATCAGATGGTGGAGATCTCTTCTCATAATTGTGGGCAAGGAAAGCCCCCTGTCTGTTCTTATTTTGTGCTGTGTTTATTCCACTGTAGGTGCCAAAATATTTTCAGGGGTCTGCAGGCATAAGTGCTCTGCTTCCCTCATTGCTGGTGCCACTCAGCCCCTTTGTAGCTTTTCCAGCCTTCTTTACAACCAGGTGTGGTACCCACCTGGGAAGCCACACATTCATGTGCCTTGTTCTTCCCTCTGTAAAAAAGATTGGGCTAAATACATCTTTTTCCATCTACAACTTAATATTGCTACTATATATGACAATTTTTGTGCAAGAGAATAAAGTACTTTATCTCCAAAGGTTATCTCTTTTGTTCTGCATAGAAGAAATACACAATAAAACCAGTCCTATTTTCAAAGGAGACCACAGAGGTGTCCCTCATGCTTGTTTTACCTTTTTGGTCATATAGTCACTGTCACCACAGGTGGCACAAATGACTTTCCTTTTTCTTTACACTAGCCACCTTTGGAACCTGTCTGTGAGTGTCTCCTGTAGTATTTAAATGATGCTATCTTCCCAAAAGTTCTTTTCAAGTCCCCTTCCCCCTTACTGATTATTAGGTCATGCTCTGATGCTCAAAGCTCCAAATGAAATGGAGTTTAACCCATCGTAGATCAAGGTGTGCTACAGCTATGCACAGCTATGCAATAATTATTTCATTATTTAATTATTTAATTTGTTGATTTGGGGGTTTTTTTGTTTTTTTTTTTGTTTTTGTTTTGTTTTGTTTTTCTGGTTTTTTTTTTGTTTGTTTGTTTTTTGGTTTTTTGGTTTTTTTTGTGAAAGGGTATGTTAGAGTAAAAATCACAGCAATAAGAGAAGAAAGTGTGCAATTGTTACATCAGTAAATTTCAGATGAATCTTCTCCTATTCCCTGAGTCACTGTAAAACGTTTATTGTTCCCATTCTACTGCTGTTGGTAAAGCTTCTGGCAGTCTCTTAGTTATGTATTTAAAACAGAATAAAATCTTTAGTTTTAAAATTATTTTTCTTTTTTCTTCTCCAAAAGAGAAAAAAAAAAAATTAAAGGCCCTTCCCAGCTACACAAATACTTAAAGTCTTATTGAGATAAAATTATACAGTTTATTCCAACAAGGGAACATTTTCTCTAGAAGAAAATTGAAAAGCAATTGGTGCTATTTTATTTACAGAGCCCTGAGTTCCAACAACATTATTCCTCTTAGTCCTTGAGGAAGTAATATACTCTCACCCTTAAAACGCTGTAAGTAGTCGATAATCCATTATTACAGTAAGCCGTACACTCTCACAGTAATTATCTAATAACCCCCTATAAAAGACCGTAGCTTCCTAATCTGTTTATAATTATCATTTCAATGATCCTGTGCATTAATGTCTGACCTTCAGCAACTCTGACCTGATCTTAATTAGCTGTAATATCAAATCATCACTATATAAGAAACTAGCCATGACCAAATGAATGAACCCCAGGTACAGTTAATTTCTGGAGCAATTATCTTTTCATGTAGGGAGATTTAAATGATTATCTGCACAATTTCACACAGTTTTATGTAATTCTGCGACATTATAAATTCTGTTTTAAATCATATTTCAAAGGCATGGCTCTGCAGACTGACTTCATATAGTACACTAAGCTATCAGGATAGTATATCATACTACCAGTGTGTAAGACTAGATGATTTTTGTGTCATTATTTTCAATTACGCAAAGTGTATTTCACAAAGTGATAAATTGCGGCTGAAATGTATAAATATGTGCCAAGGTAGTGTAGGGGCTAGTGACAACTAGTATAAATTATATGCCATTTTAAAGAAATGTTACATTATATTAACATTACATTATATTAAAATAGTGTAAGTAATTGATAATACCATATGTGTTAAAGCAAGATTAGAAAATTCTAAAATGTGTATTGGTAATATGCATGCAGTATTTACAATGCATCTGAAGCTGAGTATCATTTATCATATTTAAAAAGCTACTGTATAAAAAATGAGAATACCACAGAAAATATTTGAAGCTGTTATTTAACTCACAATTATGCAGTACTAAGGGAGTAGGGCCTATTTAATGTGATATTAAAATACCCAGGCTTCTGATTTATAGTTTAATCTGACTGGAACATAACACAAACCTCCATGCCATCCCAGCTATTTCCTTCATGCTTTTATACACACACACAAACACGCACACATTAGTGGGAAAATTCACAGTCTTTCAGATAAACCAAGTAATTTAAGATTCAGAAGACAGTTCTACAACTAATACATGGGTGTGCCACATTAGTGCATTTTTGAATAATACATCTCTGAGAAAACCCAGAAAGTATTCACTCTTGGTTTTTCAGGAACGTATTTTTTACTCAGTTCAGAAAAAAAAAAAAAAAAAAAAAAAAAAGTATAGAGCAGCCTTTTTATTTCAGAAATTGCAAGCCAGTTGCATGAAGTATTTCAACAAGCATATTATTTACTGTCCTTTTTTAACACAATTTATCAAAGTTAACCATTGAACCTTCTTTCTCAGAGCTCTTTCAAATGCTAACATTTCCTACCTATAAGCCAAAACATTTGTCCTACAGCCATCAGATGAAGATAGCAGCCTGATGAGGGTGATTGATTTGAAAGGTAATTTGAATGGAAGATGTTGTGTACATCCTCTTAGTGATGCCACAATGACAGCTCAGACAACCTTTCCATGATATATCACCCAGGGAAGCGGAAAAGAGTAAATTTAACAAGTGGCATTTCCTTCTTATCACATTTTTCTTTTCTTCTAATTTACTATCTTCATTCTATATTATGTCTACTTATTTATAAATATCAAAGATAGTCAACAGATGTCTTGTTTTACCATTTAATTAAATCAAACGTTCAGTAAGTGATGTATAAAATCAGACAATTAATATCCACAAGTTAAATAAACTAAGGAAATAATTCTTAGAAATTATCAAATAGTGATTGCAAAGAAATCCTAGCCAGCTTTCTGAGCAAATGGAACCATCTGTTATCCTCTTTACAGGACCATTTCTTTTCTTTTTTACTTCCTTTTCATATACACATATATTTAATTCCTTCAATATACTTAAAATCAACCATGTGCTTTGTAGGGCCTGGCAATTTTCTCCTTTACACTTTCAGCATATTTCTGTCAAGGAAAAAATTGTCTCTACCTATATCAAATACTGAATAGTTTAAATCATTAAATAAATTTCAGCCATTTTAAAGGTTGAGGTTTTGAAAAAGTACAATGAATTATTTTCATAGAAAATGAAATATTCTCTTTAAAAATACCAGAATATATATCTTCTTGAAATATTATCATCTTGCTCTAAGATTCTTTTCTGTTTTAGATCTTCTGTCCTGTATTTCATTTTCATATCTTACAGTTGAGATACACACATGGACACTTCAGGAGGCTTAAAATCAAAATCAAATTCCTCTCTTCTTCAAAAGAAAATAAGTCTACATTTTAATCAAAGACATTTAAGAAGAATACATATTTCCTTCTTTTCACCTTCAGTAATTTTAGTGTGAAATCTTGCTTTTTTCCCCCATACATTTAACTTTAAAAAGTAATTTACTAAAAGCTTATGTGAATATTATGGCATTCACTCATGGATTTTAGGAGAGTGAGAGCAAGCATACCATCTAATTGTCAAGAGCTAGAAGCGTTAAATTTGTGTAGGAGACAAAGGCATCCAGGCTTTTTTGTATGGATTACACTTACTTTTGAAGAGAAGTAGCTACCTGGAAATTAAACTTTCTTCCATAAACCCACACCCATACAGACAAGTCTTTCATCTTCTTCTCCTGGAGAATATCAACCCAGAGGCAGCTAGATTTTGGGACTAAATTGCAATTACAATATTTCTCATGAGTCAGATGTGTCTCACATAAGGCTGAGTGCCACACACTATAAACTCTTCCATCATATTAATACAAGTCTTTATTAATCTGTTTTTCAGAAAGATAGTATATGAAAGAGGATGATAAAGAAGTATTGTTAGAGGTAAACAAATAAACAGAAATGAGCTGGAAAATTATGACACAGGTCTTGCGTAAGTCCAAACAAATAACATTGGCTCTTTTTTATTTTTTAATGGGAGTTTGTATGTTCAAAATGAAGTATAGCTCTTAAAATTACTTAGCTTGGAAGCTCTTAAATATATGGATTATGCATTTGTTCCATGTTTACTCAATGCCTGATATAACAAAGCCAGTCTGCAATGACAGGTCACAAAGTCTACTGTAAAAATAAGAAGCATCCCATTTACATTAAAAATCAGTGATATAATGGGTTGAAGAAACTGACCTTAGGTTTCAGCAAAGTGCTAAGTAACTTGTAATGGTGACCTACAAGTGTGCACAATGCAAAATTGTTTGGGACTGTATAGAAAGTATTCATATATGGAAGTGAACTTACTTATTTATGACAAAAATTTCTCTCATGAAGCTATGCTCCTGGGAGCTAATGAACAGAGGGTATGTAGGCAACGTTTTCTGTCGCTCGTACTTACCGATGACAATTCTTCCTCAGTTAATATAACTGTTTTCTAGAATCTTGAAGAGCTGGTCTGTAAACAAGACACACATGTAGGCCTGGTACTAGTTCTGAGTGTGGGTCTGCCTCGTAAAGGTTTAACTCTAATGCCAGCTAAGCATGAAATGTAAAGTGCTCCTAACAGCGAGCATGTCTGTGATTTCAGAGTACAATGACTGTTCATTGTGTTACTTGTAGTTCTTTGTCTAGAGGCAGGGGGAGGAGATTTGACTTCATGGAGGAACTTTTCCAAGAGTGCAGGAGGTATGCTGAAGATTTTCCTACCAGCTTCAGGCAGTGCCTTGAACAGTGGGGCTTGTTCCCTAATAGAACTTTATTTTGAGGAGTAGAACAAGGCTGAAGGCATGTATTTGATTTTAGGCATAGAAAGGAAACAGACATCTGAGAGTTTTACTGTGTTTGTATTGTTACTTCTGGTTTTGTTTTTTAAAATTACTTAACAAGATCTGTCATACCTCAGAAATTTAGACTCAGGTGAGCTTGTTTCAAAACTGTGGAAAACAGTTTTTGAAACATCTTAACACTGGTTTTAGGTATTTCCCCAAAGGCTCCAGTCTTCCTTTTGAATTGAGGTTTTACTGAGATGAAAAGAAATTCTCTCTCATTGATCCCCATAGGAAAGGCATTTGTCTTTGAACTCTATTTTTAGAGATGTTTTAACACATCTTTACACTTGGGAGGATATGGATAAATGTAGTTTTGTTTAAAATTAACATGTTTTTATTTACTTTATAGGCAGGTAGAGTTCAGGATTTGTACATGAACTCAGCTAACGTATACACCTCCTGAGAGCCAATGTTTCCTTTGAAGAATTTCTTTCTTACCTGCATGCTCCACCCTGCTGGGCTAAGTGTGGTGGATAAGGAAGAGGATTTTCCATGCGTTATTATTAAACTCACAACTGCCATTCAAAATAAGGCTCCTGAAATTATTAAGATCTGCGCTAAATTCAATCTTTCATCCATTCTGTCAACCAATAACTTCGTAGACTGACCCTGTGACTTTTACAACAGGACAATTTAAAAGGTTTTGATCAGCTTTCATGAATCATCGTCACTGTTTTGAGATTCAGTGTAAGTTTTCATGCAATTTCTCTGAAAGCTCATTAACTGCATACCATATCTACTGTTTGAATTAGAAGGGCTATAGCATGCCGTGACCCTTGTTTCATACTGATCTAATAGAAAAGTGAATCAAGTTATAAATTTTTAAGCTTTACGTGTTGAACACCAGGAATGAAGTTTCATACCTAGGACTTCACTGTAAAGGGAAGACAATGTTTAGAAAGTCAGTTCTTAAAGTATCAGGTATGCCAGCGTGATTTGCCCCTTTTGCTTGCCATAGGAAGTCTTTCCCAAGAGACAGCTCCCTTCACTTTTATTATCTACAGTTAGATTTCTCATAACTTCAGGACACATCTACATGGAAAACTTTTTTGTAATGTACAACAGGTATGAATTTAATGCATCCTTTCTAGTCAGGAGTAATTTGCCATGTCAGCAATGTTAACACACTGTGAGATGAAAGTAGACAAAGTTACCTTGCAGACTGTGAAGATCCACATGGAAGTAATTTATTGTGTGATTCAGCTGCACATGCTCTTTTACTGTGTACGAATGAGCTCTCATAGTACACAGATCTCATACACTGACAACAGGTACTTGCTTGTGGCCTCTGCCACTAAGTTTATGTACATAAACTCACAAAATCCCACTGTTGGGGGATCACACTATTGTGTGAGAAGGGCCAGAATGTTTAAGTGAATTAGTCAACAACATGTAAATTAATATAGGATAGCTGCAGCAGATGCTGCTTTTCATTGGAAAATAATGCCTCTTAGCAAAGGAAGGAGGCATGAAACGACTTTTAGGTCATCAAACCCAGTTCTCTTCCACCGATTATTCTATGGTAATTAAAATATGTCCTTCTATTTCCTAATCCTGTTAATGCCCTGATCTTGTTCATGGCCCTGCAGTTCTTCGACCAAAACTGTATTTAAGTTTATGTAATTCATCATTCTGTGATTCTATGATCTTTTTTACAGCCTATCTTCTGCTGTTTCATCCTTCTCCTGGTGCACTTATAGAAAGCGGTGATCCATTTTATATCCTTTTACTCCTTGTTTTGCTAAGACAAGCAACCCTATTCCTTTAACTCTTCTTCAGTTGTCCTTTCCATTCTCCTGATTACTGTAGTAGTCCTCTGCATTTTATTGCTGTAATTCATCTTTAAAATAGATAATTGGAATCATATATTGTGTCCAGAAATAACTTGTCTGATATATCAAATGATCGTGTTTGTACAGAAAAAAAACAATAGTTCTGATTTCAGTTGTTATCCTATTTCTGCCATGTCTGTCTTTGAGGACATCTGTTTCTCCTTAGATGATATTTCAATATTGTTTTGTATTTTCATTTAACTTCATCAGTACCCTCTCTTTTGTGCTAAGTCATTAATGTCAGTATGAAAACATTCTGTCCCAGGCCTGATCCCTGGGAACCTTTCCAATTTCCAGTTCTACTAATTACTATCTTCTTTACTTTCACTAAAATATTGACTGAACATCATGATATGAATGCCTCTCCCTAATGCTGTTTCAGGATAAAGAAAAAAAAAAAAAGTAAGGGATTGATTAAGTATGCTTTTTAAGAATGCTTGTCAATATGGGAAGCTAGGAAGTTACTGATGAGACTGCTTGAAGTTAATAAAGTGCTAGTATGTCATGTTCAGATCAGATCTGTCTGACTATAGTTAGACGCCAAATATATTCAATATCAATGATAACTTTGGGGATGGGAGGAGGGAATGCATAAAACCCTGAATCATGAGTCTCTTCTCAACTGCCAAGATGGAAAGAGTAAAACAAAAGTTCTGCAGATATGCAAAAGAAAGTGATAAAGTGAGTAGTGAAGCATGAGAAATAGAAGTAAAGAGTAAGCCAGCCTTTGAGCTTCTACCAGGAAGAGACAGCTGGTAAAACAGAGATGGGTCGTGTTTACTAACTGTAAACCAAGAGCCTGCTGGCTTCTTCAGAGATTTGTGTAGCCACCTATTCTTTCAGGCTTGCTAGGTGCACAGTCTTTGCTGATGTTTTTTCCCCCCATACTTTTTAAATTTATGATATCTTCCATTATTTCAAACTATGTTTTTCAGAAGCTGATGCTAGTTTTTCTCCACCTTTATTTCTTCCACTCTTGAGCTCCTTTTAACCACTTGTCCTCCAGGACTTTTTCCATCCTTCCCACCTTCTTACACTGCTGCTTCTGTTTACTTTGCAGGCAGCATGTTTCCCATTCTGCTGAATAGTTTTTACTGCCAGCTGTTAGATCATAGCAGCATTACTAGACTGCGCTCACAGCAGTACCAAAGGGCACAAAAATTAAAGTCTTGGTAGCACTATACACAGATATTCTCACCATTCACTCCTATCTGTGGAACCAAAGCTGTTGTGGGAACAACTGGAAATTTTACTGACACAAGGCTCTCCATCTCTGATTACTGGACATCCCAGATTCTGAATGCAGCCCTTCAGTACTGTCAGTATGCACTAATAAACTAATCAACTGATCATGCCTCAATCCTGCTTGAAATTCATTAGATAAAACTGGAAACCTGGAACTACACATTTATATTGAATATTTTCAAAATATATATGTTTTGGGGAAATTATTCTATCCTATATTTTGTAGTTATTGACCTAAGGGATGAATGTATCCCATTTACTGTTGACTCATTAGAACAAATTGTCATCTGTTTGTCCTGTGAGCAGAGTTAGTTCTAATATGCAACTGGAAAAGCTGTTCATTCCACACACCAGTATTCAAACAATCAACAGTTTTACTGTGTTTTGCTGTAGACGATACTGGAAAGAATGGCTGTAAATGTCATTGGGAAGAACCAATGGGAATGGAGATTGTGATGAAATGACCCCTTTTTTCTTTTTTAATTGTAGCAAATACACCTGGAAACAGAGGAAACTAGGAAAAGAAGTCCACATCTACTAGTGAATAACCATGCCAAATTAAAATACAACTTTGAAATACAAATTTGTATTAATTTTGATTGAAATTCATCACTGTTATAATGATATTTATTTGAATAAATAAATGACTAGGGAATCAATTCAGAAAGTAGATCAGTAGAGTGGGAAGTGTGTTTTACAAGTGATTTATACTGCACATAGAGCTGTAAAATATTTGTGTCCACTGTTTATTCTATATAATGAAAACCTACTAAAGTCTCAGATTGCTAAAAAATAGGAAAAAACTTCATTTTAATGTGAACAGTATATTGTAATCCTAATCATTCACTGTGTATTTCTTGTAAAGTTTTCCAATGGGGGATAAAAGAAGCATGCAGGGTCCTGTCAACACTGAGTGTTAACCATGATTCAAGAACCCAGTCTAACATTAATTAAAAACAAACCAAAACAAACCTAGATTGCTGAGATAAAGAAGACACTGACAGCTATGGAAGTCAGTCCTATAATCTTGGTTAATTGTATGATACCAAAGTTAGAGGCATTTCTATTGACTCCTTAGAGGATTAAGCATGTTCTTCCAAAGGTTTGCTTAAGATGTAGTTATTAGGTTACATTTGATTTTGTAAAGGGTAGAAAATCAAATATGGATTTAAAGAAATCCATATTCATACAGATGCCAATCAGTTAACTTCTGTCTCCATAAAGCTGCATGCCAGATTTAAAATTATTCTCCAGGGAACTCCTTTTAAGTTAAATTCCATAGTCTCATATATATGTTTTATGACAGTTTCATATAGGCCTAGTCACTTCATCTTTATAAAAAAAATGAATACAATCTCTACTTCATGCACACTTTGTACTGTTTATTTTTATTTTAAAGTCAGATTGAATGTAATATATTAAAAACACTTTAATCATTTAGCTGTAAGAATTCACTCAATAGATTTTTTCCTCTCTTTTTAACAGGACTTTCTGAACAGAGTTCTTTTGATCTCCTTGACTGCTTTCTATATTGTAAGTCTAATCCTATATTTAAACATTTTCCTACATTTCATCAAACACTCTGATTTAAATTTTCCTTAATCTAGCTAGTCATATTAATCTACTCCTTCACATTGTAAAGCATGTCATTTCCTTTTAAAAATAAATAAAAATAAAAATGGTTAATGAAAACGACTGCTACAACATATTTGAAAATACTCCACAATTTAGCATCACAAAAAGTGAACATTTAAGGATTCTGCTTCTAAATGCCACCCTAATTAAAGGAACGTTCCTTTTAAATGTGCTTTTTTCACATGCATAAGAGGCCTTATTCAAATGAAGGGGAAGACCTTTCACATACATGAGGCTATAATAGAGAGCTTAGCATAACTTCTACCTGATTTTCAATGCAAATGGCAGAGGAGAAGTTAGTGTGTTGATGCAGATTATGGTTTATCCTTCTCACACACCACAGAATTCTTCACGCTCTGGAAATATTTTGCTTATCAGTGAGAAGCAATGATCAACACCTCACACCCCCAATCCCAGAGAGACTCAGAAAGTGAGATCATCAATATTCAGATATAGTCAGATTCTCACGGTTCCAGACTATTAATTTGCTCCTAAACTGAAGGTTTACTGTACAATTTGCAACATAAACATTTTACTGCTACATATCAAATATCAAATAGAGTGATTAAAAGACAAGTTAACAATGTTATGTTGGTGAAAAGCAGCAGACAACTGGTATTTATATGCATTATATGCAGGGAGACTGTTCCTTTTATTCTTCATTGAAAAAATTTGCTACTTTAATTTTCATCTCTACAAAAAGCACAATGTAGGAGAGATTTCTATGCTTGATATGGCAAATATTCTCAATTTAGACTTAACAAGTGCAGATATTGTTCACAATCTTTTAGTCAGCGTTTGTATTTGCTTTGTACAAAAGCTTGAAGTCACTGGTCATGTCATACACAGGTTCTCCTTTCTCTGAAAACAGACAATATTTATTACACAATAGAGGAAAGAGATGAGACGTAAAACCATACCAGGCATCACAGCTCAGATCCAAATTAATTGGTGCTAACACTAATTTGGACTAGCACCTCTGCTCTGGAACAGTGTTACAGCTGAAGAGGAGAAGTATACGCTTGCTGTGCAGTGTTCATGTGGTTTCCTGACCATCTTGCTAGACTTGGATAGATCTAACCTGTCTTTAAAATAAATGAAAAAGGAAAAGAGAAAAAAAAAAAAAGAAAATTAAAAAGAAAATTACAACAAAAAAAACCCTCTCTCTTCACTATTCAAGCCAAAAATTTTCCACTTTCTGTTGGTGTCAGTCTTCTGTAGAACAACGTGGTGGCATTTGGGATAGATCTTTGCTTAAGACACCATAGTGATGGCATTCACATTTCTAGCATTTATTCACATATAACTTCCAAGGGAGGGAATTCTTTTAAGAAATTAATAATGTTTCTGCAGCAGATTCCTGACATGAAGAGCTTCATATGTAGTGATGGGCTGACATAAGGGATCATTATAAAGTATTAAAAAACCTCTTACAAGTGGACATCTTGTACACAGAGCCTGACACCAGGATCTTCCAGTTGAATAGCAAATCCCACTGTGAACTATTTTACCTCTTTCAAGCTGTCCCAGAAGACAAAGTTGGGACTTGTCAATAACTAGAGAATAAAGGACACCATTTTCCAGGTTTCTCCAGAATGTGAAAAGCAGACTTGTAGTCTTCAAAAGTTTTAAATAATATAATCCAAGAGTTTCAGGATATTTATCAAAACATGGAATTTGAAATTAATCAAAACAGAGCTCTGTGTGCGTGAAAAGCAGAGGTTTTGTTTAGCCAGAAATTTAAATGAGGAGAAAATAGTTTAGTCAACAATTTTCAAAGTGGCCATATTTTCAGTATTCCACAGGTTGTCTCAGAAGGTGTCCAGAAGAGCTCTGATTTGTAAGTCAGCATATTCAGTAAAGGTCATAAGGACATTATTTTGTGTAGCAAAGGTGTAAAGAAGTCAATTAATATTCAATTTTGCATCTCGTGCATCAAACACATGTTCTAGAGGATCATGAAATAGGGTCCAGGAAAATAACAGCCAGGCCTGTTGACTTTTCTCCTACATTTACCTGAACCTTACACTGTAGTGATTTCTTTCAAATAGAGACCTTGTTGCTATGCTTTGTGTCTTTGCCGCAGTGAGACTGGATTGCTGTGCTTCCATGCTATGCTGAATTATGCAGTAGCACCTTTTAGAAGCTAGGGGTAGGTTCGGTTCACAGCCAACACCTTGGTGGCAAATTTGTTTTACTGAAATCACAGTGTCTCATCCTTGAAGTGCCTGAATGCCTCTGGATTTCCAGACAGCATCAAAATGTTGGTTGCTTTTGTCCTATTAAGATAAAAAAAATAAATGAAAAAAAAAAAAAAGTATTTTGATCAACTCACTGAATTAATTTGATCCACTTAAGCTGTGCTGCCTCTGAAAGTCACTGAAAGGGAAATTAGGCCAGTGATAAATTCTTCTAAATATTCTCCTTTAGATAACTCAGGATGTCTGCAAAGTGTTTGTAGTACATCCTCACACATTTTTTATATAAGGTTCCAGAAACAGAATAGTCTCTCCAAGACCTAAATCTTCTCCTAAACAGACTGAAGATTATAATTTGCCCACACAGCTGAGGAATGTAGTTTTTGTGGGAAATGTCTTGTTCGTACAGGTTAACTATAAAGTGTTCAGTGGTTTTTCATGCTGGTTCACTTTTTTTTTGCACTGCCATCTTTTACAATGTAAAAACCACATCTGAAGTAGCAAATCCATCTTCTATTGTACATCTTATCAATGACAATTTTAATATAACTTCAAAAATTTCCTAGACTCTAGCTGAGATCAGGATAGGATGAAAATAAGCTAACTGAAAGACAGTCCTGAGAATACTTTTTGATTGATTTAAATAACGAGAGAAACAGTTCTGGATATCAGAGAAGCAATCTTTGGATCAGTTAATTGGATTATAGTTTTTAAATGGTACTATGAATATTAAAACTGACAAAGGCTCTTAAAAAATCATTATTTATACCCTTCTATAAATCCTTAGAAATGCTATGCAAAATGCTGATGTTATGTCAAGTAATAGGACAACATGGCTAAGATCAAAGTCTCAGCAGATTTCTCCCAAGAGAAGAAAGAGCAGAACATGCCCTTTTAATTTTTTAACTTTCTTTATATGCAGTGGACTTTTTTCTCAAAAAAAAAGAGATAACACTGCTTCATGTATGACCAAGCAAGTACTTAAAATAAGTACTAAAATATTTCTATCTCAAATCATTAGGAGAAAGTGCCAAGGGTCTTAAAAATGTACCATTTTTGAAAGTTAGCTTAGAGGATTTTCTGTGAGCATTAAAAATATCGCACAAACCCAAGACTCAAATAATCATCTTCATTTTTTGTCTTACTTGCAAATGTCATAAATTCTTCTCAGGAGATCTGCAAAATCTTCAACTGATGTCCTGATGTATGAGATATAAAGGAAATTGTTTTCCTGTATTATCGTTCAAAACATAAGAAAATACAATGTAACATATATATAAACAAGAAAATTGAAATTTCCTTAGTTTTCACATATGAAAAGCAATTATTAGAGTTCTGAACAACACAGGGCAATAAAACATAAGGGACCTGAGGGTTTATAAAGGGTCTCTGAGATAAGAATCTAAAATCTGGAGTACAGTACCTAAACTTCCCACTCAGTAACTGGAGGTTAGATTCTTGAAAAAAATGATCCTTAAAACCCAGCCAAAACCAACACAAAATACAGTTGTCTCAACTCCTGCGATTTTGCAGAGGTCAAGCACCTAGTTCAGAGTTGCAAGCTGCTCTCTTCGTGTATGACCAGTGACCTGAGTCCTGCCCTCAGGTCATATATACCAGGGCCATCTATTAAAATATGCAAGGATAGTCCTAGGCACAAATCTGCAAGGCCATTTTTATAAACAAAACACTAGAGTTCCTATGTATGACATCAGCATGCATTCACAAGCACTCTGGAAAAATTCTTTCAGTGAGGTAAGATTTAGAGTATGACAGCTATTCTTAAATGCTATTTCACTGCTTGCTTTCCACTTCCCTGAGAAGTGGGCTGTGAAATGTTGCTATGCTTTATATATGCAATATTATTCCATAATTCTCAGGCATGGTGCTTATTGTACCTTACTTAAAAGTGCCATATCTCGAAGTCGTACAGATACCCTGCAGATATAAGACAGTGTAAACTATTCACTGACTGTGGGATTTGCTATCTTTTAGGAATTTCCTCAAATCCACATACTGTTCTTAGTGCAACATTCTACATTTGGATTTTCAATTTAGCTGAAGAATGTATAAAAACTTGTGTAACCCCAGAGCTCCCAGTTGACCATAGAGAAAAAACAGCCCAGGAGTATCAATTATCCTTGTCAACTGTAATTTACACTTGCTAAACTACCTGGCAGATCTCCTCTTTCCAGATGCTGTAATAGGAATAACGTATGCGGTAAGCTAAAAAATTCATCTTAATAATATTATGCTTCTGTAATGTTTTTCATTCTGATGGAATGCCAAAAAGATTTAGATGTTACACAGAAGAACCTGTTTGAATACCATTTGTACGGTCCCTCACAGTCAGAGCCAAGAAAAGAAGAAGAAAAAAAAGTAAAATAGATGGAGCTCTGAAATTCTGAAATAATTTTGAAATTGCCATTGCTTTTATTGTCCTATCATTCCTCTAACTTTTATGTTTTTCTATATTAATCTGTTAATGCTTGTCCTTAGCTCAGTTTGCAAGACATTCAGAGTAAGAACAGGGATATTTCTTTCTACTTGTCTACCACAATGGGAACACACATTTTATGTTCCTCATGCTACAAGCATATGGAGATAAAGATTACATAACAAACCAGTTTAGCATGCAGCCTGACAAACTATCCTCTCTAGCAGCAGTGTATGGTTTTCTACCACTCCAGCTGACATGGCTTCAGTACTGTTTTACAAAGAAGAAATGTCTTTAAGTATCCTGAATTTCTCTTGAAATTTTCTTGCCCGTGTCCTGATCAGACATGTCCTGGCCAAGCCTGTGAGAAATAAAGGAACTTTAACCACAGGGGATGTAGCTTGGAGCAGACTTAGATAATGACTCCTGGAGATTTATTACTAACAAGGCAGATGTATCAGCAAGATTGAGTGATTCCTTGGTCATGGAATTTAACTCTTGTTACTAACATGTGTTCTGGAGTGTTAGCTTTCAATTTGAAAATGTTTTGTTCTTAGCCCTTATGGTGGGGTCTAGAAAACCAATTGCAAATCTGTGGTGTTTTCCATTTTCCTAACAGCAAACACCCAGTATTATTTTCTGCCTACCTGCTTCTCAGTCACCTCTGCCTGTTGCTGCTTCCTATCCCCTTTTTCCCACAAGGGGGAGTGAAATTTTATTACACAGCTGGTATTTCCAGCACTGCTGGTCCAAGAGTAGGGCAAAGGTATGAAAGGATGGTGACAAATGACTGTGGAAGTAGTTGAGATAAATGGCATATGAGAAGAAGAACTTCAGGAAAAAAAAACATGAGTGAAAAATAATAAGTGAAGAGGAGGGTACAGACAGGTTCTGAGGTGGTTCTCTTTAACAGTATTTTAGGTCCTGACACTTTCCTACAGCTCAAGAATATTAGAGATCCAAAAATATTTCAAGTTTTTCAAATAATAGTTATGAAAATAACCAGGGATTTTGCACAAGGTGCATATATTCAAGTCCAATCCATCACTGTGTACATACTTAAAATGGGAATAAGGAATGAAATTGTAAACTGTTTCAATGATGAATTAACATTGCCATGGCATTTAGGCACACTTACTGCAGGGTACATAGTGTGCTGACCATCAAAATGATGATAATGAAAATCATGATGTTCACATGTTATAAAGTTTTAGATCTTCACATGACAGCAAAGCAGATCTGGATTAAACAATTTAGAAAGACTATACCTTTTCCCACTCTTACACAGCTGAATCTTAATTAATTATTGCAGCTGCAATGCTTGGCACCAATACATACTCGTAGGCTCGTTGAAGTCAATAAAACTTTGCAAGGCCAAAGAGTACCTCACAACAAATCTTTTTCCAAGATTGGGGCCTGGAATTGTTTTGAAGCATAGCAGCTGTGTGAACATTATAATTAGAGCATGTCCTCATTCTGTGGTCAAATTCAAACAAATATATATCCTCATCTTGACTGGGCCTGTTCCTACAAGTGAATACGCCAACTTCAAATCATTTGTCAATTAAGGCATACATACACTAGGAACTCTAGTTTACTTTAGACTTCTAACTAAGATTACAATTCATATTCCTGAAATTTAGGGACCTAAGTGACCTGTAGTCAATGGAGACAGGCAAGTATCTTCTAGGGGTGATTCAAAGCAGCTGCACTGAATTTCTTAAATGCAATGGTATGCTAAAACTGGCCTGATTTGATACACTATTTTCAAGGCCCATCTAACCTCAAGCAAGACAAAGACTCAGCAAAGCTGATTTTAGAAGGGAGGTAGGGGAGACTGCCCTCTAAGCATTATGATAAATCATGACAAAGATTTAAAATAAAGCTACTTAGAAGAATTCGAAAATAACAGTGAAATTTTAATTTTGAAAAAAATATTATCCACACAGAATAAAATAAGACAAATTATCAGAATTCTTCTGTGATAGACATATGTTTCTATAGTTTTTCCCTTTGAAATATTAAAAAATATGTACTATTTATAAGTTTATTTTTAAAGTCTTTAAAAAAAAATATTTACTCACAAGACTTTTCCAGTTATCAGAATGGGCAATGAGGAGCAGAGAATCAGGAACAACAGTCATGGAACTAAAGAAAGCAATGAGGTAGATCTAATTTTCTAACAAGTGTAGGGGATTCTGGATACAGCTGGAAAAAAGTGGGTCTTCTTAATTCTATATTGCATGGAAACAGAGGCCCTATTGCTGAACAAATAATACGGGACACTCATACACATCCACACTCCAAGCACAAATAATTTCAGGTCAGAGTATGTCATGACCATGAAGCACTAAGAGGCTGATGAGAGATCAGAAGAGTACTGAATGTCCTGATTTCTAGAGATGAATGGAGATTGTGAAGCTTGCAGATCCCGGCTGTCAGGTATTCCTCTGCTAGAGGGCAGGGCTTGGGCTCTAGTCCCTGCTTGCCTAACAGCACGCTTTACCAGAGGCCCAGTCTAGCCCACAAGAATTTCCTATCCTCTCTGCTGCATCTTTCTGGAAACAGGGATGGTTATTCCATCAGCCAGCACTGCCAGAATGACTGAAACATTTCTTTAGCCTGGTAGCCTTTTAGCAGACTGGTCTTTCTTCTACCAACCTTCTACAATCACCCAAGCTGGAAGAAGGGCCTGGACTGAGCTCAGCATCCTGAAGTACCAGCCCTGGATTTCTCCCAGTTCTGCTTCTCTCCATTTCCCTCTTCCACCTTCTCACCTACAGCAGCAGCTGGATTCCATGGAATGACTGCAGCTATTCACCTCAGCTGCTGCGACTCTCTTCTCTTCACCATTCCACCCACCCATGCTGACAGGTAGAGGAGGGGATAGATTTCTTAGTGACAGCTGCTGCTACTGCTGGTGTGAAAAAGCAAATGTTTGTTTCCTTGAAAAGGAGCACAGTGATCTATGGTGGGGATGGGGATGGGGAGGTGGTTGGATAGTGCGTTTCCAGATACTGCAGCTGCCAAGGCTGGATGATCTTAGCCTAAGGACCAAACTCTACTAGAAACCATTTCAGATTTCAGAGACTTTTCTCTGGATGTCTCAGCACTAATTGGGAGTGGCAGCTTTTTGTTCTCTCTCTTTGTCCCACTTTCCCAGGCCAAATTATCCTATCAGAAAACTCGTGGTATTAATTTTGTATCCCAATAGGCCAGGAAGGAACTGGACATAAAATGTGTGTCAAGGTCTGTCTGCTACTTTATCATGTTTCTTTCTAAATAAACATGCACTCACAAGCTGGAAATAACAGAAATCTTCAGTCTAGATCGTGCAGGTCTGTGCTACCTGCTCTAGAGAGGAGCAGATAGTCAAAAACATATCTGAGTTTTCTGCACTTTAACTCAAGTCATCTCCTAGTACAGTAGCAGGCTTTCCCTACCACCCTTTGAAAGTGGCTAAAGTTCTCCACTGATTGGATAGGGAATGCATATATCAAAAGTAAGTGTTCCATACTACCTCACTGAGATGCCTGAAGCTGCCTATTGAGACACCTAAGTTGATGTTCCAGGCCAAAGGGAATCATGTCCATTCTCTATATTGACATGTCATGTTCATTTTAAAAAATTGCAGTGGTGGATTTTACTCCATTCCCTGAAATTTTAGAAATTAAAATAATGCTGTCTCATAGAATAGCTTGATCTCCTGATAGGAACATGATAGGAACACACCAGCTTCAAGTTTTGCTTTCCCTGCTTTGAAATATAAACTCGCACTTCCATCTTCCAAATCATGGGCAAGTATAATAACCACTGCTCTACAAAGTCAGCCTTTTTTTTTCCCACAGCTTCTTTTCTTGATGCTATTCCACTTCACATAAATAATTAAATATTACTGTTAAATAATAAATATTAAATAAATGGGCCAGAGAGAGAACAGGAGAAATACAGGCACTAAAATCTTTCTCATAACATTTTCACTTCTTTTGTTGTTTTTTTTTGTGAGGGGAAATGCCTCATTTTTTATCTACAATTCAAGAATAAAATCATAATTATAAAAAATTTTAAATGAAATTATTTTTCCTGACAACTATATCATAAGTTAACAAAACTGAACATGAATGCATATAAGGGAAACATTGCTCATTTTTCAAATCTCAGGCAGTAAATTTCAGAAACTATCCAAATTATTTACAGTGCAGCTAAGAATTGCAGAGGTAGGCCTGTTCCAACTCATAGTCTTCCCTTTTTTACCAGTGCCACATTTTATGGGAGAGTTTTCTCTTCTGTGTGCACATGAAAATGTATTCAGGCAGCTGTCTAAACAGAAATTGTATTGAAATCAAGGAAAGACAAAGTGATGTTAAACTCTTGGATCAGCTGTTCAAGTGGGAAATGTTTGCAAGACATTGCTCATCTTCCAGCCCTGAACATTCTTCTGCTTTCAGAATATTTTTCTCCCTCTCCTTAAAAAACTAACAAACTAATAAATAATACGTTCAGCAATACTGATTGAATGGGTAAATACCAAGCATGAGTCCAGAATTTGAGCAGTCTATAGAAGAAGGACTTGAAAACTACAAAAATTAAACACCACATACTAAGTGATTGATGTTTAGTTAAAAAATCCCCCAGACGCCACTTCATTTTCAGAGATTTATTTCTTTCAGAAGTGTAAGCCATAGGCTTGTACACTGTCTTTCTGCAGTTATTGTAATGAACCATTTTTTATCATGCAAATTTCAGAATATTTGGAAAACAAAATTTGAATGGATTATTTAAAAATGAGTTATTAGACATAAATTTCACAATATACAAAGGTAGCACTTCAAACCTAACACCTTCATGAAACTTTACATGCATTATAGTCAAAATGTATTTCATTACTCTAAATGGCTTTGCTACTCTAGCTTGGGTTTAGTTTTGGACATCTTTACTGTAACTTTAATTTGCAAAGTGCGATGTTCATTGTAAACTGAGACTAAGAAAAATGTACTTTTGGTATTTCTTTGTTTTAAGACCATTTTCCCCTAGCATTTAAGACTAAACAGATGGGTTTTGGTAACCTGTAACTGGTGAGTTTTACCTTCTGGAATGAACTTCCAGTAGTGTCTTGCTGCTAAAACACACATTCTGTTTTCAAATTACAGAAATAGCTTGGTGCAGCTTTATTACTACATACAGTCCTGAAGACCCTTCTTTTACAGACCTTGCAAAGCAAATATTCACCTAGAGATGGGCCGATGTAGTGGCTGATCTGGTAGCATAAGATGGTGATGCTATGAAGCAACATTTGAAGGTTATTCAAGCTCTCATTCAGTGTTACTAATATGAAGCAAGCTGTTCTGAAGATGTGTCTGCCATTTTGGGCTCACAATTCACAGAGGCTGTTTTTGAACTGGAATGGGATTGTTCCAGCCCTATGACTGGGAAATAAGACTGTTCTAATTTTGGCTTCAATCCATTACCAGAGATTGTATGATAGGTTCAGATTCAAATCCGTCTCTCTTCCTCAGAATACAGAAGCATTAATGTAGGAAGATTTGTTTTCCATACGTCCCTCTATAACAATATGTCTCAGAATTAAAGCAACAAACTTTCTGCTCAACACAGAGGTTATGACAGCATGTATTAATGGCTAAAATAAATACATTTTCCCAACAAGACGAATTATGCACCAATATTCAATGTACCTGGAAAGGTCAGCACAGAACTCGTCTGGGAGCAGAACCAATAAATTATTTGTGTGATAAAAGCAATGTGTTGCCTAGAACAAAATGCACTGCGTTTTTTAACTCTGACAATTTATTTTCCTTATAAATAAAACATTATCCATAGTAAAACAATGTAGTGTGCATTGAACAGAAATAATCTACAATTTTTAGCATGCACTTTAACAATGGTGTGAGTAACAGTGAAACAAGTTCAGCAGTAGATGGAGACTAAGAGCTGGCTCTACAGGTAGGGAGGAAGAACTGTGATTATAATGTTTCTAAAAATATTACAATACAATCAGCTCTTGTTGCAAGATGTTCAGCCAGCTGGAGTAAAAATTCATATTAATCACAAGGAGGTTTGTATACTCTTTCTACCCAAAGTTTCCATTTGCTTAATTTTATTTTTTTTTAAGTGACATGTAGTACCTTACATGTATGCTGAATACTCTGCTAAATCTGTCTTCAAAATTCTTTAACAAATTTTCTGAAAATGCCTTTAATTTATATTGCATATTTATTTTACTGTATATTATAGTCAGAAAAATTTGTTTTCAAAAATGTCAAAAAAATTTTGTATTAGAAATCTTTCTGTTTCTAGTCAACATGAAAGAAGTATTTAGGTCATAACATTCAAGTCTATATGAACACATCCTGCTCTCTTCTCCCAAGCAAAGCCACTATAGAGCCCTCATTGACAGAAACCTGATGGACCGTCCTATAAGTATCCAGATGGAATTAGGGAAATAGCAGCTGCAACTTTTGTTACATGCAAACTGTCTCCCATGGTGTTCCAGCTCAGACACTTCAATATTTATAGCTGACAAGAACAGATCAAGGCTCCTTTCCTTAAACACCTAGTTACAGGTATTTTGGCTTCAACAGATGACCCTAAAACTCAAGGATGTGCTGCTACTTTTCTGGCAATATATGAATTACCTCACCTCATCCGTGATGCTTATGAAACACTGGCAAGACAAAGTGTGATAGGTCATGACTAATGTTCACTCAGCTAAGAGACAGTTGTTCTCCTGTTACCTTATTGATTCTTTCTTTCTGAATTTAGAACTTCAGTCCTTTCCTTTCCTTCCGCTCTGTGTTTTTCATCCATTTTTTTTTTCCAGATAGAGTGTAAAGCTTGCTAGGACAATTATTAGTAGAGATATATACAGTATCTGCTTTTTGTACAATACTGTAGCGTATTTAAGTACTGATGTCTTTTTCACATTTTCTCTTTTTTTTTTTTTTTTTTTTTTGTTATATACCATCCGACAATATAACTGCTTGTTTCTTTAAAAAAAAAAAAAAAAATCTGTGAATGCGTCTGTGAGTTACACATTGGATGGACATGAGAACCTTAATGTTTTTAACTCTTCATACTTCCCTAGCTGTGGCAGGATATGAAGGGATATTTGCTAACCTATGGGTTGAAGTCCCTGAATTTGTCCTGAAGCCTGTGTCCAGTTCTGATTCAGATTCCACTATAGCCATCAGTTAGCATGAAAGTTTATTTATTTGTTTTTAGCAAAACATAGAAAACTCCTAAACTTCTACTGCCTTTTGGCTCCAATGACTTATAGAAATTAAAAAAAAAAAAAAAAAAGGTAATGACACTGGTGCAGAATTTGCTTATACTATGTAGCATTGACCTGAACTCATCTTAGACTTCTGCATCGCTCCTAATCATTAGACTCCAGTTGTATTCTGTAGAGAGGAGCAATCATCTTACATGGTACCTCTTATAAAGAAAGAAACTATCCAGATCTAACATCTATAATGTAGGTGTTGAAAAGCAGATGAGCTGAACCCAATAGCTGCGGTCCATAGAACTGGAAGCAGAATAAAACCTGAATTCTGTTCAACTGATTGGTACCACAGCTGCTCTGATGGGAACACACTTTCCTGCCCTATCCCTGAGATAAAAATTGCTATATGATTGGCAAAGAAATTGTGAACCCAGTCCAAAGCATCCCACTGTAGTTTCTTCCATGTAAAAAAGTTTAATTATAAACTAACAGTTCCTCATAAATATAACAACCATATTTTCCCCAACAAAATCCAAAACTTCTTTACAGTAATGTTTTGATTCAGGAAACTTGGCATTAATAACTTAATATAAACTACAGTGTAATTGTATGTAATATGTAATTGTACATATGAGATAACATATTCAAGTTCTATGTCTAAACAGAAGAAGCAGAAATGAGATTTTTCAGTAGTCCAAACCAAATTAATCTGAACTTTTATTTCATTAAATTTCTAAGTTTTAACTCTTCATTCTTAGACATCTCTTTCAAATACACTACTTATTCCTCAAACCAGGCCAAATTTGCCTTTCACTTTAAATATATTTTCATGTTTGCCATAGTCAATGTCAAGGGGTGTTTTTTCGAGGGGGGTTACAGAGTACTGTTCCTTTTTCCTCTTCCAGTGTTTCCCAATGTGTCACCCTGTTGAGGACAAATATGTCCTTCCAGATCTCTAGGATGCCACTGGTCACTGTATTCCAGTACCCATTTTGTCTCATCTCCCATTAATTTTGGCATGATCAGTAAGATGTAGATATCTTCCTATAGCCACTCAGATCAGAAACTAGGAGCTTGATGCTTGGTGTGATAGGCAAAGGGCAACTGCTGAAAGGCACCAGAACTGTAAGATATCTGCCTAACAAAGCAATTTTTACAGAATTGTCCTGAACAAACATAAACAAGCTAGGACTGCATTTGTCAAGAGCAGCAGAAGAATATTACACTAAGTGAGATGCAAATTATAGGAATTTGTACAAGAGTTTTCCATTCATGGTTGGGCAGGAGACATAGCTGGTATATCAGCCATAGGACAGCTGCAGTGTAAGCTTCTCTGTACCAACCTGAGTTTTTATCTCACCCATATGATTTGGAAGAGGAAACATGAGGAAGCATGAAATCACTGGTTGATCTTGCTGTAAGTGCTTGAAGAGAATGTGCCAATTATCTGTGCAACTGGGCTCAGTCACAAGAATGGAAATATTTTTACATGAAACCTAGAAGATAAAAACATTGAAATCACATAACCATCTATTTTTTCTTTACTCTTTTCTTACTTTGTTCAACCTCTGGAAGGTATTAAAATTTCTGGGTAATTAGTGAAATTTCTCATGTATATTAGAGTTAAGGTTGTGAAAACATCAACTGCAACACAGAACATCAGTGCACAAAAACTTTTTCACCTTATATTTTACACTAAATCTGACTAAAGAACATATCAAGAGACTTAGCAAATCATCATGTCTTACTGCAAAGTAATTTACAGTTGCATTTGCAGGCAGGCATCAGCAGGCTCAAAACCCATTACAGCCAAAGATAACAACATTAACTTAATCCTGACAGGCAAAATACTCAAGTCAATACAGTTGCAGGTATGGTGTGTTGAAATATTTAACTGCAAACAATCCTGAGAAAGGTCAGTGCAGCACGAGTGTTTAACAATATAAGTGTTCCAGTCTAGTGTTTTAGACAAAGGTTATCACCAATGTTCAAATCAGAGAAATTCACACTGAATCATTGCCTTTGAAGTTTTTGTAACACTGAACTTTCATCACAACCACAAGCAGTAGTATTCATGTATCACAAAGCCTTTGATTAAAAACCTTATTAGAAAATGCCTCCAACTCAAAAAGGTGCACCAAAAAGTAGTCAACAACTTATTTTCATTTTTTACATTTTGTAATCTTTCTGTCCATGATATCTGGATTACAAGGAAAGGTAGGCAAATATCTGAACATTTGCATTACTTCCAAGTCCATATTCCCTGTAGCATTAGCAATTCCTAGATAGCCTACTGTTTTCATAAGATCTTTCGGTTTATGTTAATAGTCAAGTTAGAAGTTCTGTGACTTGCCAGAGTATACAAATGAAGTATTAACTAAAGTTTAGATGAATTCCTCTTTCAGAGGGACAAACATCTGTTTTGGAATGAAGTACTAAGAATAAAATTTAGCTATAAAGTAGTAGTCAGCTTCTGATTAGTAAAATTTCAAGAAAGGGGAGGAAAAGAACACCTAAAATATAATAATATTTTTGCCTCAAACACATCTTTGTTTCAAGTATTTTAAAATCCTTATGGATTTTGATGTTTGCAGTAAACTTCTGATGTTTACATAGAAATAACACAAACCTTATATTATCTGTTAACTGTATAGGGCTGTTCTGCTATACTTGCTTAATACCAAGCTACTGAGGTCTCAACTTCTAATTATATATGTAAATTTTTGGACTAGTTAATGTAAATTATGTATTTGTTCAGGCTAATATTTGCAAGGTAACATTAAGCCAGGAAGCTTGTTCCTATCATTATTTTAGGTTCAGACTTTGCTAAGAAAATTACTACTATATTTATTAGACTGAGACTTCATTTCTCTAGTGAATCCAGTAATGTAAGGGATAAATGCAAGAAAAACAAATTTAGAAGTCTAGGATTGGATTTCTTCAGCATTTACCAATAAACTAATGCTTGATATAGTCTACTAATGGGTTAACATTTCACGTGAAGAGTAACATGTACAGTTAGTTATAGAAGATTATCAAATTAGTCTTTGCTGTGGGGGGACAGTTATTATTACAATAATAACTGGCACGTTACTGTGTCATGACTCAATTTCTAGGAGAGAGCTGATGCTTCTCAGGGAGGGACAGCCTAGAAGGTTAAAGCAACCATGCTTCATTAAACAAATGCATACCACTAGATCAAGTGCCAATAATGACATAACTGACATACAGCAGAAGAGGTCTGCACCAGCGTTCTCACCTTGTTTCCTCCAGCATGTGTCGTTGTGGATGCCTGTATTGAGGCCCAGCATGAGCAAGGGGAAGAAAACAAATGATGCCTTCATAGGGAGAGATGGGCACAACGTACAAATGTAATTTATCACAACAAAGGAGAGACTGAAGCTGAACATCTACATACATGTGTATCTGATATATCTTGATTTCCAAGGTGTTGCAGAGTATACTCTGGGGAAAGAAATAAGGATGCTTTTTAGAGTACTTGGATTGTGTTCTCATTGTGGAACTGTATCTGGAAATACACAATATGGAGACAGTTGTGGTTAATCCACAGTTCATGTAAAACGTCTTACTACTTGTATCTCCATTTTAGATTTATCTCTGTGTGGGTTTGTAAGAGTTAATGTGCAAGTATTTGCAGGTGTTAATATAAACTGAAATATCCAGCTGTTTGTATAAATATTCTCTTCTTTATAAAACTTTATAGAATTCAACAGTTTATACCATTAATTCATTTTTTCTCCATCAGTAAACTCTAGCAGAGGGACAGGAAGTCCAGCTAACCGATAATAATTTCTAGGTATCCCAACTATACTCATTGTCAGGTAAACTTTAATATCTGAAACACAGTAAGATCAAGCCACAATAATTTTCTCCATCGTGTCTCATTAATTATGTTCCAAAAATGCTGATGCAAGAAATCTAATGTTTATTTAAGTGCTGTTATAGAGCTACTTTCCCCCAAATACTCAAAATGCTTTTACTTGGGTATTACTGGTTCATTCAACCCACACTGGCCACCTTTCTTTAAATCTACTTTGGGATTTTTAGCTTGTCTACTTTGCAGGGAGGGTGCACACCAACTCAGTTTAGCACTGAGGGCCAGCAGCACCTCCTGAGTGTCCTCAGTGCTCCAGAAGAACAATTACTCCCGTTCCTGGAGAAGAATCACAGAACACTCAGACTACTTTGCCATAAAAAAACATAGGAAAAATGCTGGAAATTGTAACAACACAGAGTCGATGACGGTGAAATAGTTATACAAACGTTGTCCTTTACGTTTCAGCTAAGGTGCAGTATCCAAGGCCAGATTCCTTTGGCTACCCACAGTGTTCATCTTTGGGTGTATGATCAGGGCTGGGATAAGGAGAGCAAGGCCAGGGTGCTCACAAGGAGGACTGTGCACTTGCTTTGAGTGTTAGAGCACTGAAAAATATGATTACCTGCACACCGTGTTACTGGGGTATTTCAGAGTATTCTGACTATCATTGAGATACAGATTAGGCAGAATAGATGGTTTGTGAGTCTTCTTTAGAAAGGACCCACTGTCACTATGCAAAGATTAGATGGATTTTATAGAGAACTTAAATCCAGATTGAGTTGCCTGTGAAAGCAATAGTTCTGCATATACATGCAGACACAAGCTTGAGGTGCACTCATGTACTCCCACACACACAAACACACACAAACACACAGGCACACACACCCCCACACACGTCATTGGGCCTTTGATGTAGTCCAAGCTGAGTCTGCCCCAGGAGCAGCCTGCACACCACAGTGACTGCTAGGGGCACATGGATGTTCACACCTGAGTGTCAACCAGCCTTCTAACTAGCACAGATAGTGAGTAAAATCAAGAGGCTGACTGGTTCCTGCCTTGACAAGAAAACTTAGAGGTTTCTTTAGCTCTTCTGAGAACTTCATGTCTATTTCTACCATATTGTTTAAATCTTACCACTTGACATATATGTCTCTGTTATTTTCTGTTCAGCTCACAGCCTACAAAAAGTCCCTTTAAAGGGACATTATACACATTGGTCAGATACTCTTACATGCGTAGACCACCTACAGTCTTATTTCCTGGTCTTATAAGAAGTCAATCATCACATCTTTAGTCTGATAATTTTCACTAACAGCAAGATCATCTTTTAAGAAGAATGGTAGTGTGGAAATGGAAAGGAACTGGGATGGAAAGTTCACTCATTCTGTCTGTTCTTGAGTTAAAGTAACAGCGGAGAAACAGTACAATCACTTTTATCCTGTGTGTGTTTTTGTGTATAATACACACATATGATACATGTAAGCACACTTTCCTGTTCACTATTTTGAAAAACTTTAGAAAGATTTGACTCTTCCAGCTATTTCTCCATTATAGTGATAGAGAACTGAAACACCTTAAAATTTGTTTCTTGGATATAAAAACTAATAAGCAATAATTAAGGCTGAAAACGCTTGTTTTTTAACTAAGCTAAACTGTTGTACACTATCCACTATAGCAGGATATTTGGGGACCATGAAAGGTTAATCACTAAAAATTAGCACATAGACACTACGTCAAAGCACTTTAGGGGCTTCAAACTAGAGTTAACTTCATTTGCCCCCGCCTTAGACACCCCTTATCTGTGCACCTGTGTAGTTAAGTGCCTACTAGAGTACAAATTAATAGGTCTGAGGTACTTAAGATGATCTGAAAACTTATATTGATGTAATCTTTTTAAGATGATGTAAAGGTTTAGCATAGATTATGCTACTTATGTATCTGAAAGCTTTAGTTTGGTTTATCTGCAAAAAACTTTCCAAGACATGGTTTGGAGGGAATAGAGAAAAAGAGAGAAAAGAGGAACATCAGGAATGTTAAAGAATAGTTAAGAAGTGAAGGTGCATATTTTGCCCCAAGCCATGCACTTGAAAGAATATACAAGTAAAGGTCTAAAACCTCATGATTAGCTTGGAATACTAAGATGCTAGTCAATCTAGTCTATTAAATAACTCCCAAGTGTGTTCATGGGGAAATTACTGCTGTCATTACTAGGCAGTTGCTAGATATGTTATCTGGGAACCATTAGAGTTGTTTGACTCTTTAAAAAGGTAGAAATTAAATTTTCATTTCTGGGCTAAATATATATATTTTGATCATGACTATTTAAACAATAACATATACGAGAGAGAACTCTGAGGACTGTTGACAGCATTCATCACCTTCCAGTTTCCACCCAGAGCTGCAATAGGATGGATGTCACTTATGATAGTTGCTGGGAATTGTTATAGTTACCTAATCCTAGGTTATACTGTCATGCATATGTACAAGGGACGTAAACCTAAATCAGTCATGCAACCCTAATTGTCATGTTTCCTCATCTTTAGGAGATTAACTGAAGAATCCTAAACTTGTTTTCCCTTATATATTCATCTTATCCCTCTGAAAAAAATTTAATTTTCACTACTGATTTGGAAAGGTACACAACAATGACTTCAATGCTTTTCATTTAATAAAATAAGAAGGCATTTAAAGATGTGAGATTTCATAGAATTTTAATTGTTACCTTCCTTCCAAAGCAGGGTGAACTTTTCAGCCTACGTGCTAAAGATTGAAGTTCCACAAAGACAAAAATGGACAATGTTTCTTTAGCAGACAATTTGTCACATAGCCTTTAAGTTTTACTAGCCCGGAGAGATATCCGACAACTAAATAGTGAAAGGAAAGTGAATGATTAGCTGGCAGACCTTCAGGCTACTGAAAGATAGTTTTAGTAGCCTGTCATGAAAATCTGTGGCCTCAGGCTGAGGGGCTACTTTTTATTTCCAAGCCTGTTATTGATTTTGGTATGAAGAAAATAATTTGGTATTGTTGCTTAAGGTGTCACTGAGAAAGGAAAAAAAAAAAAAAAGAAAAAAAAAGAAAAAAACAAAACAGACAACCACATGTTTCATTTGCTAACAGTTTCTACTTCAAATTTACCTTTTTATTACAACAGGGATTGAGCTGGTAGATGAAGGGCATTTACTACTTAAAGGTACTACCATCTTTATGAAACATGGCACACTAATCGAAAACACAAGTAAACTGAAAATTAAATTTAAAAGCCTATAATTTAGTATCTTCCTTGCCAGGAATGATGACTTTCATTTACAGAGGGAATCCAGAGCTGCTCAGGGTCAGTCTGATGTGTGCCATTTTCAGGCCTATCGCAGAGGCTGATGGAGTTGATTAATTTCTTGGAACTCAGCTTTGTCTTCTCCAGCTCACTGAACAACTTCATTTCAGCTGATGAGTTCAAACAGGGGTCAGAGCAATCCTCATTTCTGACAATCCCACAAAATGGGAATTAATTTTATGAGTTAGTACTATTGCGTTCAAAACTAAGCAGAAAGCAGTCAGCTAACTTAACCTAAGGAGGGAAAGAAATATTCCATTTACATAGCCTACTAAGATTGACTGAACTGTTTAAAAATACAAGAAAATATTTACATTAGCCAGAGAAAATGATTAAACATCCCATATAATCTACTGCCTGAAAACCTGTTTAAGGTCCATGTTAGAGCAAACAGTCAAATGGTAGCTGTTGTTTTTCATCATTATTTAAAAAACACATTTAGGTGGATTAAAATCATTTAGAGAGAACTGAAAGATGCAAGGCAACAAGGAGAATATATCTGCTTTAGAGGCAACAAGACTACAAGCTCTAATTTTGTTTCAGCAGCTGCGGAGACATAATAAAGCAGTGCTGCTCATGTAAGTAGTAATGGCATTTAACATTATGAATATTGATACTATTTTCAGAAGCTAGTATTTCACAATGCAATCTTCAGTCTTTCTACTCAAAGATGATTGAATACAAGTAACATTACTGAACGAATACAATTTTGAAAAACAGTATACAAACACCACCACTTGACCTAATTTTATTCATATCTTTCAAATATTACTTGGACTTATTTTAAAGATTTTTTTGTACTTATTATTTGCATGGAATGATCTAGAACTACTCATATATTGACATAAATACATAAGCTAAATGTACATATTAGAAGGATTTTCTAAGGATGTTACCTCTGACATTATTTTTCCTAGTGCCTTGGTTGAAAAAACTACAATGTCTGAAACACCTCCCAGACATGCAGAAGAGGTTTTTCTCTTTCAGTGTGCTGGGGTCCGGTTGAATAGCAGAGATCAGGAACAAGGAAAGCACCATATCTAGCATCAGTAGATGTGAGTTTTCTCAAATAGACAATTGCCTCTTCTTCATTTGATGTAGAAAAGTGAAAGTACAGCCTTAAAAATGGAATTATGTTCAAGTCCTGTGGGTTCCTATTCATATATAATCTGAGCAGTGCAGCAACAAGCTAGAAGCTATAGATTATTTTGTTTCATTTGGTTTCTGATGTGTGTGCAATGTTTGACTTGTATCTCCACCAGTTCACAAGCAAAAACTATTATCTTGTTCCTTTCTTCAGAGTACAACACAACTCTGGCTGGGTGGTAAACAGAAGTAGACGGAAAAGTCAAATGCAGTCAGATTACAAATGTCATATTGTTGTTACTTTGATGTTTTATCTTTCCTCCAATTTGTAAAAACATCTAATTATTAATTCCCTAATTTGGTGGTTCAAAAAAACACAACATCCAAAAACATTGTTCCAAGGTTGATTCTCTAGAAAGCTATAGTCAGAAATCATGTCCTGAATAAAATATCTACGGTCATGGATTTATCCTGCCAGGAAATTATCCATTTCTATTAATTGTTAGCCAAAATATATATGAGGACAGTTTCTCTATCTCAGATGTTGTGATATGATTTTTTTTTGCAGACATGTTACAATTCTAGTGTCTTTTGAATATTTTTATTATAATTATTTTAAAAGTTCAAACCACTTACAAGTCTAAACCACTGAAATGAGGTCAGTACCAAGAACTATTGTTGTATTTTGTTATATTTTCTACATCTTTGATATGCAGATTTTCATAATAATTTCAGTAGGTGATGTTCAGACACCAGACTAGTCTTACCAGAAAATTCCTAACATAAAGCATCCAAGTCAGTCATAAACTATACATGGGGGTACATGCAGTAATAACATTTGTCCCATGAGATTCCTAGCTGATATCTTAGACTTCTCTTAGAATTTACCAAATGCTTTATTTTACAGAAGACAACATTTATATAGTCCATAAACATTAAAAAGGTAGCTTTTTTATAAATACATATTTTTTTTCTGTTTTTCTGGTGCCATGCAGCATATATAAATCAAGTCAGCTTTTCAAGGGGAAAAAAATAAGTATGGGAAAGAATATTTTAAGAACTGCAGTAAGTCGTGTAACTATTGGATTTTTATTCACAGCAATTTGATCATATAATCGTATTATACTTTTAAAAATCTGTTTTGAGCATCATATGCTTTATTGAATATAACAATTTGCCCTTCTGCCCACACCATTCCCCCTTTAGTTTATAACTGGATCTAGCAAAATGTAATATTCCACTAATCAATTTAACTAATGGTTGACTCCAAAATCAAACAAAACTCCCAACAGTTGTTTATTTACATTCATTTCATACTAACACTTTAAATGGTGATAAAATTCATATGAAAACAGAAGATAAAAACTTGTATTTCAAATGACACACCTGAGAAGAGTCTAATCTAAAGATTTACTATTGAAATGACAGAGAATGTTGCTCTGGTCCACATTCTCTGTCATTTCAGCCTATTTAGAGGCTTCTCTGTATATTTTATTTGTATGGGAAAACTGGTCACAGATTTCTTCTAGTTTATTCCTAGCTTTCTAAATATTGCATCCAATCAAACCATTTTGAAAAAAAGAACAAGTAAAAGTTACCCTGTCAGTGAGTAGGTCTCTGACAGAGTTTCGCTCTGCAAAACATGCAAACCACAAATGCTTATGAAGACTAAGTGATGCTGAGATATGAAGGATCAACATTTTGTGTCATTTTGCATAATTTTGCACAATCCTTTCTGTGCGGGCACTAAATGAAGACACTAATTTTCCTTCCCAGCAGTTCATGGCAGTGCCAACGCAGGCGTTGATTTTTAACTCTGCCCCTTTTCTCACCCTTTATTTTCCTGGGAGACAGGGAGAGGAGTTAGAGCTTCTGCTTATCTGTATGTTTTGAGATGTCCTCTTACATAGGGTTGACTCATGAAATAACAAACCTTGGGTTCAAAACATGAATCACTTTTCTGAGAGCAATAAAGGAAATATTTTTCAACTAAAGCCTTCCAACTTCCATTGTTTTGTATATTGCAAGATATGGCAAATCAGTACCTAAGAGCTACAAGACAAAAGGATACATTCTGCTGTCACCAATGAGTGCAGCAATTGTTGAAGCACAAACTCTGGGCTGGTGAAGTACATGGAGTTTAGGAGTTTTCATTCAACAGCTGATGTTTGACACTAACTCATGTAAATCCTATAAATCTTCTTGTCCAGTGAAGCTGTGATCTTGATGCAGCTCTTATTAGCAGCAGACGTGAATGATACGATGCTTTTAACTGATAAATGCATTTACATTCTCTGGTATTTCATTCAGAATAAGTTACTCCATCGTAATTTGCAATGAAACAAAGCAAACTGTGAATAACAGTTTAAAATGTCACTATGACAATAAACCTCAGATACTTAGAAGTGAATTTTTCTGTAATTCTTCTTTAAAAAGAAACACCATTTGGATAGCAGGACTAGGGGGTGAAAAAATACGACTATGGTTTAGTTCCACTACAGCAGCCCTGAAGTACTACAAATCACAATCCATGGTTTACAAAGATCATATGCTGGGCAAAAAACGATGGTGTGCAGCTAATTTTTACTTTGAATTTTGCATAGAATCTCCACCACGAAAGGTATCATCCTCTTCAGGGAAAAAAAAAAAAAAAAAAAAAAAAGAAAGAAAAAAATGTACTCATTCATTTTGAGAAAGGTATTGCTCGTTTTTCTTCAAACCTCTCCTATTACTGGGTTTACTTAAGTAATTAGGTATCCTATTTGTAACTCTAATTACTAGTTATCAGATTATACACAATAACGATTAAAAGGCACACAGAACACTGAAAGTAGATGGGGATAGCTATCTGATCCAGTTCTGCAAGTGGTAACACACTTCGCAAAGTGAAAATCTGTCTTTTTAGACTAATTTTTCTGGCCATCTCTTCTCCCAGCATGTGCAAAACTTTCACAGAGCCTCTGCTTTCCCAAGTCACAAGTGGTAGTTTATGTTTTGCTCACAGTTATCCACAGTGCATCTAACCCCCACCTCAAAACATCTTATTATGATGGTTTTACCTTTTCTTTTCCTCAATGACAGAGGAAGTTAGGCTATTACAATCCAGAGTCCTGCTATTTATCAAGATTACAATGCTGTGCCATTTCTCTATTGATACAGTAACTCCTCAGTGTGTGGTGTGGTATTTTCTGTGCTAGAATGAAGTCAGACTGTGAGGGTCATAGATGAAAACAATTTCCAAATTCTGGATATATTGAACAAATAGGTTACAAGCAGTGTAGCTTGTACTTTGCTGCAATCTACTTCAGACTCATGGTCACTGTTTACATAATCTTCTGAGTAGTACTGCTGACAAGTAAGATCATTTGTGGACATACATACATTTACATGATAATTTCTAAAATGAAAACTGATTACTCAATAAGAATTTACACAAATTAGAATATAAAGATAATTTGCAAAGGATGAGAGGTTAAAAATGATACATTTTTTTGTGCCTTGAAGTGCTGAGAACTTTGAAATTCCACCAATGTCTGGAGACATTCTGTCAGCTGAAGAACTGCATCTTTCATTGGCACTGTACGGTATGAAATCAAATCAATCTTTCGATAGTACAAGATTCAGCCATAATTTTAAGATCAGGAAAGTTCATGTATCCTTGTATCTGTGTAGGCTGTTAATTGAAGTTGCTGCTTTTTCTGCAGTAAAAATGAAATTATATACTATTCATAACTAATGACAGAATGAAAAATGAGAGTGACTATGTACTCACACATATACATTACATTTACTTCAGACACTGCTGTTTCTGCTGATCTAAGTATGGAAAGATTCTAGCAGTCTTCTGGCCCAATATATGAAAGCAGTAAGACTTACTGAAGCCTAAATTAATACATAACAGCAAACACTTCTGCATCAGCTACTTGCCATCTCTCCTTGTAGCACAAAGAAATGGACAATACACATGGGAATTGTGTGCTACCCATTCAGAGGTCTTCAAATATCATTCCTTAATTAATCCCCATGGGATACAGTTCTGAGAAATGGAGTAACTAGTTTCTCTCATTACTGTTCTTCTCTATATTAATAGTACGTTACCCCAATGGGATGGCAAACCATTATGAATTGGGATTTTACATTTATTTTATCATCCTTAATCCAGCCTTTTGCTAACAAGACCTCACATACACTGTGCTTCACTGTGCTCTGTCCATTTATTACTAGAAAATATACAGCACAGATTGCAGCCGTTGAGACCCTGTTACCCAGCCCTAGCAATACACTGCTAATCTGGCAATCTGACCTGAAGGGACCAGTTTTAGGGAGACTGTAATTTAGTCATTACGCCCATTGAGTCTTAGGTTTATCTCAGCCTCTCAGTAGCTTCACCCCAGGCATTGTTAGTTATACTGTTCTGAATGGTTGCTCATGAATTAATGAGCAGTCTCTGATGCACCAGGCCACAACACTCTGAAGACATTGAAAACTAAGACCTAGGACTTGAACTGATACTAGAAGTCAAGTGATAGCCAACAGAAGATATGAAAACCTTGGGAAAAATGTTTGGCTTCTCCAGCCAATGAGAATATATCTATACTCTGCAAAGTCAAGAGGTTGTGAAGATCCCTCACCACATTTAAGGACTCATCCCAATCATAATTACTACCAAAGAACACAATAATGACTACCTCTAGGGCACTAGTTCTGTCAACTAAATAAATTAGATTGCTCCTGCAAAGAGCGGGTATCATTATCCTCTCTTACACATATTGATAACTGAATGTGCAAAATAAATGATAAATTTGATTTGAGGAGATCCTCTGGAAAACAGATAAAAGATAGGATTTTAAAATCCTTGCATAATTTGCCCATATCTTCATCCTCGTGTCTATTTCAGTAAGTATCAGAAACAAAATTATAGGAAGAAAAAAGTTGTAAATGACAGGGATATTATAACAAAAATATTGTACACAATCCAAAATTACATTTATAAGAGGCTTATTTACAAAAAATAATAAAAATGGAAAAAAAGAATAACTTAGAATATATGAGGTAAAAAACAGTAAAGTTCAAAATTTTCATTTTGGATTGTGTTAATTGGACATGTGCTATCTGTTTTTCATATTCTCAAATATCAATTACAGTTTGTAGTTTTATACAGTTGCTGGACACACACACGTCTTTCAGCATTTACTGTAGTCATGTTTTATTTGTGGGGTTTTTTTGGCTTAGTATCATCTGTAAATTGACATCAAATCTGTCACAGAATCACAATATGGATGAAGTTGGAAGGGGCTTCGGGAGACCAGCTGTCCCAATGTCCCTGCTCGGACAAGGCCATATAGAAAAAGTTCTGATGGCTTTTGAATATCTCTGATATTGTGGGATACCTCAGATATTGTGGGAGATTCCACAACCTCTCTGGGCAGCATCTGCAAGTATTTCCAGATGTTCAGATGGAGCCTGCTGTTTCAGGATGTGCCTACTGCCTCTTGTCCTGTCACTGGGCACCACTGAAAAGAGCCTGTCTCCATCTGCTTTGCACCCTCCTTTCAGGTATTTATATACATTGGTCAGATCCACACCAAGCCTTCTGTTTTCTAGGCATCTCCTTATACGTGAAATGCTCCAGTCTCTTCATCATCTTAGTGGTCCTTTGCTGGACTTTCTCCAGTATGTCCACGTCTCTCTTGTAGCCCAGAACTGGACCAAGCACTCCAGGTGTTGCCTCACCAGTGCTGAGTATAAAAGAAGGATTCTCTCCCTTGACTTGCTGGCAACACTCCTGCTAATGCAGGGCACCATTTGCCTTTTTTGCCACAAGGTCACATTGTCAGCTCATGTTCAACTTGGTGCCCACCATGATCCCCAGGTTCTTTTTGCAAAAATGCTTTCCAGTCAGTTGGACCCCAGTGTGTACCGGTGCCTGTAGTTGTTCCTCCTCAGGCACAGGACTTGACACTTCCCCATGTTGAACTGTACAAGAAATAGACGTAAAAGACAGTACACACAAAACTCACATACTAGCAAAATTAAAAAAGTATAAAAGAAAAACTTCCTTTTCCTTCAGGTCCCAGCATTTATATGCATGAAAAAGAAACTGTATAACTTGTACACTGAGCATATCATGTACACAAAATGGCATAACTAACATCCTTCCACATCATGAGTGTGCTTGATATTAATTTGTCAACCAACACTCATCAAGGATTCAGGATATCTAGGCCCTTTCAGGTCCTTTCCCTGAAAGAATCCAAACTCTGCCATTTCCCATGGGATTTAACCATAGGAGTCAAACCAACCCATGTCTTCAGTGCTCTCTGTCATGTAGCTTGTCAGCTCCCCACTCTGGATTTGGGAATCCCTTTCTGAAGATTTTATTTCCTGTAATGGATTTTGTGGTGGACTTTCTTATGGGAGATATGGTTGCCTATTCTACTACAGATGTTGCGGCTTAATCCACAGGTTTTATACATCTGGTCTTCACACCTTTATACATACACATAGAAATATAACTTCATATATCCATATATAGGTATTTATACATACCAACGTAGATATTCCCTGTGTACATGCTATATATTACAGGTGTGTGACTTTAAACACACAGCTATATGTAAAAAGGCAGATATTTATAAAGACCTTAATTTTATAGTTGTAGGTACAGTTGTAGATTTATATTTGTTTTTAACATGTATCTAAAGGTTTAGATTTACATCTAAGTATCTACCTTCAGTAACTGTAAGATTTTGGATGCAGCTGTATTATGCTGAACAAGACATCAGCAACACACATACACCTCAGAAAGGAAGTGTAAAATTAATATGCATCTTATAGTGATGGGCTACCTGCCACTTCAGTTCCTCTCAGAACAGCCAGGCCAGCAGGAACAGAAGCTCGACTGACAGCATTGGAGAGTGACAGCAGAAAGCTGTAAATTATCACAGTTAAAAAGAAGGCTGTATATCTGTGTATACATGAGTGTGTCTTAAAGCACTGGGAAATGTGACAACTGGTTCTCTGCTTACACATTTTGTTTGCCGCATCTCATATGTAATTATCACTTGTGCAATTTATGCTTTTAAAACTCAGTAAATTTGTGTTTGGCATTAGAAAAAAAAAAAGAAAGGATCCAACAATTCCTCTAGCACAGGCTTTTGTTAGCTATATGCTATGGCACAGATCTTACTTTGCTCATGAACTGGAATTTTTTTTGCTCCAAACTACTGGAGGAAGTAAGGTAGTATTCTTTCATTTTCATGTCATTTTTCTTTATTAAATTGAGCAAGTAGGAATTGCAAAGCTGAGCAGATGGTTTCAGGGCACCCAGAATAACTTGTCTCTTGGACAGAAAGAACGTTAGGCTATGGAGAGTATTAATTAACAGTTATCATTTGTGGGAGTTCTCAGCAGTTGACATTGAAAAGCTCATTAATCTCCTACATAACATTTTTCTAAAATTTAAAGTTAAAAGTAAATTTGTGAGTCTCCAGTGTAAATCAAATGGAAGTAACTGTCATAAAATAATGGACAGTACCATTGGAAGTCTTCACTGTAGAGCTATCAAAACAAGATATCGTGGTATGGACATATACCACTGTGGAGGTGATCAGAGTTTTGGAAGGTTATAGGGGGAAAAAGACAACACTTCTTTCCCCACATCAATACACCTGCTTCAGAGCTGAACTGATTTTTCTCCAGAGCCAGGCTCTGTTCCTTCAAAACTTGCATTTATGATGGAGATTACAGTACAAGTCAGAGGTAGAGACACTGGAATTTCAACCTTCTCCAGCTGCCCTCTCTTTCAGACATTATCTTCCACAGACTTCATCGAGATTTTTTATTAATTAGAAGGAAGAGAAAAGGAAGTAAATATTCATTTACTGTAATACTTTAAAGAAAGAGTGGAAAACAGTAAAGCTATTTTATAGAGTGTAACATTTCCCAGTAGAGGAAAGAAACTATTTTGAAAATTAAGAAGTCATAAATGAATATTTAACATACATAAACAGAAGTCTATAAAATCTGCAACAGCTGTTTCAGATAAGATTTGTGACAGCCACTTAGTTTTTCACAAAGTGATAAAGTCTTCTAACAGAAGAAACATAATTCAACAAGTTAGTAAAACTCAACAAAGTGACTATTCCATTTAGGTCACAATGATATTTTCAAGCACATAAACCTTCCCTGCATTCAAGGGCAGCTCTTACAAATCAAACTGTATACATAAATTCATCTACGGGAACAAGAAGGGGCAAAACAAAACCTGAAGTTTGTTGGGAATCAAGTTGGTGAATGCTCACTTTTATTTTCCCTTGTGCTAATATCTTTCAAAAGTAAAGAGTACAGAAGGGAAAAGTCAGCAAGTGACTAGCATGGAGAAACAGGGAAGAAATAAGTACTGACAGTGATTGAATTATGTTGATCATATCAACAAAACAGCTATCACTGGCACACGAGCCCAGGACCATCAGCCTGGGACCATCTGGCAGTGATCATTGCAGTGCCTGACATCAAGCAGGTGATGTTAACTCCACCACTGAAAGGAGACTATGAACTATGATCAGAGATACAGCCCCATCAATAGACATCTATTTTCCTGCTTTGCCATAAATGTCAGTGTCCATAGACCCCTCAATTATTCAGTGTTCTGCTGAAGGTTAAAGGCTTAGAACTGATTTTATAAGCCAGTCTTGGCACACACGGTTTCCCCTGACCACACACATGCACACACACAAAATGCAGGCTGGGAGTGCCACAGTAGATAAAGATCAACTGTAATTCATTTGTGATAATTAGAGAAAAAATGAGCAGTACTTAAGGTGAAGAAAAAGCAACAGATTTTGTTTCTTTGGAAAAGATTCCTTGAAAGCAAAAGGATAAACACATTTAGCATTTTGTTGTTGTTGTTTCTCCCATTTTCAAAACCAACATTACAATTTTATGATGCACAAAATGGAAAACTTTCAAAAATGTCAGGTTTTGAAAAAGATTACTATGAATAATGTATTTCAATACAGCTTTGTCAAACTGTTCTATAGTACATACATTTGTAATTTCTTAACACTGAATTTACTGGGAAGTGACACTACTGTGCTCATGCTGTTCACACTTGTTTACAAATAGAGGCAGTCAGGCTTTGAGCTTCAAATTCAAGTGTCCAGATACTGACGTGACTTGCCTGAGAGCACTGGCAGGAAAAGTGTGCCATGTTAAAAATTCATAAAGAACACTGCTTTTTATTTCAAGAGTAACAGGAGCAAAAGGTTTTTGCAGTGCCCTGGGAAACAGAAAGTTCAAATATTGTGAAGTTGCAGGAGTAGATCAGAGCATACTATTCACAGTTAAAGCCTACAAGGCAGTTCTTTATAGTGTCTTGAGTGAGACAACTGAAGGAGAACTGAACCTAAGGAGCCAATTTGCTGAGTTTTGTTCAGTCTGTAAATTGAGTAGTTTTTATTATGGAATCATGAGCTGCAAGAACTACATATTGAACAATGAAAAACCGTATTTGAAACTGTGGATTTCTAGGTGATCTAAACTTATATAACTCCTCTGAAATGTCAGATAGACCCATGAAGGGCTGGTAGAACAAATTAGATCTTTCAAAATTGTGAGTCTCACCAATTACTGATCCTATAGCTGGCTACTTTTTCGGGCACCCTCATGTGGGAAGTAGCCGTGTTCAGATTCCAGGCAAGTTGTTTCTTTTAAACTGTTTGTGTGCTCAAAATTCCCTTTCAGAAATGCATGCACTCACTTTGAGTTAGATCTAAAAGTCTACTACCTAAGGTGAAACATTTCTTTAACCTCTTGTCCTCTTTATCCTGAAGTCTATACTGACTGCTAACAAAACTGCTATGCATCACATATTTTAAAATATCTTTAAATGAATATTCTGCAAATCAGCTTTGTATTTTAGACAGTTTCTGAACCAGATCCTTCTAGGAGAGACAAACAACTAGAAACACTTGTCAAATATGTTATTTCATACATTTAATTAATATCTATCAAATGTCTGTCAGATGGCTGACTGAATCCTTTGAAGAAAAATTAGTAGAGTAAAACCTCAGTGGTTGACAGTAGTCAAATTATGCAAAGGGAGTCCACCTCAAGCATATGCACACAAATAAGGAAGTGCCAAGACAGCAGTATTATGGAGAAAGTTGTTTTGGGGGGGAGAAATCAGAATGACTAGGTGACCAGCTGAAGTGCCAGTACTCTAATGAAACATGGGGAGCAAACAGGAGGAATTAGAGATCTGTGTGAAGGTGCAGGCTATGATCATATTGGGTTCACAGAAATGTGGTAAGGTCCCTATGACTGAAGTGCTGCAATGGATGGGTACAGACTCCTTTGGAAGGGCAGGCTGGGATGAAAAGGAGAGGGAATTGTCCTTCACGTGAAAAAATAGTAGACATACATGGGGCTCTGTCTTGGGATGGGTGACAAGCCACTCAAGAGCTTATGGGTTAAACGGCAGACAAATATGTGTGAAGTTGTCATGGGTGTTTGCTATAGGCTGTCTCAACAGGAAGAAGAAACAGGTGACCCGTGTTGTCATATCTTCACGGGATGCTTTAAATACTCTGATATCTTTTGACAGGGCAATACAGCACTCCACAAGCAATCCTGGGAATTTGTGGAAAGCATTGGTGACAAATGCCTAACACATGTCGTTAGTGATTGAACAAGGGTAGGTCCTCTTCTGGACATGATATCTACAAACAAGAAAGATGCTGTGGGAGGTGGGAAGGTCAGGGAAAACTTTGGCTGCACTGACCAGGATATGACAGAGTTCAGGACCCAGAGAGAAGGGAACAAGGCAAAAAGTAGGATTGCAGCTCTGGACTTCAGTAGAGCAGATTTTGTCCTTTTCAGGGACCATCGTGGAAGAGTCCACAAAAGACAACTGTGGAGAGGAGTCCAGGAGAACTTGTTGTTTTTCAGGGATCACATCTAAGATCAAGAAGGGGTTACTCCCTTGACCAGGATATCAAACAAAGGAGGCCTGTATGGTTGAACAAGGAGCTCTTGTCTAAACTCAAATATCAAAAGGAAGTATACAGAATGTGGAAGAAGGGACAGGCATCCCAGGACAAATGTAGAGACACTACAAGCTGGGACGAGTTTTGGAAAGTCAAAACTCATCTGGAGTTGGACTGGAAAATCTCGAGAGGTCCCTTCCAACTTCAAACATTCTGTGATTATGCAATTCAGTGATTTTGTGAAATATTCACAGAAATGTCCAGCTCTCCCTAGTGTGTCTTAGTGAAATTTTACCTTTTTTTTCTTAGATTCACTTAACTTTCTCATTCCTTCTCCATCCTGTGTTATAACGTGTATTTCCAGGTCACCTAGAACATATACCTTCCGTACACACGCATGTAGTTCTAAAGTATCCTATAGTTTCTTTACATGCTGACAGCCATCATCCTTGATATCTGGTAAAATGTCAGCACCCTAGTCCTTTCCAGGCTAAAATGTGTGGCATAGAGAGAATGTGAGATTACCATGCCAAGGCATCTCTGAAGAAGCTCACTATCATTCATGAGGAATTTTCTAGGAAAGGACATAATGCTGTGATTTGTGAGGTTAATCCCAGTGGCTCAGGCAACATACAAGACCTCAGAACTCAATTCTTTCGATCTCAGAACCTTTAGCAACAATGGAGCATAATATCAACAACTTCCATGCCTTTGGTATAGCAGATCTTGGGACAAAGGCAACCTTATTGTCATTCCCCACTGGTAACTTCTGATGATTAATTATTTTTGGTTTATTTGGAAAACTGAACCCTAGACTTAAACAATATTTAAGGTTCTTGGTATAGGTTTTCCTTGCCACTGAAGCTTTTTAAGCATATTTTGCAAATGCATCAGTATAACAAGATGATTGACTGCTTTGTAAACCCCAGAACAGCAACTGTTTGATCTAGTATTCCTTGCTTTCTAATGACATGACACATATGAACAGCTGGATTGGAAAACTGAGCATCCTGAATTCACAACATGGGTGACCACAAGATTTTCTCTTTATGCAAAATTCTATTTCAATTAATTTTGGCTGGATGAAGAAGCAATCCCCTGGGGCCTCTTCTTGCACACCACAACTCTGTAGACTCCCATGTAATACAGATTTCCGCTTCCAGCTATAGCTATGCAAACATTTTTCTCATATCTTATTCAAGCCCTTTGTTTCTCACTGCCTACCCTTCTAGTCTCTGCTTTTCACCCTCACCAAAGGTAAAAATCCAAAGTTCCTGCGGCTCTGCTACACCTGCATACAGCTACACCAATAACTATACAAAGTCTTGAAGGTCAAACATCACTTGAGTGAGTTCAGTGCCTATTAACTCAGATTTTAATGACATCTTTATTCACCAAGAACATTGTGGAAATTCTGCCTGTTAGACACTTTAACACTATAATAGAGAAAGTTCATCATTTTAAAATTAGCATATGTGCAAGTCAAAACCTTCATCTCGAAAATGCTGCCACAGTAAAGGAAAACTGTCAAGTATCTTCCAATGAGTAAGAAGGCAAGGAGATGCAATTACAAATAAAATGCCTTCCATTTATTAAATAAATAAAATAGTGTGGCATTAATTTTTGTCAAAATCACATGTATTATCTATGTAATCTACTAATTTTAAATCCAATCATCTTTTTCCACCAGGAAAAGGCTGATACTAAAAGAAACCATTAATCGTGTGATGATCATAGCCAGAAGATGCAAAACTCTTTAGACAGTATATTCTGCTATATAACTGTATTCTTGCTCATTTATAGACCACCATTAGAATATCTAAATCAAATAATAGTTTATCTAGCAAGAAACAATGGGCAGACATAGGATTTATTATCTCCTGTATCATTCTGGATCTAGTCAAAAAAGCTATGTACTATTCTGAAAAATAGAAGTCCCTGATGAATCGGTCAATATGTAGATAGATGGATCCCTAAGGCAGAAGTGAATATGAGGAAATGGATAATACATCTAGTAGGGATTATGGAAGAAAATGTTTTTGTTGTGTTTTTGTTGTGTTTTCTCCTGTTTCAAATATATCAAAAAAAACAATACACTGAAATGAAACCAAATCACCTTCTTATTTGGATTGATATCAGAAAGTTTACCAGCTACTGGCATCCTGTTCTCCTCTTACTTGGCAAAACAAGTTTTCAATTGGAATTTGGATACTCAGACTTTCAAAACTAGGAGCTTCCATTTTCTTGAATTTTAAGGGATCATTTCCAGACCTTTTCACATGACCAAATTTTAACCTTGAATAAATTACTTATTACAAATTTTTGCTGTTTCAATATATTTTTATGGTTCCTGAAACTATTAATCAGATTACTTTGAAGTCTCCTTATGGCTGAAAACAAACAAGGCTATTTTTTTTAGATTTGTTGCTTCCTTTTATTGCTCTACAGGGTTTTGACATTTTAAATAATTTCCTTTTATCTTAATGATTGCAGTGAATTTTAATAAATTTTTCATTTGTGGCTTATTTAAATTCAGGTATGATTCTGGATATCTTAATATATACTTTCAACTCTCTAGGGATAAGTCTATCCAGAATCATATTCTCATCTGGTCTTATTTCTTTTGTATACAGGATTTTTAAATAATTTCTATATCTACTAACTTCTCTTTTCTTTTCAATGTTCTAGATTCTGTCTAATTTCCAATTTTCAACATCTTAAATTGTATTGAACCTGCTCTGAAAACAATTCTTCCCTTGTTAAATCTTTCTCTGTGTACTTTCACTCTATGATCCTTTTTCAGAATAATATTGCAGACAGATGGGATTATCTCCCCCTCCTCAGTTTCCTTGTAATTTGATGATAGAGAAAACAGATAATTTATAATCTAAAATTACAAAAATTTCCCATTTCCCTAGATTTCCCATTTCAAATGATTGTAAATTACTGCTGTTAGGGGGTATACTAATACATCACATTCTTTTGCCTCTAATACACTTTTATACTCATTACAAAAAGTCTGAAACATATTTTTATGTTTCAGATACTTCTTCAGCTTGCTACCCTAGAATAATATCTATGACCTAATACCTATTGTCTTAACAGAACAAATGCTTTCTAGAGAGAAGTTTTGGCAATTTAAAAATAGTTGATAAATTGCATGTGCTTCTTTTGTCAGCATGCTCATATCAATGCATTTAAACCTTCATCAGACCTTTTCACACTTTTCATACAGCAGGTCCAAGACACTCCACAATGGGTTCTGATATAAGAAATCAGTCAAAATCATCTGTATTCAGGACAGTGATTAAATATATTTAACCTTGAATGTCTGTCTATCTTGTAGATTTCAATAAGAATTAATATGCTGAAGATCCACATGGAATAGCCTTAGCTGTTACAACTGGTTGTTTATTGTACATATGTCATCTTCTACAAAGATGCCTAAGTATAAAATGTGTTTTAAGACAGCAAGTGAAATGAAGTTTCTAAAAGACAATCTTTGTCAAAGCATAAAGAAATACGTCACTGTAGCATAATCCCCACTATGTCACTGAGCCTGGTTCTACTCACAGCCTGACTCTAGTCCTAGATACTAAAAACACTTGACAAATCAAGTTCAATCAATAAACGACTCCTGCGAGGACCACAGATATTTATTTCCCTTTTGGCTAAATGTTTCTTTTGTTATCATTGATCACATTTGGTACAACAATTGAGGGACTGTAAGTTCTAGCTGATTAATCTTCTTTGAGTATTCTGCTTCACTGGACCTGTCGGTTACACATTTTTTTTTTTTTACTTCAGACAAATTTTGAGTGTTCACTAGCTTTTGAGGGTACTGTTCCTAGGCTGTGCGCAGTGGAAAGCATGACCAACATGTCATGTAGCCTTCACCATACAAAGTTAAGAAATCTTCCTTTGTTCTCAGATGGTCTGTCTTTTCTTCCACAGTTGTATCTAGAATTACTGTTGTATATGGACAGAAAATGCAAAATTATGGTTTTAGATTAATAGTTAGAACCATCTAGGTAAAGATTGTATAAATCTTTTGGCTAATATCATAGTCCGTTACTTAATAAATTGTTCATCAGATTGACTGTCTAAAGAACAAAGGAAGACATGAGACAAACAGAAAGATAGCTGCTGTCCTTCCATTTAAGAAAGGGTTCATTGCAGGTAATTGCCTGCAAGCTGGAGAACTCCCCTTGCTACTTATGAGACTAGTGCTTCTTCAGTAAAACTCCAAATGGGAATGTCTTGTCATAATGCAAAAATTCATGTTCAACATTAATTCAACCCTGGATTCCAGAACATCTTAAAATGAATCAGATGTGTTTTGCAGATAGGAAAAAAATTCTCAAATATTAAGATACATTGCACAGTTTCATCAACTGTCCAGTGGAACCACTTATCATGAGCCCTGTTTGTCCACTTTGTTACATGGCTTTCAGGGCCACAAAATACTGTCACTGGGTGTTCATGTAGTTTGTGCTCTCAAATAGTATCTAGCCTTGTAATGAGTGTGAAGCTTACAGAGAAAGATAAAGGCAATGTTTGTATGTTTTAGTACAGTAGCAAAGAAACACACAGAAGATTAAACCAGTTAGGAAACAACAAAGAAATGTCCCCTGCACCTCTCTCTGTGTCCACCTTCCCCCTCACACCACGAGGAAAAAAAAAAAAAAAAAGGAAAGTTTGTGGCAATTTTACCTCCTACTGATAATTGAATTTCCAACTTTCATCTTCCAATCCATAACACAGGAATCTTCAATAAAAAGAAATATGGGTACATCAGGTGGTTGCTACTGGTTGAAAAAGTTTGTAATCTATTTGTGGCAGACATTGTGTTCCTAAGTAAGTTAACAAGATGATGCTATCACATCACCTTGCTGTTGATAAATCTTGACTCATTTCTTCTAACTTGTTTCTAGAAGAAAGTGTTTATGTTATAGTGCCTGTGTTGAGCTGAATGTTTATAGGATGCCATGAATCTACCTGAATCATCAGTTTCCTCATCTCCTTCAATGGTTATATGGATTATAAAAGTCTCTAAATAGGCATCTTCTGCTGAGATTTAAACCTTGTTCTTCTTTCAAAATATGGAATCTTTCTCATGTTTTGTTTATATCTTCATCTCAGTGTAAGAGATACTTTTCTGTACTTTGCATGATAGAATTATGAAAATGATCAAAATATTTTTGCTTTTCCTTTGACCTTGCCTTCCTCTCATTGAGTTTTACGAATGTATCAGTATAAATGTTTCAGCACAAGAGTTTTATATTGTTTCAGTTTTGCTCTGTCTGTCACTACACCTCTATTTCTTCCTTATCAGTTATCCTTGTCAATTTGAGTGTATGTTTCTCAGGTGTGTAAAAATCGTGACAGCTGATCCCAGTAATGATGCTTAAAACCTTATCCTCCATCTAACAATGAGGGCTAATATAATCACAAATCATCTCAATGAAAGGACAAGTTGTATTCTTATGAAACTTTCAGATAACAGAACTGCAGTCCATTGCTCATGTTTAGAAAGACCAAGAATTCTGCAGCATAAGTGGACGATATTATTAACTGCCTTATTAAGACAAAGTGCAAAATCACAACTTCTTTGGACAGCTTAGAAGAACATTTGTTACAGACTGGGGTCTCACTAACAAAATTAAAAGGGAACAGGACATAATTGTTGATGATAAAGCAATATAAATGCCATATAGTTATGAACAATTTAATTCCAGGAGACAGCAGGTGGAGTATTTCAATTAAAGAGAAGGAAATAATAATTTTATTGTGCAAGTCTTTACTGAGACTTCATTAGAATATCAGGCTCACTTCTGATTAGCTATGTTTAGAATAGCAATTTCAATGCAAAATCAGCCTACTCAGATGATAAGGGATTTTAGAGAACAAATCTTAAAAGAAGAGACTAGTGAAACAGAAGTTGTGGCAGGATACTATTATTTTGTCTAAATACACTTACTCGATAAACACAATGGAAAGACAAGGACTGTCTAAATATGCTCGTACAAAATCAAAAGAATGTAAAAATTAGTCATGGATATATCTTCCCAGCAAAAAGAAATGAACGTTTCTAACCATTAGAGATGAAGTTCTGGTGTGGTTTTTTGAATGATGCAGTGGATGCCTGGAACATACATTGACTAAAGTTGCTATTTGAAAACACCTATTAGACTCCATGTGGTCACCAAAATAAAAGAAAACAATGGTAATATTAATACATTTCATAACTATATATACATGTAATTTGAGCTCCATACCTGTGTGATACATATATATATATAAATTTATATATTTGTACACATATTTGCACATATGTATTCTTGCAAGCCTAGTGTTTGAAGCATTATATATCCTTAAAATAATTAAATACATTGTTTGATTTATTTGGCTGTGACACTGTACTGAGGAGATGTGTTCACAGAGCTTCTAAGATCTAGAGATTTTTCTTGAACAACTGCAGCGCATTCAATTAAAAACCCTTTTAAGAACAGGATCAACTCAAAGACCAGAGTACATTGTCTTGTTCACTGGTAACATTTCTCCTAGCTTTGCTAGATTCCTATGGACTTATCCTAAAACGTGAGAAATCTTGAGCAATTCAGCAAAGCTGTTCCAGGCCTTCATCCAGTTCCTCAATTAAAATATTTAAACATCCATAAAGCCTCTTTAGATAGCCCATTAACAGCTTCATTTTGTATTATATTACAGCCATTTTTCTCCTTCTCTTTCATTGCTGTCTCTCAGTCAGTGTTGATCCTTCCTTGTCCAACTCCATTGTAAATGAAATTTCAAGTATAGACTGTTCTTCGAAACACTAATATAGACATTCATTATACATAAACAAAGTTATTTATAACTCAGTTATCAATGTTCCAACAAAGATAAAATATTGAAAGGAAGAACATTTTTCTTTTTTGTCATCAATTATCCTGGAAAAGCTTTACCATAATGAGCAGTTTGAGACTCAGGTAAGTTATCCATTTTTACAATAGCTCTTTATATGACTCTTTTTTTTCTTTTTTTTTTTTTTTTTTTTTTTTGGTGTTCATTTGCTTATCTGTCTGTTTAATCAGAGTTATTTTACAGTTATTTGACAGAAAATTTAATTTTTAATTTCCTCAAAACAATAGATAATTTTCTAGTTTTCGAGTCATTCCAGATATGATTATAATCAGGTTTTGGTTTTCCTATTTTCTTTTAATGTGAACCTGTATGGCCTGAAAGAGATTTGATTATGGCAGAAAAGCATACACCCATTTAACTAAGTTCTGCCACCAGGAGCACATGGCTGAAACAGAAGTTTCCCTGCACTATACGAGTCTGCAAGGAAAACTGGGAACCTCAGCTGAAACGCAGGCCAGACTGTGAGGCTGGAGCAGCCAGTCTTATTGATGTCTATGTCGTATGAATGTGGAGTCACATGTGAGAGTCAGGGTCTTGTCCCCCAAAGCAAAATGTGTCTGTGGAGTTTAGCCCTTGTTGCACCAGCACCAGTGAGCTAGACAGGGACTATTTGAAGAGAAATCTCAACATCCATCTCAGGAGGAAGACCACTATTAAGCATTAAATTTTGAGTGTTTCAGAGGGAAACTTCTCTTTACTCTTCAGATTAAATAGATGTTCATACAGGCAAATATAGTGCAAAGATCTTCTAAACTATCTGAATGAGAGTCACTTCCCCTGTCAATCAGTTTTATTTTCCTTAGAATTTATGAAGCTGTAATCCTGTTAATATTCTCATTGTTCAGAAAATCTTCTTTTGTAATAGCACTGAATTTTCATTTTAAAAAAAATGTGGGAAAGATGCACAAATTTTCATGAAGAATGAGGAGGGATAGAAACTTATTATTTTACATTAAGTGCACAAGTAGAATTGTTTGCATAAAGATGACAAATGGAAGCCCTGAGAAACTTCCTAGCAGTATCAGCTTTTGTGTAAATATTCTCAGGGACTTGCCCCATAACTGTGCAGGTTCTGCATCACCATAGTGAAGAATGAGGAATGAAAGGGAGAAGAAAAACTGCTGTAGAACAGAAGAGTTCACGTGACGGAAGAGAGGACAAGATGTAGCTGATGATATGTATGGTTTCATAAATAACTGGTGACTTACTATCTGCCTGAGGAGATGAGCAAGGAACAGACAAAAAGGAGTTTTTGGTTTTCCTAGTGCGACATGAATGTTGTTTACTATTGCTCTGACCAGCAGCAAGGAATACTGTCAATACAGTCTTACTGGGTATATGATTCCCTGTTGTGCTATGGAAAACAGCCACCAAAAAAGTAAGAAGCAACTTGAACATGCTGTGTTTGGTTTGGCTGAACTGTAACAGATACTAAACTGGGTCCTAAGAGAGCTTTAATATACTCTGAACCCAGCATATTTTGATAATAACCTCTCCATTATATTAGTCATTAAGGAAACTTGAAAATACCGGTTCACAAACTAAACAGAATAACTCTTCTCCATTCCAGACTTCTGCTACAATTAGGGTAATTTATTTTGGGGAAAAGCCAGGAAAAGATAGAGGGGGGAGGAATTCTGAAAGAAAGCAGTAACAATTAGATCACTTCTGCCTCTGTTTGCTGGGTGGGTCCTCTGAATGTCAGCCTCATTATTCTGGACGTCAGCTCCAGGCAGCAGCTCCCAAATGCCATTCCAAATGGTGGCCTAAATGGCAGTCCCTGTTGTACATTCTTTCTCCAGTAATAGTGGCAGGCTGTTGGGAACTTCTTTTAGTTCATAATAAATTTCAGGAGTGCTAGCTTGAGAACAATGTTTGAGGCTTATGTCAACACAAACTGGCAGATAAATGCTTCGAATCCACAATTTCATTATCACTTCTGAAAGTCTGTAGGCTGCAGATCTTGCTCATTGGTGGGGAAGAGCACAAATATTCTGAGGTGGCATGGACGATTTACAGAACACTTATATAATCTCAGCATCTCAAGGGTGCTACTTGGCTCTGTTCACCAGGGACTCTAAGCCCCTCACAAACATTAAAGAAAGCATCTTCATTGTGGTTGCATTAAAGAAATAATCCTTCTGTGAGGTCAGCTGGGATCCAAAACACGGACAAATTAACTGAACAGACAACAAATCTGTGGCAGAGCCAGGAAATCATGTTGTAATTCTCAGTCCACAGCCACAACCACAAGAGTAATCTCCTTGTACATTTCTGGTAGCAAAAGAGAAGGGGGAAGGGAGGGAATTCCCTCACAGAAGCCTCTTCATTCTTGTTTAACATGGATTTTATCATGCATAGAAACAACTGTTTCATTTTCTCACGTACACTGTAGCAGGCTGTTGAACTAAGCTTCCAACAAAATGCTTGTACAACACATATGTAAGGCTGGGCAGTTTCAAACAAGAGATTCAGACTTCAGGTCAATTCAAAATGCAGATTGTTTTTTTACTAGCAGTTGTGCCTCAAGCACTAACAGATCTTCATGTCACTCTCTTATTTGTTTGGAGCAACAGCCAGTACCTTCAGCCACAGAAGGTTGATTCATGGCTATAAACATCACTTAAACTGTTACGAGCAGAGGGCAAACCCTTCTTCAAGGTATTCTTTCTGTTAGTTTAGCTTAAAGGTGGCTAGGCAGAGAAACCATGTCATGGGCACTTTGTAGCTGCCAGAGCTGCCTCTCCAATGTTCAGCAGTGCCAAAATCCACCAGGCTATACCTTAGTCCTCATGGATGGCCATTATAGTAGAGGAGCTTGGAAGATGAAGGCAGAATATTCAAATGCATTTCTCCTGATCATGGTTCTCAAGTTTAGGGCAGGTTTAACACTGGTTGCCTGGAAAAAGTCAAAGTATGTGGCCAGTTTTGCTCTCTTCTGATCACTGTTACTCTTCTCCTCTGAACTATTGAATTGAAATACATTTGAACAATATAAAAACATCAAAAGATAATGTTTACTTTGTGTTTACATTCTTATGAAGTCCAATTACCATAAAGAACTAAAGAGTCCAAGGTAGAAACACATGACTTGAGCCACATCCTCCAGTTTAGTTGATTCACTTGCCAAGGCAAAGGCAAGCCCAAGTCCTAACACTTCCACTCAGTGTCACAACCCTGCTATCATGCTATGGCTGCGAGAAGGAGTAGCTGCTTACTACCCTGCCTGTGTTCTCCCCCTCTTCTCACATAAGCTACATGGTGGATAAGTGAGAAGATGTTCCTTGTCTCTATCCTCCATACAGAGCTATACAGCAGTGGATGGATACATTAGCAAGTTCCAACCCATGCTTAAGGATTTTCTCTACACTCCCCAAATGCTGGTTACAAAGTGGAGGACTCACTGCAGTGAATGGATTCTTCACTCTGGCTCAGAACATGACTTCTGTGCAGCATTATATTTTCAGTGGTGCAATTTTATTTTAAGGCTTCTCTTGAGAAACAGTTTAGAATAGAGAAACTAAACTAGTATTTCAGTATACAGTGGCTTCAGTAACTAGACCCCTAGGCATATGCTGTGCTTGTGTCTGACTAACCTGTGTCTCCCCGCTAGCAATAAGAAGCATCCTGGAGTCAGGATGCCTTCTGGCTGCTTTGGTCTCCCAGGACAGGCTTCTTGAGTGACTGAATGGCACTGTGACTGGGTCATCTCAGCGTGATAATGGTGCTCAACAAATGTAAGTGAGCCCTTGAAGCCACAAACAGCAGGAAATAGTGGAGTGGTGAATGTAGCTGTTGAGTTGTCTGTGTCATCTAAATCTGGCTGAATCTGGCATTTATGCAAAAAGGCTGTATTAAGTAAAATGCCAGAATAGACCTGTGGCACCTTATTTTTTAAAAAAAAAAAAAAAAAAGAAGAAGAGAGCATTTTCTTCCTGGGTGGCCATTTTTTTCTGGTTTAGAATAGGACCATTGGCATTAGCCAATGGATTGGTACTGGTAACAAGAAGGTATAGAAACAGTCTGGTTTGCTGGAGGAAGGAGGGGAGAGGAAAGGCCTGAGCTATCCACCACTGACTCATCAGATAAGGAAGTGTTTATGGTGTCTGTAGACAAGTCCATGCACAGCTACAGCTTCATTTCTGCTCTTCCCTGCATCTCCTCCTTGGGTCATAAGGTATCCTTGCAAATGGGGGACATTTCATATTTCTTAGGCACTTATTTCTCCCATTAAACAGCTACAAAGTTTATGACTCTATGGGCCTAGAGAATTTAATAATGAAAATGACAAAAAAATATACACTAGCTGTGAGTCAAAGCAAATGTAAACACAAAATAATACTCTTAGATACATAGTCACACACTGAAAAAAAAACATAGGTTTTTAGTGGTGACTGTCTACCATAGTCAACAAAGGGAACAAAAAAGGTATCAGATAAAGAGAAGGATACATGTCCACATTTGTCTCAGTCATTTAAGCAACAAGCTTCCAAAAGAGAAAGCAAGACTTTTTTTAGAAGTTAAAATTTCAGTGAGTTTCAGACCAGAATGAAATTTTACCTGGAAGGTGCCCCTAAAAGGTGTTAAAGGAAGTCAGCATGACTTATCAGATCAGTTTTGAGGGTTGCTCTGTATAAATGCCATTTCAAAAGATTCATTGGCTATGTAGGCTTTTACTATCAGCATATTTATTTCACCTCCTAAATGAAATCCAATTTGAGGCTATTAATATTAATGTGCTGAGATAATTCTGATGATGAATTAATAAAACACTTGGCCTCTCAATATGCTGTTTGCTCTTACCATTTAATGATGCTCTTAACTGGAAAAAGGAAGAGATAGAGCAGACTCCAGCAGGAGCCTGAAAATTAGAAACCACTTCATTGTTTTTAGCTTGCCGCTTTAATGACAATCGATGGCATTGATTCTGGACTAGAAAAGTATTTACTAAATCTTTGCCATGTGCTACAATCCCTATTTAGATTCCCTGAGCATAATCTGTATGTAACACCTGCTTAAAGTACTTCAATTACTTGATGAAAATAACTTTAAAAATAGTTAACACATTTCTGTTGTTTGTTAGAGATTTGACCCTATTGTTTTTTGTCATAAATATTGGGGCTTTTTGCAAGCCAATTCTCCTGCCACTGAACACACATCTGTACCTTAGAAAATCAGATGGAATCAACAGTCTTATTCCTTTAAAAAAGGAATTTTAGTTCACTGAACATTCTAGTTCAGATAAGGCTAATTCACCTACCTTATTATGCTTGAATAGATTTCCATTTGAAGAACTGAACTTAGTTAATGTACATTATTTTTACATTAGTCTTCACAGTTAGCACACAATCCTTATAGGAAAAAAACCTGAATAATAATATGATATCTCCACAGACAACTAATGTAAAAACATAAGTGTAGACGTCTGTAGTGTCATATTCATAATTCATATAGATTTTTATTATTGGTATAAGTGAATACAGAAAACATTTAATTCTAAGCTCACAAATACATGTAATTTATTATGGTTAAAACATAGAACCTTAATGCTAATAATTTTTGGTTTTCATCTAAGAATTAAAAAATTCTAGCACTGTGATTGCCAACAATTGTTATTTCATTTAAGATTTCAGCCCTGGAAAGCCTGTCAAAATGGTGGCTAGCAAGCAGAATGTGTACGACCTAATTTTCAAAGTATAAGGTGTACTATAAAAATTCTAGCAGGATGGCAAGCATTAAAGTGCATTCCCAACACACTTCATGTTTAAGCCTGGAGTTTTCATTCAAGCCAAACTGCCTGTCTTTGAAATGGGTCAGACCTTCAGATGATATAGACTGTTCTACCTTAACTGCATTTTCATAGTATGCAAAAATATCAGGAGACAAAGAAGCAACAACTGTAGCATATTATTGTTGAGATCAATTATATTATTATTATGTTTCTGAAACAGAAAAACTAAACAAATTACTACCTTCAAACTGCTTCTTCAGAGAGAAAACAAAGACAAGAAATTTACTGTTGTTCTTTTTCATTAAATTATGAAGCACTCAATGTGGTAAAAACCCTATATGCATCTAGAGAAAGTTCTCTAATGTGGAAGAGAAATATTTAGCATTTCTAAAATTATGCTAATTGAGAGTCAGATTTTCATTTTTATTATTTGTGACAAGATAATAGCAAGTGAGTTTAAGTAGTAAGAGAGATGGATGATGTTGCAGAGTACCAGTTGTGTATCAGCTTTTTGATGCTGCTTCTTTTGAGCAGGCATGAAAGGAAACCAAAATGCAATCTGCACTTCATAAAATTTGCCCTCTGCTGCAATGTCTGAGTACAAATTAGGTAATGCAGGTCAACAGCCACTGATTGGCCGCATTAAAAACCCAATCAGGGGACTCCTAATTTTTTAGTCTATTTCCATTTCCCCCCTTCCTGCAATAATAAATACAAGTATGAAGGTTTAGATGTTTCACCTCCAAGCACACTGCAAAGACAATGTTCTTTCAGCAGTTATATTATTTCTTTAGAACTAATATTGATTATCAAATAAAACTTATAACTTGGATGAGGCATAATGTAGTGGTCATTACTTTAACTTCCTTCACTGGAAATGTTCAGAGACTTTCTTTCTGCAAAACAGTATCCTTTCTCCTGTTTAGATATACCCAGTTGCCAATACACTCTCATATTTCTCTCATCAGGCTAGCATATGAGATCTTCTGTTACAAACTCATGATTAGTATTACATATGAAGAATTAATTTCAAACATGGTATTAGTCATGACTTTCCCTTCCGTATACTCTTGGTTGAAAATTATAACTTTGCAGAAGTTTTGTAGGTTTGTATACTTCTTCTCAGTATTTCATCTTGGAACTGAGAACTATCATTAAGATAAATTGAACAAAGCCCACGGAGGTGCTAACAACTCCTTCCCAAACAGCCAAAGTTAGCTACTTTTGGTAGCCACTCTAACCATCATCAGGATTCTCATGTTACAGTTGTAGCCACAGCTTTGATACTATATAAAAATTTAGTTTACTATAAATAATTAATTTTCCTAATTATGTACATGATGGAACTGTAAGGCTTTCAAAATGTGCTCAGTGCTTTGAAAATTACATTGCCTACATGTCTTTTGCAATGCTGATGATTATGATCCTAATAAGACTTTCATGTGTCCTTGATTTCATACAGTTCAAGTAGTCCTGTCAAAATCAGAGTGGATACTCTGATGCCAGAAAGTTATTCAGAACTAAAGTCATAACTTATAAACAAGCTGACTTGAGTAAGTCATCTGTTACTCCTACAACCCCATCAGTGCTGTGAATTATAATATTATTTCTAGGCAGTACACCTACTTTCATTCACTCTTGGAATTTTTGCATGACCATAATTTGTGTGAAAGTTCTGAGCTCTGAGAGAAAAAGGAAATAAGAATCTGAACACCTTTAATTTGAAGATATTTCTAAAAGACTGATTTAAGAGGCTGCTTTATTCTCTTCTTTCTATCATAAAATATTATACCTTTTATAATCAGGTAATTTAGTGACAGAAAACTGATTTTAAAATATTAAAATGCATTTGAAAATGTCAGGTAGCTTTTTTAAATACTGGTCAATTATAATAGGCTAAAACATACCTATATTTCAGCTGAAATATATTTTCTTAAGCAGCCATGGTGATGTTTCATAATTAGATAACCTAAAGCTAAATACTGAGAGTTTCTAGGTGTTGAGCGCCTTAAACTTTTGATAAAGCAAGAACAGAGAGCACTCAGTGCCTCAAAGGATAGGTCAATGTTTATATAACAATGTGTGTGAATCAGTTTTTGTCTTGTTTTTCTTAGACATAATTTGATGTTTTACAATAGCAAAAAAGTGTAAGCACACCCCAGCATATCACTTCTATCACTAGTGTGTATAAAATGCTTCCCCTATGCTTTTAAGGTGATGAAAAGGACAACTAGCTTGTGTCTAAATCAGGAGAGCTTGATATGATGTCAAAGCCTTTGGCTAAACATAGATTGACTTAATTCTTTCAATAATGAACTTTGGTCCAGAGCATTTAACAACCACAAGAGGAGAAACCCAATATAAAAGAGAAAATCTCCTCATTCAGGTTATCTTGACTCTGCTGCAGGCAAAACATAGAAATATTTTTTTTAATCGAGATTCTCTGCAGCAGCCTGTTCCAAATGCCAGTATCCATCACTGATGACTGGATCAATAGCTCTGTTTTGGCCCCAGTCTCCTACGAGAGATGGCATGCCATCAGTGACAGACAAATATCACAGTTAAGCAAAGTATCCAGCCAGACCTAGTAACATTTTTATTGATTTTTGTTGTGCAAATAATGTCTTTTTGGGCTGAATAAATGGCTTTGAGCCAAACAGTCATTGTTTATGATTCCAAAATGCAATAAAGGGACAGGAAATATATTATAGCCTATGTCTCAAGGCACACAACATAATCATCCTTTGGTGGTGAAAAACTATCCAGCTGAAACCATGAGTGCATATTTATCCATGCTTAAAGGTACCTGTAGGACTTGCAAATCTTACACAAAATGTCCTGTTAGGAAACTGATGGTATTGCCCTTTAACCTATTGAATAACTACTAGAAAACCAAGCAAAAAATAAGCACTATATTTCTTCAATCAATACAAAGAAAACACTTTATTATTTTCCCTTCAAATGAAATATCAAACTTGCCAAAATGGCATTAAGATGCTTTGAAAAAAAGGACAAACCTGAAAGTACCTTGACAGTTTTTCAAATGCTACAAAATTATATTAATAGTAGCCCATCAACAATAATTGTTGGTTTTGTCTTTTGCTCTTTTTTTAAGGAATTACTAAAACATATTTTGCATGGGTTTTTTTGTACTAAAGGGTCATATTTATTTTTCTTTTTTAAAAAAAATTCTTCTGTTTTGCTAATATAATTATTATTTAATCATTTAAGCTAGTGATATAAACAAAAATATCTTCTTGTGACTATATCTGCACACTGAATCCCAAACCTTTTCTACTGGATATGCGTCTAATATATCCAGTAGATTTAATGAGAAATGTCTCATTCTCAGCAAGTGTGCACTGTCCAGACATTCTAGACATGAAGATGTCATAAACAAATATTCTCTTTCAACAATATTGTTAAGTCACAAGCACAAATCATCAGCAGTGTAAGTCTGATGAAAGAAATATTCTTATATCTGTCACACTACCTATAATAAAATATTTTAACAGGTTTCATGTTGTTGTTTCCAATTAATAGAAATAAGCTGTATTAGCTCACATTATTTCAAGGCTGATGAAACTATTTTGCCCTCATTTCACAGCCCTGTGCTTTCATGGGAAATATCAATAATTCAAACACCTCTCAAAAAAAATCAAGAATATTTATCCTCACCCCAAAAGAATCCATTCATCTGTAGGAAAATACTACAGTAATCAAGGGCCAACTTAAATCATTTTTCTCTCCTACATCTTTAAATTTTAAGCTTTTATTAACTCTCTCATGACACCCCTAAATATACGTTTGAAGGCTTTTGGAGTGCAAGACAAAGGCTGTTCCTAAGAAATGATATACAAAATCAGGAATTTTATATGTAACATCTTGAAAATTAAATTGCAGAAAATAGGATGGAAGCCAATAGGAAACTTTAAGAGGAAACATGGCTGCATTAGCCTATATTTGTTAATGGCCTTATTATTTCCACCTTAAAACAAAAGCTCTGATCCTCTTCCCAGTAAGCCAATTGCAAAATTTTTATATCCTTCATCAGAATTTAATTTCCCTTTGAATTGCATGAAATAATTCCAACAAGCCTCCTAAACATACATCTGTGTTATATGTCTTTTTAAAGTTATTCAACTTTAATCAGTATGTCACTGAATGCCTCCAAAGCTTCTAGTGGATTTAAGCATTTTTCTTTTTTAATGAGATTTCCCAAAGCTTCAACACTGGAAATATTAGACCTGTGATCAGAAATCATATGTAAGGACAGCTTCTCTGGGTCAGGACACCTCATGAGCCTCAAGTTACTCCCATGTCTAAAGACTCGTGAAGATAGGATGTGAAAAGGCAGAATGGAGATAAAATGAGATTGACTTTTGACATATCACATATAGTATAGGATACTCATAGATTTGACACCTTTCTTCCTCTTGCCCACCTCATCCAAGTATTCAAAAACCAGTGTAACCATCTTCTGAGAGACATTATATCAGATCATAGATTTGGTCTTCTGTCCTTCACTGACTGACATTAGTTTTCCCTACATATTATAACTTCATATCATGAACAACTTCTTATCTCTCAATCTAAAGGGAAATAAATTATCATTCTTCTATTTCACAGGGGTCAAGTCTATCAGACAAAAATCTTTTGTTGTTTGAACCCCTGCCTTCAGCAACAAGTACACTGAAGCGTGCATGAGCCAAGTCTTTCTGAATCCACTGTTCTAGCCCTGACATTTGTTTTTATCTACAGGAGAGAGAATAAGAAAACAGTAAGAAACACCTATTGAGTGTAATTCATCTGGCCTATTTCCAGATATTTCTCTTATCAGGAGATTAATAGTCCTCTGAAGGTGTCTGTTTCTTTCCATTAACTACAAGGGGACCCAGAATTACTGTCTTAGACTTAGATGTCTATCTTACTTTTAGATATCCAAGTTAAGATAAATGAATCCCAACTTTGGTCACTCAGACAGTTTCAGGCTGCAGATCAGGATCGGATGATGGTCTCTGTGTCTGTTAGGGCTGAAACGGGCAGGATTTCAGGCATACCATTTCTTTGTATTTTCAACTGTCATCCATCCTGAGAAGTCAGTTTACTTATTTGGGAGCCTTGCTTTAATTTTAACCCAGAAAGCTGATACCTAATGTTAGGTATTTTGATTTCCGTCTTTAGATGTTCAGATGTTTTATTGGATTTAGCCTAAAATGTAAGATTTGTTTGAGCTAAAATAAAACTAGGAGTCAGATGGAAGTAGTTGGACCTGCATATTATACTGAAAACATGTACACTTTTTCCTTTACTAAGTTTAGAGGGTTTCAGGGCACTTTATTTGAAAATTTAAGCTCAGTGTAAATTGGAAACATTGAACTATGAAGTATGAAGCTATTGGCAAACACTTCAGTGCATCATCAGCCAGGTTACCAGTTCTCCAGAATAGGTAGCCCCCAGTAAATTCAGACATACAGTGAATCATTCCCAAGCCAGAGGAGCTGGCCTACGTAAAACCCAAGCTGTGTATTAAGAGATCTGTAACTGCTCCTCCTGCAGACCTCAGAAACATATGTTCACATGCTTGACACAAACCGTCTGTGCCAATAAAACCCAGGCCATTGTCATGCTAAGGAAATTCAACCCTCCCCACAGACTAAGCCCTGTCTGTGTCAGTTGGTCAGGCACGTCTTCTCCTGGGGGAGTTGAATCCCGCCAACTGAGTACATGGTTTCAAGAGGGCAAATAAATATGCTGTAACTGGATAGCATGTGAAATCTTCCTGCAAAGACTAGTCACCTGGGTGTTATGAACTGCGAAGTGAAGATACTAGAATGAATATTGTTAAAGCATGAAATCACCTTCATTGATGAGGCTAAAAATAATAGAATAAAAATGGTTTGTTCATAATCCTCTTATTACAGATCCTGTTTTCTCTTTAGGTAAGAACCCCTACACCCATTGCTTTCACTTCAAGAGTACAATCTAAAGTATTTTTTATAGCAAATGCAGTAAGGTAAAAACAGACATGCTTTACTGGCTGGCTTTCAAAGACAATGACAGCTGTGGCCAAACTGATCTCATCACCCCACCAGCAATATTTTTATAGCAGTTAGAGTGATAGTAAGGCAGAAGGTCTCATACTTGCATTTAGCTAACTGTTTTCCTTCCAGCTGCTTCTTCTCTGGTGGCATCTAAGTTTCTGATCCATTCTGTAGATGAAATTTTCCACACATATTCTCTATACACAGGTAAGTTACTTGGAGTGCTTTATTGACATGTTGGAAGTGTGTGAATTGGACTTTGTTTCTTGGATGGAGAGAAAGGCTAATGGGGAGTAAGGGTAGGCTTGGGAATGTGTAAACATGAGGTCTGCTCAGATGTACTTAACCAGCATAGGCCTGGATATGGAGCAGCTAAGATTTGCATGAGACAGGCTTCCTGGAGGAAACAGCATGAGCCAGTGGACAGGCCCCTAACAAAGCAGCCCAGATGTCTTGTGATCTATCTCTAGCTTTCTTTAGGTTACCATGTGATCTTGGGAAAGCCGTTACTCCTCTGGGCCTTAATTTCACAGTCTATAGACATCTAGAGGGACACCTAATCTACAGTGTGATTTCAGATCTTTCTGAAATGCCCATCTCCAGCAACTACGATGCCTACAAATCATTAGTTGACTAATAATAGTAAGTTTAAAAGGGAACAAAGGATTGTCTATTGTACACTTGAGAGGCAAAACTCCAGCTTGATCACTTTATGTGAGCTCTGATTTTCCCTTATCAGCAGTATTTGTTTGCTTTTTTTCTCTGAGTACATTTGGTACAGGAATTATTCTGATGCTCTCAAATATTAACAGCAGATTTTAAAAGACTGTACTAAGAAGAGGAAGAAAGTGAGATTTCTGCCTTATGTAGAGTGTGAATTTCTCTTCAGAACTTATGAATAATTTTGCCTTTGAAAAAAAAAAAAAACAAAAGCTAGGCAATATTTAAGCCTAAACAAGCTGCAACGTTTTTTCTTAAAAGCAACTCTATAAAACACTATGGTCTGAAACTGAGCATCTCATGACTGCACCTCCTCTATTCTCTCTAACAAAATAAAGATGTGTTATAGTATATATGAGAATATACAAGCAATCATATTCACAGTGAATGTTACAGGCACAGGTCACAAACCAGAGCAAGAGAAATCAAGTAGCAGCAGTATTAACGATTAGTGCACAGCGTCTGCAAAGTCCCTGGGAATATCACTTATTAGAGTGCAGTAAAGTCCACACTGTTGCGTGTCTTCAGTGATACAACAGATACACTAGATAAACTTGTTTTGCTGGGATGAATAAATCCAGTGTGAGCTACAGGTTCATAGCCTGTAAACTGCATGGTTTCTCCAAGGATTAGGAGATTTCAAAGACTTTTACAGGTTGGATGAGGCAATCCCGATATTTATGGGGAAACCATCTCAATGACTTTGGGTTTCTTCTGATACTTATGCTCAGGGAAGGAGACTTAATTAGAACAGCAATACACCCACATTATTGTGTATGAGGGAGAGTTCCATCTCCACACTTCCTAACGATTTAAGCCATGCTGAAGTACTCAGTCATTTGATCTCAGTATCATCTGGGGACCAGCTGTCCTGCCAGCTCTCCCACTCCCCATGTGGTCTCTGCACCCCATATGTTTCCGGCCCATTTTCCCACATGCCTTGATCTCCCTGTATCTACCAGATACCCAGATTCCAGCTCTCATACTTACCTTACAAATTATCTGTGCATGGTACAAATGGTGGTTTCAACCTCCATTTTATCCCTAGCAGGTATCTGGCCAAGCTTAGTGCCAGTTTGCCGTGGTGTTACAGCAAAAGTAGCATTTCTGGAAAGTTCCTGAGTTTCTTAACAAAATAAATCAAATGTGCAAAAGATTAAAAAAATGAGAGCATAGAGGATTTTTGATCATACTGATAATGTACTTATTGCCTGGAAAAAGATTGGGGAAGATATGGTCTCTGAGGGCCAGTGACGGTCTTTCCAAAAGTCAAAATTCTGCCAACAGCAGAAGGTTGGTCACCAGAAGGAGGGAGTCCTTTGCCTCTTTCTGTCTGCTTCTTCATCAGTGATGTTGAGCTCTCTGTAGGTGATACAACCACTCTCCGCTGTTAGAATCCAGTCATTATTAGAATGGTAATATTATAATATATAATCCAACATAATCTTGTATCTGATTCTATCCATGTGACTTTAAATTCACTTCTTTATCCTACCATCATTTTTCAAAGTCTTTATGATAATTTAATATTTATATAGTAACATAAACTATGTTGTACTGTTTCCAAACAATTCTTTATTTTGTTATATTTTATATATTGCATTTTATACATCCTGTAATCAATCATGAGTGCAAAATAAAATGTCTTCACTATGAGCCAACTTTAGAATGTCACTTTGACTTGATTACAATCAAGGTAGAAACTGGGGTTATACTATATAGTCCCCATCTGAGCTCTGAATGACGCATCTTGAGTACTAGGAACAATACAGTTTTGCCACGCTAACACTTCACTAACTTCTCAGCAGCATTTATTACCGGAGAAGAACTATTTGCAAAATATTTTTCAAAAATACACACGGCATTGGAAGTTATCTCTGCATAGTCTGTTGTTTACTTGCAGGTAGACATATATTCTTCTCTCCTAACATCAATCTGACATTAATCCATAACCATATCTTTTGACCTGGAATTTTGCCTTGGGTTGAGAAAGTTGTAGCAACTCTAGTAATGCAGCCACCTTCATGAATGAAATATTTTAAAACAATTAATCACTGTAGACAGTTTCTGCAAAATGTTCCCTGCACCATGCAACTCTGTCATTCAGGATTGGACCCTGAGATAGCAAAGCATGAAGCAAACACGTGATTTTAAGCATTATAGAAGTTCCATTTTCTTCAACAAACTGGTGCCCAAGAGTCTTTCTGGATCAGAATTTGCACCCTCACATCAGTAACTAAGGCAGAATCAAACTAAAAATCTAGGGATTAAACTGAGGATAGGAAGAGGAATCTTGATCCCGGAGAGTTGTGCAAATTTGATGAGGCTTTCGGGACATGAGGACAGTCGAGCATTGTAACAGGCTGCCCAGAGAGGTTGATCAGTCTCCATCTATGGAGGATTTCAAGACCAGAATGGATAAAGTCCTGAGAAACCTGGCCTGACCTTGTAGTTTACCCTGCTTTGACCAAGAGGTTAGACTGTAGACCTCCTGAGGACTTTTACAACCTTACAAGAAATTATCCTATGAATCCTTATGGACACAAGGATACAAGCCTTCAAAAATCAAAACCTTAAATTGCATCAATTTATCTGTGGTCTTACTTCTTGCATGCAATAACATTATCATAATTCACAAAAATATATGAAAAAGAAACATTGATGACATAGACCTAAGATGTCATCAAAGTTTTGGCCCCAACTTCTGGTATTTGTTGCCTGGTGGTTCTCTATCTTCTACCTCATGATTATTGAAGACACTTGCTAATAAGCATAATGTTTTCAAAAACACAAATAAACTGGAAGATCAGTGTTTGTAGTCCCTGATGATGATCTCATCAGTATAACAAAGGGACACAACATGATCCTCATGTTATATTAGACATCGGGGAACAAACAGAAGTTGTCTAAAGATATTTCAGAGATGTATATCTGGACATAGAGCTGAAGAGGTTTTATAAATGGGTGTCTCTGACAATGTTCTTCTGCTTACATAAATACTGAGAGGCAATGCTTGCTCATATAGAAAAATATTTTTCTAGTTCCTTTGTTTCTCAACCGTAGCACAAGTAAAATGAGAGAAAGTATAATTTTGCAGAACAGAAAAGGACTTCAGCACTGAGAGAGACTTGAAAAAAATTTAAAAACACTTTACAAAACTATTGCAATGATATTGTCATAGTAACCAGTTCCTCCTGGACTGTGATTATAGGAATCAGGGAGTGAGCAAAGCAGTCATGAGGATTTTTCTGGGTTATCTGGCTTTGAAAAGATCATGTTCAAACCCTGAAAAGATAAAAGAGAGACTATACAGTATGTAAGCTGGACCGTTAAACATTTCCATATGACAAACTCCTCTCCTGAGATCTGACCTGCCTGTAGATTCCGCAGTTTGCAGATCTAAAGGAACCAGGCCCACCCGTGCCTGCTCCAAAGAGAAGAAGCTGGGTCTGCATAGCTTTTGAAAACTACTTTAAAATTCTCGCCAGAAAATACCTCAATAAAAAAGGAAGATAAATCCATAAAACATTCAAAAGAAAATCCCATGAACCAGGATTTTTAAAAATAACCTCATCTAAAAATTATTGTAAAAAATAATATCCCATGTAGGCATTTCTGAAAGAAATAACTGCCCTCTATAGAAGACATTCCTCTTTCCTACAGATTACTGGTAAATTATGTCCTTAGGCAGCAATCCTGACATTTATGCACATGCATAACTCCAAGCACATGGCTAGTTTCATAAACCACAATGGAACTATCTTCATCCTTAAAGTTAAACACATGTATAAGCATTTGCAGAATTGAGATCCATAGTTCTAAATCAAAATGTTATCTGCCAGCAATAATTATGCTGGTGGGGTAGAAAATTGGAGGCACAAGTAGTCAGATGTAGATGTTCCTCCTCCATACAAAAGAATGTTTCTCCACTCTACTTCTAGAGTCTCCACAGGTGCTAGAGCTTGATCTCACCTTCCATCCCTGTGGCGAGGAAGTGCCTTAGGTAAGTCACAAGAATATCTGGGTTTCTGATGCCTCTCAGGCCAGTCCTAGCTGCACACCTACCTACAGCAGTTAGTGACCAGGCATGTACTCCAACTTTCATTGTATATCACGGCTGTCCATGCCACGTTGTCATGCGGCTGATATCAGGCAAATAACGTAGCTCAAGGTCATTCCAGAAAGATGGTGACATCATGAATCACAAGACCAGGTGGGATTTACAAGCAGCCTGAAATCATTCTGCTCTTCAAACCAAACAGACACCCACCGCAAAGCTACCACTATCTCCCCTACAGGATAAAATATTGGTACTGTTAGAATGCATTACTGAATAGCAATTATTCAATGAAACACCAGAATTTTAGGAACAAAACTGTCAAAATCATAATCGTGTTCAATTATTGAAGTAAAATCAAGCACCCAGGTTAATACTGAGTGAACAACCATCATATAAATACAGATGTAAAATCCTTTTTAACACTAATAAGAGTCAAGTTGAAATCCATCCATTAACTTCTGACACCCAAAATACATGGGTGCATACATCTTAAGAAAGCCTACCACTTAACTATTAAAAAACTATTCTTAGCAAATGAAGAACAGCTTCTCTGGCAAGTTTCCCATATGAATTCCCAGTAACTATTGTAAACCCATTCAAAGCACTCATTTCTCATCACAGATTTCCTGCTAGTTAAAAATAATGATATTGTTAATCATCTACATCATCACATCCAGTGATTAAAAAAAGCTACTTTGACAATTCTGATCAGCTAGTGTTTTGTAAAATGTTAATTGTTAATGGTCTGTCCTGTGTTCGGGAAAGCTGGCACTTGCTGGAGAGCTAACCACAGGTTGTCTCTCAGCTTATCTTGACACCAAGGGCCCTCACTGATGGAAAGCCACACTCAAATGTATATCTAGCTCAAGAAACTCCTCTGTGTAGAGTAATCAATCCAAGGTTCTAAAAACCTTATTTCTCTTGGTATGTACATATTGCATAACAGAACAATTTTCTCCCTTTTGCCAGTTATTCTTAGCAGATCTGCAAGCCTCCTCCCTGCTGCACATCCCTCAGGAACCTCTCAGCAGTCAGCTGCACATAGCACAATCACAGCCCAGCCATCTGACAGCCCAGGGGTGTTTCACTTCAGGAATCCTAAGTCGGGAATTTTTCACAACTGCAAGTATCAATAGCAGCTGTAACCGTTATATGAACTACAGAAGTTAAGAAGACTGGTTTCTTGTGACTTTTGTTTTGTGGTTGAATTGCTCCATGTCTAATGGATTAATGCCTCCATAACACATTTCCACGTGGATCTTCTGATTCTAATATTAGAAATCATGGTATATCTTTAATTTCTGCTGGCCTTTCTCCGTTCAGCCACTTCAAAATCTGTGGAAACTTTTTATTTTTTGAAATGTCTGTTCCTCTACCAAGCTTGCTAGAAATTTGCTAGCAATTTCAAAAGACATTAGACAGATGTTTAGAAACCCTGACTTTATAAAATATTATTTCTTTGGGAAACCAGTCTGATAAATCTGCCAGGTTTTCATATTACTAAAAACATCACTGTGAATTGTAGACCTCATCTTCACAAGCTCATTTATCATTGCCAAGTGTTTTGACAAGTCATTTGAATACAACTTGTCTAGCTCTATTTAATTAATTGAGTTTAACAACCATTAATAAATCGATAACTTACAATTTGTTCTAGTAGCCATCTCATCCATCTTTCAAAGTTTTTTATGTAAAGATGAGTTCTTCCTATTTAGGGTTTCATGCGCTCAGAACTAAGAAAGAATCTATACACAGTGACTCCCTATCAGAGGGGTATCAAGCACATGCATCTAATTATTAGTTAAGGAATGATAATTCTTTCACTCCTACCATAGCCTATAGAGAAAAAAACTGTTCAAAACTTTCAGCCTTTCAGATGGACTGAGAATTTGAGGCCTGGAGTATGGAATGTAGTTTGTTAGGTATCAAATCTAGGGTTTTGAAGTTTTATGGAGCTGGAGAAAAGTCTTAGAAATTATGTTTATAAACTGAGTGTATACTTAGAGAAAATACTTTTTAGTCATGTGTGCTATAAAAAGATAAAGTCAACTGAAGCAAAAACTTTGTTTTAATAGTAGGAAGAATGGAGACTTATTGCAACTGAGTGTAAATGAGGCCAGTTTTAAACACCAGAACAAAACTTTAAAAAATTCTTCCACTAATAACACACTTTTTGCTAACAATTTTTATACATTTTTAATTTTTTCACTGCATATGGAAAACTGTTAATTGTTAACATTTATATCTTTAGCTGTGAGTATACAAATTAGGTTTGGGTATGTACAATTACAAGGTGATCAGGCTCAAGAGCTCTTTCGGGAGAGAAGTTGGAACAGAAATTGACTGGTTTCCTTTCTGCTCCAGTTTTCCTTGGTTTTGCCTGATTTTTAACATTATTTATCCCCCTCCCAAAAGGGGTTGTTCTCAGCTAGCTCATGTGCTTGTTCTTTGCCTTCCAACTTTTTGTTAAGTGAGTGCTTCTTACCTGCAACTACACACATCTTTTCCCCTTTTATGGTCACATTGTTGACATAGTTATGTAAAATGCTTATACATTGTGTCTGGCTATGACATCACAGTTTTGCAAAATATTTGCATACTGTTGTTGTTTAAACTATCTTAGTATGGTTATATTTAACTAAGCATTATTAATTATATCCTGATTAGTAGTTATAATTTCTGAGTGTCACAGATCTCTTCTTTGGCTTCAGAGTCCATCTTACAAGAGGAGACTGAAATAATTCGGCAGAGAACCTATTAAAAATAAAGTGGTGAAGGGTTGCCTGCTGATGAATGCCATGAGATTCTGGAACAACCTTTCAGCAGAGGAAAATGAGGAGGAAAAGAGAAAAAAAAAAAGTTTGTAATTTTTAGGTGCAGCTGATCAATTTGTTCTCTTTTTGAAAGGAGCAATATGTTGTGATTTCTGCAATGGCAAACAACCAGGTATGATGGCTCAGTTCAAGTCCTATAATCTTGTGTTCTTCTTCCATATGTTGGATGTTGATTAAGTCACCCAAGGGAGGAGAAAATTAATAGTCCATGCAAATAGAAACTACTACAGTGACCTGCCATTATGCACATCCGGCACAGAATAAGGTTCTTCTGGACCCTTTTGTGACTAAGCCATTCACAACCTGCTCCTGCCTTTGTGAGGAGGCAATGAGCATTTAATGAGTAACTTTAGTCTCTGCAGCCTCAAACAGAAATTGTTCTGTTCCTCTTGGGATTTGGTCCTGGATTTCCATTTCTATCCTATCAGCCCAAGAATTGAGACTACTATATGACCATTTTGGAAGTTTTATTTGTTTGGTCAAGTTAGGATTTAAGTATTTCTGAAAAAGAGAATATTAAACAACCCAATAGGAAAAGAGAATTCACCTTCTATCTTTCACATCTTAATGCTGCAGTAGGAAACTGGAAAACACAGTACCCACTTTATGCCTTACCAGCAGCTACTCAGTCAAAGCAGAATTCATAGCAGATAGAGACAAATCATCTAATGGCAAAGTTTAAAAGAAACCTGTTACTATGACAACAGATAGGGTCAGATAACAAAATGAACAGACACTTTTGATCTTCAAAAAACTCTTTTCCTTTGCTCTCTCCTCTGTTATCTGGACCACTCCATCAAACACCTAGCAGATAACAGAGTTGAAAACCCAATCGACCTTCAAGGAAGACCGGACAAGTTAGAAAGTCCGTGGAAAGGTAACTATTACAGTGGAAATGCTTATGATTATATTTTCTGTGTATATGTGTGTGTGTATGTGTATGTGCATGTGTGTGTATTTTACCAAATGAACAGAGTACTGTTCAAAGGCTTTACAAAAACCTGTAACATTACAAAGTTGAGGTATTTTTCTTATGATGACACTCAATGAAAGGAAATAGAATATAATGTGATATAAAATGATCTGCTACATAATCATATTGTACAGTTATCATATTGTGGATTTAGAAAAAATAATAAATAGGCACTTTTGGATTTTGGAGCAGTAATTTATTGTGCATGCCATACCACTATATGTTACTTCACTCGTGTTATGAAAGCTGGAAAAGCACCTCTGAATTCCAAGCCCTACAAAATACTACAGTGTCATATTTTAGTATTATTTTACAATATTTCAAAGATTTGTATATTGATAAAAAGCAGTATGTTACACACTGATGTGTTGGAAAGAGAAACAAAGCACCACGTTACCACACTTCACAGTTGAAATGACAAAAAAAGAAAGAGAAAAAAAAGACAGCAAAACTACATTAACTAAAGGGAAAATTCTTCCTCACCATCTGAGGCTACTGAAGAGAGCCTTTCAGTGCACAAGTTAAAAAGTCTGTGTAGGGAATGGCACTTCCTACACACAGTACTCCTGCTATCCTAAAGGGATGTCCCAACGAAGGAAGTGGATTACGTATGTGAACCTGTTTTGGGCCAGGGGTTTTATTCCAACATTGTTTTCCAGTCCTCCTCCACTTGGTATTGCCATTGAATGGTTAAGTGAGATGGTGATTGTTCCAGACATTGTGTTAATTTAAGCTAAGTATGAAAGATCATCAGTGCTGCATGCTGTGGGTCAGGAATCTCTCCTGGTGACACTGGCCCATAATCATCCATGGTACTTGTGTAGTATATCAGATTTACTGTGGGCATCAGAGAAAATATTTATTCTGCACAAAAGAAAAAGTTGTGTGAAAATGTCACAAGGACTCTTGTCTTGATTTCTCTGAGTTTCACACAAAAACAACTGATTTAATGCTAAAATTGCCAGTCACCAGAAGAGGGATGACAAGGTGTAATGCTGTGACAGAAATTGCACTGCTAATTTCAATGTTATCAACAGAAAGAGACAAACAACCACTATTTTCACATTAATGAAACTGGGTTTTTTTCCTTCTTTCTGTTTTCAGCAAGAAATCTAAAATCTCTCTTTGACCAAAATTTATATTTAAAAAATACTAATTTCACTTGGCACATGTACCTGACAAAACAAGACAAGATATTTGCATTTTAGCTGATTCTACACTAGGACCAAAAAAAGGCTATGATTCCTGGATGAATAAGACCCTACACTTCAATAATAATTTCACACTCACACATTCTTTTCTTTCACAACTAAACTTTCAAAATAAGTATTTTCAAAATATTTTTCTAATCTTTTTCTATAGATATCATAAAAGTAAAAGGTCAGTGTTGGTATTACATATAGTTGTGTTGACTTTATTTTTTGACCAAATATTTTATTTAAATCTTTGGTTTTTAAAAGTTTCAGGTATTTTGAAGTCACTGTTTAACGGTTCTTTTTTCATATTAGCTTTGTTCATATTAACAAGTTTGGGAGTTTGTTTGGGGTTTATCACCTTTAATTTTCACTCTGAAAATATATTTTTATTTGCTTAGATGATTGTAAATATCATGCTCTGAAACTTATATAGCTTTTGGTCATAATTCTGATGGAGGACAAGGACAGAAAGTGCTAATCTATAAATATTATACAGTACTAATCAATTTCTGTAAATTAATAAACTACAGATAACCCTTGCATGGAAATCCTAGTACAAAGCAAAAAATAGGCATGGTGTATGAATGTAATTCCTTACAATTAGCTGATCTTTGAAATTTTCAAGAAAACTGGAGTCTCCTGTTCTCAGTGAAATGGTCTGAAAAAAATACCAATTTGTATTCTTTCCAAAAAGTAACAAAACATTATCAATAGTTTAGAGTAAATAATGGAGGGAAAGGAAACAGTCTTTAGGAAATTCTGCAATTGAGCAAACACAGTGCTACCTTGCTATCACCTGTTTACCACATAAAGGTATTGCACTGTTGGCATACTGTGAATAAAAAAGTTCTGGTTGAGGCAACTTTGAATTTTGGAACAGTAATACATCGTACATGTCTCTCTCCTCACCACTAGCATACTTGATAAAATTGTTGGCCACAGCAGTCATGAGACTTTAACATAGTAGTTGTTTAAAACATGGTTCTATGTTTTTATTTTTTCCTGAATTTTAAGCTCCATATTTCTAAACTTTCCTTGTAATTCCTTATAATTTCCTTGCAGACGTGTAACTAAAAGAATGAAGCATTTCCTTCTCTCTAAAAGTGAAAACTAAGTCTTCATATAATCACTTAGGTCCAAGTAAGATTTCAGCAGAAGCATCACAAGTTGTTAACAATGGGAGAAAAGATTGTTCATCAAAGTCTCAAGTTTGGCTCTTGTATCATGACTCTCATGAGGATCCTCATGCAGTTCTTGCAGAATCAAAAGGCTTTATGCTTTTACTGCTGGAATGCTTTACAAGATATCTCCTGTAAATTAGAATTTTGCCCCAAAACTCAGAGGCCACTAGGAGACAAAGAAACCAAAGTACCCAGGATGTCCTGTCAGCAAAAATGGAAATTCTTATTTATTTCTTCCCTTAGAATTTGCTTAATAGACTTGAGTAGAGTAGAATTGAAGTGATCTAAGGATCCAAATCAGAGCAGTCCTAAAGTGCATTGCCTATGCTGGTCCTCTGACTCATGGAAAGCATTACTTATGTTTAGGAAACCTGCAGCCTCTTCTAAGGGCAGATTCAGTGGCCAGACTACATCTTTTAATGTGATATTCTGAGCCATATAACCTTTCTGTTGGCTCCTACAGTCCTGGCAATGGAAAGCTTCTGAGAGACAAGGTGGGACACAGACTCCTGCCAGGGAAACTGCTTCATGGCAGAGGCATGGAAGCAGCAAGCATTTCCAGGAAATGCAGCTTGACAGTGAACTGATTGGAAGCTCAGTGATTGTTATTTCTCAATTTAAAATCCTGTTATTTCTCAATTTGAAATCCATATAAAATGTGTTGTTGCCAATATCTGAGAACTTTGAGATACATACCTGAAGAAAAAAAACAAACCAAAACAAACAAAAAAGAACAGCAGGCAACTTTGCAAGTATCTACATGTACTCCAAATTATTCTTAAGCATTGGTGGGCTGGTATTGTATAGTAAGTGTACATAGTAGTAAATGAATATCCATAGAAGGAGCCAGGACTAGGGCCTGGGAGCCCATCTCTCATTTGTTCATGTAGCAGACAGCATGATAGCAGCAGCTGCTGCACACTCTTCCTCCCCTCATCCTCGCAGGCCCTCTCTTCAAGTTATTCAGCCCCACTGTTGAATCACCTTCAAGGGCACCAATTGGCGCTAACTATCAGAAAGTGGACTTGGATGTGTAAGACCTTTTTTTCAGGCCACTGAAGAGTTGCCAGTCACCTCCAGACATTATTCACCTGATCTTGAGATGAATCAGAAATAAAACAGTCCATGTTAGAAGATTTTCTAACATGTTATACTTAAAATATAAGCATATGTTATACTTAACAAAGAAAAAAATATTATTAGAGAAAAAAATGTATACTTGCTACATAGTTTGTACTTCATCGATGAATCTACATCTCGAGTTAGAAAGAAAAGCCCAATCCCATTTTTCTCTCAGGTCTGTTCATACAAGAAACATAACTTCTGATTTTAAATAATGAGTGTTTCTAGATAGTGAGTAGACATGTAACACTTGTTATTTTTTTCTTGAATATTCCTTCAATTAGGAATATCCTTCAGATAAATGATTTTTAAATAATTCCACAAAGTGCTGATATCAAAGATCCTGTAAAGGGCCGCTGTTTGGTAACTATTCAACTTGACTTTTTAACAAAATAGAAGTGTGCAGGTGAGTATCGTACTGTATGTCAATAACTGAAAAAAAAAGAGATTTTAAAGAAAGCTAAATAATCGCCTAACAGTACTTGTACTAATGACCATAAACTTCTACTATGCTAATTTTTCTCTGCACCTTTAATTACAGATCAATAATACTTTGCAGTTGACATTTAAAAATGCTGAACTGCATGTAGAAACACAGACTGAATAAAAATATACAATTTGCCAAATCAATAAACTTTGCCATTTAACAAACAGTAGCATGTAAACAGTCACCAAGATTAGCAAGTGTAAAAGACTATGCTTCAAATGCTTAATTATTGTTTAATAACACTACGCTCCAGTTCATTGACAAAATTACACTGCTGTGAAAATGAGCCATTCTATTATTTGTTTATTTTATTTATGTATAGCATCTCTTTCAAAGATTTGAGTTTAGCTGAACCAAAAACTAAACAGCACTCATGCATTCCTTTAGAAAATAAGGCTCCTAAAGATCAAAAGGTGAATAACTGCACAGGTTTTAGCTTACCTTTGCTTCCTTAGATAAATTTTTTTCCTTCAAGAATATTTTACCGTGACAAGTACATCTAATAACTAGGATCATGGCATTAAACAGTAGTTACATATGAGAATATCAATAAAATATCAATAATTCTGTTTGAAACTAAAGGCTAGAATCAATAAAATGCCGCTCAACTTTCCTATACCAGTGTATGCTAAGATAATCAGGAAAGAGCAATTTTTTAAATCTTCTGACTCTGAAAACTGCTTTTCTTTTTTTCTCTTCTTTTTTCTTTTAGTTTTCTTTTCCTCCTCTGGATTTTGTCTTCATTGTAGCAGTAGGCTGAACTTTAACTGAGCATTGTCACTACCTGATTCCCATGCACATAAAAATCTTTCTAACCATGTTAATTGGGGTTTTAACTCTGAGGAGTATGGAAGAAAACATAAGTGAGGCTGAAACTAAGAATTCAGTGGGAGAATCAGTGATTCTGTATTGCTAATTAAGTTCAAGTGTCATTCTACTATTTGAATTTTCTGGCCCAAGCTAGGATTGTTGAACTGAATGTGGGTAACTAAAGTTAATGTTGCAATCAGGATGACCACTTCATGAATTTCTACAATATTACATAAAGCATGTGATCCCTGCATAACATTTCCAACCTAAATTATCATTATGGTAAAAGATGCTACAACAGAAATGTTCCTTTTTTGCTATTGTGTGTGATATGGCAGACGTTCTGACACCAAAGCTGGATATAAAATTGAAACCCTAGCATGTGAAAAATGTCACATTTTCTAGAAATAAAAATACATGTTGAGTCAGGGCACCAAAAAAATGGATACCAGAGGTGTCTTGTTGCTCCTGCAGACAGACTTGGAGTAGGAAAGAAATGCCAGAGGCTGGTGATTGGGATCTTCTGCCTTCTTCCTATACATCAGCTCATCTACAAGAACAATGACAAGTATCTTCTTGGGAAGATCAAATAACTGTTATTTTTGTATCAGGGTGGCATATCAGAGTATAAAAATGTCATTTCAGGGAGGCAAAAAAAAGTATTTTCCATTGGTAAAACATTTCAGCAGGATATTACCAACAAGCTCTATTTACTCTTTCCTTCCTGGAGCTCTCAGAGCTGAACAAATCAAGAAATTGTCTCACTAAGGCAGCTATTGCACATTTGTAAATTTAGAGCTCACTTTTGCAACTGTTATTGACACTAAGGACCACTTACTCTTGTAAGTGGTTCAAACTAAGTCCCTTTTAAATCAATGGATTTACTGTTTCTTAACTGGGTTAAACATCTCCATAGGTCCTAGAGCTGACTTAACAAAGTCTACTTAGGATACTTTACACAGAAGTAACTAATACAAAATGTGTTCAGTGACTCAACATTTTTCCCTAGGGAATTTTCACTTAGTGATACCAGTCTTATGCATTGTAAAGCATAAAGATATCTCTAACCCCAGCTACACTATCCAAATCAAGAGTAGGAAGAAGACAGGAATAGGCATGGAAAGGTGAAATTTAGGAGGGGTTCATTAGAACTGTTTTCAGGGCTTTGTATTGCTACCACACATATGAGGTGGGTGTAGGATTGTGATTAACATTGCAGTTTCTAAATGTTGGTGGCCTGGTGTGCACACCAGTATAGTATGTTTGAGATAGTGTGCCTATGCATGCCTGTCCCAAGGTAAGACTGTCACCATGTCCACTGAGGGATTTGATTTGCCAGACTTGCCCAGAGGACACCAAGTGCTATAGAGAGATTCATTTCAAAACACAGCTAAAGAAAAAAAAAAAAAAAAAAAAACACAACAAACACAACCAACAAAAAACTTGCTTCAGGGACTGCTTTTGCATTCTACACATCATATGTCAAGTACATAACCAAAGCAACCAAGGAAGGATGGACTGAACAGCCAACATTTCATATGGGCTGTTTTGGAAAAGCTATACTGAGTGTTCTGGATAGTATGAATCCCAGCTTAGGTGAGTAAAACTTCCCCATCCTCTCTTTCATGGCTCTGAACTACTGTCCCAAAGCTAGGCACCTAGCTTTCAGTTGTTGTGGCACAGTCTCACTGTGCCTGTATTTCACTCTGGATTTGATCCCTAGGCTCCATACTGCAATGTCTGAGAAGAGTTGGATAGTAAGTTCTACTTCCCCTGGCACAATGAAGATGAAGCAGCAAACTAAGCCAGTTACTAGGGAAGACATCAGATCTGAGAGCCTCAATTTAATTTATTTCCTTGACAGTTGCAGTTGTGAACAGATTTCTTGCATTAGGTGTCAAGTATTTCTCATACAGACAGTGCTGTATGGGGGCTACTTCCCTACCATGAGTGTCAAGGTCTCAGGTAGAATGTGGAAGGTCCAAGTTGCTGGTACATCTGATCCACATCTGATCTCATTTAATCCACATCAGGGCCCAGAAACTCTCATAAGACTAAGCAGGTATCTACTTGTTCACTCTTCTTGGTTGGCACTAGGCCTATACTCAAAGCATTATCTGTGCCAGGGATCAAGGCAACATTTGGATTCTGTATGTCAGGTTGCTAAAATACACACTTGAAAATGAGGCTAAAGTCCCCAGTGCAGCGACATTTAAATTATTCTTCAGCAGTAACAAAAACATAATATGAACCACATAACCACATCTATCCCATCACTCTGTGTTAAGCAGAGGACATCCTCCATCTTGGTCCTCCACATCTCAGCTGAGTGCTACCTGGAGTGAGGTAAAAGGGAGTGAGCAGCTCCTTTGGCACTGTTTTGTGTAATACTCTGTCCACTTAACACTTCCAGAGGACATCTGACTGGATCCCAACAGTGAGACAAGCAGAGGAAGATATAGCTTACCTAGTACCAGCAGTATTTACTTCTGAGTACCCTGATGAGGTCAAGATGTGGTGATCTTCTGACAGCATCTTAGAATGTAGACCATAAAAGAGACTTTCACAAAACTGCTGGTTCTCATTGTTCATCCCCACACTTTCTCTCTTGCCTCATCAATTCCCACCCTTGGCCAATTGCCCTTTCCCCATGTTGCCTACTTCATCATGCTGGCACAAATGTCTGTCAGATGGTAAACCAGATCAAGACTCCATGCATAACTAGCAGCCAGAGCAGTTTCTCAATGTGTTTCACCTTGTCTGGGCACACAAACACGTGTTGACAAAGAAGCAGCACAGAATAAGGACAGATGCTCTAGTCAATAAGAAGGAGGAGAAAATTACAGCTTTAGCTGGTCTAAGCTGCCACTGAAAGTAATATATGTACCTAGAGTAACTTAATGAGAGAGTTCAAGCACCTCCATGGCCTGCTGCAGCAGCAAAATGGTTAGGAGATTTTTTATGATGACCTCACCCCCTTATTCCTATATCTTTTGCATGCTCATCATGCTGTGATGCTATCATGGTGCTCCACTTTGCTCTGTGCTTTATACTCTGTGACTGATGTCTATTTGACTAGCACCTTAAATATTAAATTTCTGGTCATGGATGTCAGAATCAGCAAAGTTACTGTACCTCTGCTAAGGCCACAGTGTTAACATTCAAAACTTCAAACATTCAGAAAAATTAGTACATATTTTGAAAGGCTTCCCCAAATACTGCATCAGCAGAAGCAGTATATTATTGCAGCAAACTAGAATTTCTGGGCACATAAAGAGAAGTTTCTTTCAAATGGGGAAGGTCTGAAAAAATATTTTGAGAAATACTAAGAGAAAGTACAAAAACTTGCTGTATGTTTTGCTGCACTTACCAATGAGACTCCGGTTTCAGTTTGCCTGCCAACAATATGGTCAATATTAAACAGTAACCACCAAGTTTAGTGAAAGATTTTGATTTGGTCTGATATGAGCATCAATATACCTTCAACTCTGGATACATTATAATAAAGCCTGACTGACCATGACAATTTCCAATATGCATTGCCAAGTTTCATCCATATCACTCTTAAAGACAAGGGTAATGGAGAACCCCACTTCAGCCATGTTAGTCTGATTTGCTAGTGCCTCTTCATTTCTCCTTTTCTAATTCATCTTCACAGGATAAAAGCAAACTAGAAAATACAGTTACTAAAAACACATTCCAACAGCATTTGAAAATTGTCTGTTCTCCAGTAAGTACTTTACAGCTGTACAAGAATTATCAACAGTGAAGTATTCAAGAGAAAAAAAGAGAGGATTATTCCAAGCACAAAAATATTCAGTTCAGAAAATCGTATTCAGTCAATCCCAAATACTGTTTAATTGGTTTTTAAGCTATAAGCTACAATAGGTAAAATTCTGAATGTTAAAAAGCTAATAACTGAGACAGAAAATAGCTGAATATGAAAGAATTTAAGGTGCACCAGGAGAATATTCATTGGCTTACTGTTCCTCCTACTTTAACACTGTTAGCTTATAAAGGGAATATGGACAATTTTTAGACATCAGCATACTTAACTGTATATTTTTAAAAGCTGATGGGAGAAATTTATCCCAGATCTTCTACTCTTGTGCAGTGGATATGAGGCAACTGAGAAACTAAAGCAACAAAAGAGGAAACTCTAAAGTAAGCTGGTGAGTGAATATTGTTATGGTGATTTCTAACATTTTTATCTTAGAGTTCTGAAGAAATTTAATATTGATATGCCTAATCTCTTGTCTAAAACATCTATCCTGTTTTTTTTAACTGCCTGAAATAATATATTAACAAGGTGATATATCTCTATTGCATCAATTGTGAGAATGGGAATAACAGATTAGAAAAAGTTACTTAAACTACAAGTAAAGTAGGTTAAACAGAAAAGTTATACACCATAATAGTATAACCAAAATATAGTTACTTCTTCAAAGGTCACTTGTGCCTCAAAAATGTACCAGTTTTCTTTGATCATGACAACAGATCAAATGACAAAGGAAAACTTTATATTAACTATTTGATATCTTTTCTTTCACCCTTTAAAACCTTTTGAGCAGCTCCCTGACAGCCTGATGTTAACAAACTAATGATGAATGACAAGTTTTAGCAAAGATAGAAAATAGATCATGCTCCATTTAACATTGCTTATGTTACTGGGTAAAAGCACTGTGCAAGGTGCTTAAGTGTATAATCATCATAATGTTACTTGCACAAGTCAAACCATCATATCTGAGAGGGTTTCATAAAGTTACACAAACACATGGGAGAGAAGGGAGGATACCCACCTATGACTAGTTCCTGGGAAGACTCAGCTCATTGAGCCCTGCTACCTTCATTATCTGCTCAGTGTACCAGAAGCTCTTTGTTAAGTTCATCTCCAGCAGTGTGCCCTTAAATTTAATTGTATCTCTTTGGGGCAAGACTGAGGAGAGTTTTCAGACATCACCAATGGGATCTTCAGATTCCATCAGTGTCCCAGACTGGGTTGTCATATGCAAGTCTTGGGAACTTGGTGCAAGTGTCAGAAAAGCAGAGTCTGATGTCCCAAAAAAACAATCACACTCATGGTATCAGTGCATCTTTGAAGGAAGACAATGGCATTGCAAAAAGGATTCATATTGATATAGGTCTTTTTATTTGCAAGGTCACCCTTATTTTCAAATTCTCATATGTTTACATTAAGCTATTTCATGTAATGAAGTCTTTGGACAACCTGACTTATGCTCCCAGAATATCTCTTTGAATTTCCCTGAATATTACGACTGCCTGAATCTTGTAGACTGACTGAACATTGAATGGAGCCAGGAGTAGGATACCAGTTGTGCTATTCACCTAAATGTCAGGAGAGGGATTTAAGCTGCCCCAAAGCCACTACACAGTGGCTGTGGTCCTCAGGTGGTCCCAAAGAGCTTTGAATTCAGGAGAACTTCAGGGACCCAGAACCTACCATATTGCACCTTTTTGGCAGTCAGCACTGAGCTTTAGTTCAAGATACAAGTCTCATAATTCCCCTGTATAAGGTGCACCTAAATACTTACAGGAAGCATCCCAGAGCCCTGGAAGGTAGGAACCCTGGTTGCACATTCTGTTGTATTTGTCAGGACCAATGAGACAGTCAGTGTCTGAGCAGAGTGCTGTGACTCAGTTATAGTCATAACTGATGCTAATGTATTTGTTCCTGTATTTTCTTCCTTGAAGTTAACATGGGATAGTTTAGATCTCCTTTGTTCCTGTGAGCTCTGATTCCTCTAGTACTAGCAGGTAATCAGCCTCCAATTCCTAAATAACAGCTTTCAGGACATTATGTAAGTATCTGTGCTCCCAAGTTTGCCACAAAGATGATGGATAGCAGTCTCAGAAGTTGTACCGCAACACTCATGGCAGGCCTGTTCAGATAAGATGTTGCCAGGTCCTTAAGCATTGGAAAAGTGGATTGTGTTTGTGGTGAAGCTGCTGGAGTGAATCTGATATAAAGGGAATGTGGCAGTCATTCAGATGTCTTTGTGTATGTGGGCTCCAGTCATTGTGCAAATGCAGCAAAGAAGATATTTCTGGGCTAACTATAAGCTTCAGAAAGGATTTCTTTCCATCTATTTAGTGTGGAGGAACTCTTGCTCAAAGACTGGCAACACTATCCACAACAAAATTTCCCTACAAACCATCTTAGCCATCAGACTTGTCTTTTCCCCATTTTCTTGCTAAAATCCATTCCATAAAACAATATGTTCATATTCTTCAAATTTCTTGGATTTGTACATGATCATCTAGGATCCTGTATACCCCTCTAGAGCTGAAGACCTCAACATTCTTTGCACCAAATAAAACCTGAGTATCAGCCAAAAAAGAGAAAGGGAATTTAAAGATCAGAGTATGCCATAACAGCAGTCTCCTGATTTTCCTTAAAGCAGAAGGCTGAGATTTTCACTAAATGATTCCTACAGGAATTCCACATATCCTGATTTAATCAGAACATGTCTTTCATGCAGTCACCAACTTTTATTTAAAGACTTCAAGTAATGCAGAAGCCATCACTAGAATTAACAAGTTGTGCTGATAGACAACAGTACTCACCACTAAAAATATGCATTTTGTCTGAAGTTTTCAGTTCACCCTCCAACTAAATTTTTTCAGTTTACCTTCCAACTGAAAGATCCTGTCATACCTCTTCAAGTTAGGTGTAGGACCCTTCCATCAGAAATGTTCTCTTCAGCTACAGATACAACACAGCAACAAGTTGCCACTCAACTTCCGCTTAGATAAACAAAATGTTTTGAGTGCTTCTAGTCTATCCCTTAATGCAGTTTTCTAGACTAGGAATTATTACTGTAGCTTTTTTCTGAATCCTCTGAGGTGAAGGTAATTCAGTTCTGGTACTGGTGGATGTTTTATTAGGACTGCTGGTGGCCCAAATCGTACAGTAGTGATTTGTTTACCTAAAAAATAAGTATGAACAGAGACTTTAAGAATATAATTGTGGCAAAGTTTGTAGCATTTTTCCTTAGCTTTGTTCAGCACTTGTAAAATACAAGATTTATTAATATGCAAACATGAATATTCTTGTCTAATTTATAAATTCCCTCCTACATTTAACTGAATTAATGGTGTTTTGTCACTTTAAAAACATCTTTCCAAAAGATTTTGACTAATTTTATCAAACATTCAACTATGTTTATAAATATTTAATCAGTTGCTAACTAACTTTTAGATTCCTGGAATCAGAGCTATTTATTTTAAGGGCTTTGTAAACTATGTAAAATATGTGTGTGTCGCTCCTTCAACTTGTTTGGTGCATAGAACTTTAAAACAATACTAAGTGTGGTTTTTAAGATAGATCTCTTGTAAAAAGATATTTGCTTCTTAGTTCCATGAACTATGGAGTTACTAAATTCCTAAAATTGAGAAGTTTACAATTTTTTGGACCGTCCCATCAAACTTGTGCATGTTTCAATTGCCATAAGCTCTGTGGCAGAGCTCTGAAAAATGTTTATAAAGTCTATTAAGATGTCATAATATTTTTGAGCTCTATGAAGCTCAAATGCCCATTACTAAAATATTATTTAACCATATACAACAACAGGAAATATTTTTTGTGGAATGCAGGTGCCTGTGATTTACTGTAAAGAAATGTATTGCTAGATGAACATCAAATCAAGGTTAATCAGCTTCAGCCAAAAATTAATTTACTTTAATTACCTTGGCACCTACTTCAGATGTTACAGATAAACCAAAATGAGTTACAGATGTAAAAGCTGGAGAAAAGACAAGAGAGCCTGGATCCTGGGCTGCATCAAGAGAAGTGTAGTCAGCAGGTTGAGGGAAGGGATTTTTCTGCCCTGCTGAGACTCCCACCTGCAGTGCTGCGTTCAACTCTGGGGCCCCCAACACAAGAAGGACATGGACCTGCTTGAATGGATCCAGAGGAGGCCACAAAGATGACCAGGGGACTGGAGTACCTCCATCATGAGACACTTGCGTTTATTCAGCCTGGAGAAGAGAAGGCTTCAGGAACACCTTATAGCAGCCTTCTGGTAATGAAGGGGGCCTACACGAAAGATAGTGAGGGATACTTTATCAGGGAGTGTAGTAATAGGGCAAGGGGTAGTAATTTTAAACTGAAAGAGAGTAGATTTAGATCAGACATAAGGAAAAAAATGTTTACTGCAAGGGTGGTGAGGCCCTGGCCCAGGGTGCCCAGAGCAGCCCCCTCCCTGGAAGGGTTCAAGGCCAGGTTGGACGGGGCTGGGAGCACCCTGGGCTGGGGGAAGGGGTCCCTGCCCGGGGAAGGGGGGGTGGAACTAGATATTCTTTAAGATCCCTTCCAACCCAAACCGTTCTATAAGTCTATATAAACAGATACAGTCACTGTAGCAGAGGCCGAAAGCATGGATTATAACAGCAATTTTCCAAAACCCAGACAGTTAAGGAAAAAAAACCTATCAGAAGAAAGTTATTTTTCTGTTTGCTCTCAGGTTCCTGAAAGTTTTCTGATTCTGCTGGTCTCTGAGCTAGAACTGTCAGATTAAACTCTTCTCCTCAGCAACATAATAGCTTTAAATTCTAGAAGATATCAGTTCCATTTTTCAAGTACCTAAGTTCCAAGCACAGCCCAAATACTTTATCTAGTATATAACTGTATTTGTGAGGCCCATGCTCAGCCTGGCTAATGTATTGATCATCATGACAATTGGAAAAAAACTGGGAATGTTTTGAGGACCAACTATCTTTCTGAATGTTGAAGCTGTCAAGCTCTTTCAACCAGGGCATTTCTACCTTTACTGTGATGATTAATTTAGTCATTCCTCACTAAGGCTTTAGCATGTTGTGGGGTAACTGGTTATCAAATTTATTGCTAATGTATTCCCATCTTGTGTTTCAAGGAGAAGATAAACACTTTTTATTTAGTCCAGCTATGACATACAAAAATATTCAGGCTATTTCACATTGCTGAATGCTCTCAAGATGCAGATGTCCAGTCAGAATAAGCCCTAACACACTTGGTCTAGCTGTAGGTGGCAAAGGAGGCAGTTGCCATATACAAGGTAATGGGTTGTGGACAAAAATCTCAACTAAAACAATAGGATAAGCAATTGTAAGATTTTTCTAAATGTCTATACTGAGATGGAATTTCAGAAGGTGTAGCCTACTTATCTGACAAGTTTGAAAGTGAATATTTAAAATTATGCTGGAATAAAGGATACTAATCTGTTCATATATAGTATAGTTATAGATTATGTATGTGTATGTATATCAAACAACTGTCATTTAATTTCTTCTGCCATCTGAAAATAATAATGGTTTACTGTCCTGATTTCATAATATAGGTATGTTGTGTAAATGGAAAGCTGCTCTATTTCTATTAAAGATTAAAAGTATTGAATGAGCAGAGGAGTTTCAGGAATATAATTCAATTTAAGACCAGTAATTTGTGTAAATAAATGTCTAATATGAAAGAATCACCAGAGGTGGAAATTAAGAATGTTCAATTTTTCATGATACTTATCAAAAGAACAAAAGAGTTCATGCTCATTTAAAAAGTTCTAAAAATAGCAAGGTTCAGTTTCTCCTATCGGTCCATATGAATTTTTTATTTTCCCTTTTAAAATTAGGATTGTGCCATACACATGCTTTTTTGTGCATACATGAATTGAATTTAAAATTTTCTGTTAAATTATTAACCATGGTTTTAGTATGCTCCAAGGTGAATAAATTAAGAAGTCTTGGATTGTAGTGATGTCGAAAGTGCTTATATTAAGGGAATTGGTGATAAACTTGTCTGGAATTATCTAGGAATAGGTACTTCAGATTTCATTGCAACAGAAGAAATATGGTGCCTGAATTTAACCCTAGATTTTTGGGGCTTTTGATTAGTTCACTGACTGACTGATTAAAGCTGGTAGATTACAGCAGGCAATGCTCTTCCCCATCATAGAGTTCCATTGAAACTAAGAGGGTTGCAAGATAAGCAGGACCTGCTCTGTGGTTAAGATCTGTATCATTTTGGTATCCATCAGGCTGCCCTTAAAGTTTGGAAATATTTTTGCACAAATACTAAAGGAGCAGAGAGGATACTTACTTTTAATAAGGGTGATCACTTTTGATCTTTAGTATCTGACCATGTGCAGTTTATACCAACCCATTCTAGACTTGTATTTCAACAAATCAGAGGTAAACATGTGAATGACTAACTTTCCAACAAAGTAAATCCACAGGAAACAAATTAGAGGGAATATACTCTTTTTGAGAGCAATAATATCCAGCTAAGGGCTGGAGTTCAGGATTGTGGGTTTTTTTCGTAGAAGCACAATTGTTTATCATGGATTTAAATGTAATTATTCTGTAAGAGGTAAATTCTGAGGTCTTTCATGTCTGCCATGACAAAAACTCTGTGCTAACTACCAACTACTAACTAACTACTTGTCTATGCTAACTACCTAACCCCTCCAAACTATTCCTTCTTCAATGTAGAAAATGCATCATTTGAACACTGCTGCAGCAGATGTTCAAGTCTCAGGCTGACAAGACATTTTGTTGACTGCAGTTTTGGTCAGTTTTAACTGCTGAGACATAAAGACTTCTGGTAAAATTGTGATCTGTAGTGTGTAAGCAACTGTCATGCTCAATACAGTCAGCTTGTACAACTAAATATTTGTGATTATAGAGATTGTTACTTTCTATAAAATGATCCTTTTTCATAGGCTTCTATGTAAGAAGGCATCTCAGAGAAAAAGCCTTCCTTATGAATTTTAGCATTAGCCTAGTCTTTTTATCTATGGAGATAACTTTGAGCTCGATTAAGCTTAGATGTGATTAGGCTTAGATGTGGCAAAGACATTTAGCTGATCTCTAGGCTGAATATCAGTTCCCCATGGTAAAACTATGATGGAGTTTTAGACAAATAAAATTTGATGTCTACATTTGAGCTATTTACTTTAGGCTGCCCTTACAATCAATGGAGAGAAGTGCTTCGTAAGGGTAGTTCGGCTGTCCTATTTTAGATGCTTATCTTAGCATCTCTGGAGATGCCTGTTTTCTTCCAGTGACAACAGAGAGGACATAGGGTGACTGCATCAGGACTAGACATCATACTTATAAATGACAAAGTTACAGCAGCCGTATCTATCCTCAATGATGAAGGTAAATTTGTGTTATACTGAGTCTTGAAGCCATTAGCAGCCTTTTCATTCTTGGGCCACAGAATGATGTTAACTTCTCTCCAGTTCCTAGGTAAGTAGAAGTGGGTTTCCTTTCCGAGCATTTGATCATCTGCCTGAGGTAATTGTTGTGCAGGATTATGAAAAGTTCTGGTTAAATCATCTGCCATATCCTTCATGTGTAAGAGGCTGCATGATATTCTCAGCGTGTGTATCTTTTTCCCATTAAACCTGGATGATTATGTCTTCACTTTCTGAAGTTCAGGTGACGTTGATATCTGTACTTCAGTCTGTGCCAATCAAAATGAAGGAAATGTCAATGATTCTCAACCGCAAATGTAAGGTGGGGTAATTGTTATCCCTTTACAGTGGATTTCTTATTCTTTGCTTAAAAGTTCTTTAACTTGTGCCAAATGTTGTGGCCTCTGTTCACACAGCTTGAACTTAGCATCAAAAGCAAGGAATATGTTTTTAAAAAGTAGCCATTTGAATTCTGACTAGTCATTTGTAAATTGCTATGTTAATCCAAGTCTTCAGGCCCTCTAGAGTGAACCAATGGAAACATTTTTAACTGAGGATACCTACCATGACCATGTGAGTTAGCAGTGCTGTTAACAAAGTCAAAATTTATAAGAATAATAAAAATACTAAAGAATATTGTTTCAGCCATTGTATTTTAAAAGAAACTTTTTCTAATTTTTCTACTTCACCTAATGAAGTGTTTAATACTGCCAATACTTATTGAAATAATTACCTTTATTTGTCTACCATTAAATTCAGAGGAATGATAGCATCAATAATAACATTATTTGGAGAAAATAAAATAGTCAGACTAATTATAGAACTCTGCTTAATAAAAACCTAACTCCATTGCCTTTAGCACTGACATAATATAGTATGGTATAATGATTATAGTTTTCGGGGGGAAATAACCAACATGCTTGTCTCACCATCTTTGTTATTTAAATGATCATATATTATATAATTACCTGCAATGTAACCATCTTATCTCATGGCAGATCTGCGGGAAGGGAAAATAACTTAAATCTAATGACTTTTCTGGCACAATCAGTCCTTCGTTGTGTATCCTTTTATGTGAACGAGAGTCCTGATACTGATTTAAAAAGAGGAGACTGGAAATGCCTAAGAAACACTGCCCCAGATCACCTAGCTATTATAGAGTAAATGTCTTTCCAGTCATCTGACATTCAGATCCTATTCCCAGAAACATATCTAGATCTGTGCTAAACATTTAACTCATCTTGCCAATCTCTACTCAGGCTTTTCCAGAGGACCATTTTTTTTTTTCCTTTTGCTGTCTTTGGGTGCTTCTTCAAGCTTATTCCCTCCTCCCACAACTTTGCGTTTCTCTGTCCCAGCTCTCTTTGTAGGTGCAATTTCATAGGAAAATGTTATTATGTCGCAAGACTCTCTTTGCCCTCCAGCTCAACTACTAACTGAAACTTATTATGCTAGGAAATTTCACTACAAAGTCACTTGTGCTGTGAACCCAGTAACAGGATCAGAGAGCAGAGGGAAGGGGGAATCTCTGTGAGAAGGAGAGAAGCTAGCATGGGAGTGGGAGAAGAATCCTGAAAGCTGGAAGCCATCCAAGTCTCATATCTCCAGAATGATGCTTGCTTATTTGATAGCATGCCGTGGGCTCCTGCAAATAAGTTAAGCTGTGCCATACACAGCTGAGACTAAAGGATGGGTGACAGTTGCTCCTTCTGCCAGCCAGCCAATTTTATGGCAGATGGGACCATTGGCATTAGTATGGCATTGTCCTTTGTCTGACTCAGGACCCCTAGGTTTTATATTTGGAAGAGTTTGCACTTTGGACTTAAAATGAAGAATTTACCACAGCCTTATCAAAGCTGCTCTAGGAGAGACAGTGGCTCCTTCGGGCAACCAGACAAATGATCTTTCTGTCCATTACATCTGCTGTACCTGAGAGAAGAAACAGCAGCTGGGGCGTACTGTCAGAGACAGAGGAGGAGGCCAGTATCTATACCAGCAGCTTTCCCCATTTCTTATGAAACAGAGCCTGCCGTCAGTCCCAAGCACCTGTCAGTTTTCCACTCGCAAACCCTTCCCTCAGCATCCTGAGTATTCATCCATTTTTTCCCCCTAAGATTGAAAAAAGTTTCACGGGTTATGCCTTTTTTAGATTTTCTTGAGAGAAGATACGTTCCCTTATCACCTGATGTCTATGATTTTCTGTAACTGAACTGAAAATATGCAAATTATCTTATTAGCTAATGCCAAATATGGAACTACAAAAAGCTCAACAAATAATTCATCTGCTCCTGGCCACAGATTTGGCAAGACTATAAATTATTACACTCTGGGGCTATATAGGCATAAGGAAGAGTACTGTAGTGAAGTCTGAGTCATTCTCCAACACAGAGAAATGAATGTGCATCTACTTTGGGAAAATACAGATGACTGAGAAGAAATGATGGATTGATTAAAAAGCATATGTTTCTGATGAAATTTTAAATATAATGTCACAAGTAAGTTAAACTACAGCCAGTGACTAATTGAAGCCCCTTCAGCACATAAATATCTGTGTCATGTGTGAACCAGAAGAGACCTAAATTCCTATGGTTTCAAACCTTGAAATTGAGTTGGCATCAAGCTGTATCATGGCGCGGTGATTAGACACATTGTGAATAAGCTTGCAGCAATGTTTCTGTTTGAAGACAGGTTCTTAAATCCGTCCAAAAGCCACATGCAGTGATGTCACCTTGAACACTGTCAGGGTGAGTTTTTCTTGGGTCTTTAGCATTTGAAGTCTAGGGTTGGAAGTCTCACATTCTGGATGCGTCCAAGGAAGAGAAGATTGTTTAAGTAAAAACAGCAGGGGAGGGAGAAAGAGGCTGACGGAGCAGAGCAGTCCACATGTCAGAAAAAGGGAGATGGTGCAGCCTGAACTAGAAGCATTTAAGAGCCCTCTCCAGCATGATGCACCCCATTCTGCAGGTTTACAAATGGACACCTGAAAACCCATTTCTACAATGCTTAGGAAAAGATCCCTTGGCAGGATATAAAACATGAAATATTACAGACTTTACAGCAGTCTTTTTCACGTTGAGGCCCTAGCTTGTGCTGAAGGATGGAGAGCTCTTGCCTGCTTGGTGGCACAATCAGTAACCTACAAGGATTCAACATGAAAGTTGTATGTAAAAAACTAAGATGAACCTGCAGATTTGTTTTTCGATGCAACAGTGATTTAAAACGCTGCTACAAAATCTGATTGAAAATTGCAACTATTGTGTTCAGGATGTTGTAACTGGATTACTTTTTTCAAAACTTTTTGTAAGTACTGCCTGACAGCAATAGGACTGTGTGGCAGACCCTCAAAGGAGAGGTGATTGCTGTGTTTTGTGGCATGAGAACCACAGGAATGCAAAAAATGACAATTGGGAGTCTTTCATGTTTGTGCTGTTACAGATTCTGTGAACTTAATGTTACTATTCAGAGTGTCTAAGATTAGTCAAAGCTTCCTTTAGATAGCACATTAATGTAATGGATTGTTTTCCATGTCTGTTTAATTTTAGCAAATTGTTTGGTTGTCTCAATATTGTAAGTTTAAGGAAATCCAGCTGTCAATTCCTATTAAACTGGCCTGAGTTTTATATTGTTAATTCAGTTGTCTTTCACACTCTAGCTGCTAAACCTAAAGAACTCTTTACAAAGGCAGATTTATGATGGATGCCATCTGGCCTGATAGAAGGAAACAGATATTGATTTTTAATATTTTCTCCAAACTTGTTTACTCTAGGATAATACAACAGCTGTGTGGCGGCTTGTCTCAGAGTGGAAAGGATTATTACCAGTGCCTTTTGATGAGATAAATTACCTAGAATGACTTGAATGGCTAAAGGGTATACTTTGATGTTATGTCGCTTCATTTACCCTTATGACTAAATGATTATTGATTTTATATTTTTAAGCTCTTGAAACGTGAAAATAAGTTGGTAGAGAAGCCTAGCTGTGTTAGTTTTATTAATTTATTTCTGCAGGGCATAATTCACTTTGGACCAGGTTGTGAAGGTTTTGGGTTCATGACCGACTCCAGATACAGTTGCAAAGAAATGGCTTATTTATATAGTCATTGCAAGTAGTTCCAAAATCAATACAGTCTGGGATTGGATGATTAAACTTAGTCCCTTTGTGGGATTCATTCCTGTAGCTACCTCTGAAATGATCTTGACTGAAGCAGATTCATGTGATCCAGTCTACAAATAGCAAGTTTGTTCAAGTTGAAATATTATTTTTTGCTCATCATTTTTTTATCTACTGTGTTCACTCAGTGACATTTTAACAACCAGAAAAAAAGCAGTTGATTGACTACTTCAATGAAATCACTAATCTGCATTCAAAGAGTTGCCTCCAAAGACTACTTAGATTTTCCATGGATAGATTTAACTACTGCTTTGATCAGTTAGTCCCAGTATGCAGTGGATTTAGGTCTCTGTACTTATGTAGGCAGCAGGAATCCAAGGTGTACACTAAACCTTTAAATAGTCTTCACAGTTCAAAACAGCTATTTGCCTTTTGTGTACGGCAGACACCTACATATTTCTGTGAAGTATTGCCTTTTCTATCATCATTTAACATGTTGGTGCTATTTAATGTTTGTGTGAAATGTGACTCTGTTGTCAGTCTATTGAAGTATTTTGTAGACACTGGAACAAGTGCAGAAATGTGCTTAAAAAAAAAATTCTCTCTCTCCAGTTTCCCACAATGACTATTTATACATGCACTTTGCTTAGTGTCTTTTTATACCTTAAACAACAATACTTTTAAGCTTAATTTCTTCTGGAAAGATTCAGCAGCCAAAATGCTGTGTTTTCTCATTTAGTCTCAAAAACTGTGATTCAAAATCCTGACATTTCACTTATATAGACCGTGAGCAAATTATAAATAGTATTGCTAATAGTATTTCAGCTCTCTAAAAGGAACTGAAGGCAATAAGCTATAACAAAAGCTATGTCTCTAACAAAGTTTATTACTTGGAAGAGTTAGCAGCACATGAACCTGCACAGGACTGTCTAAACTAAAGAATAATATTTCATGATTTAACAGTACATATCTATCCATCTTCCGTACAGGCTATTAACCATATGCTTGTCTCTTGTTCGGATGTAACTAAATGTGGAGTTGTGGGGGGGGGGTTTAAATATATGTTTCACCTAAAACGGTGTGTTTCTAAAACATAGAGAACTTTCTAACTGTATATGTAGATAATATTATTTGTTTGATACGAGTGTGTGTATTGTCAATCAGGAATATTATTGCCCCAAAGGATCTTTTATTGTTATAAGCCTTGGCAGCATATTTTACAGAGTTAAAAAAAGGTGTAAAACACTTCTCCTTACTTTAGCCACAAGATATGTATAATTAATGTGTAGTAAATTATATGGCCCAGTTTAAGGCTTGTTTAAATGCATAGAATTTGAAGTCTAATGCAGGAATAAAATAACTTTTGGATCAGTGTAATGTAATATGTTGATCCATTTTACAGGGTGGTGGTGATTATTTAATTAATCACCTTTTGACAATTATTCACACTGGTCCAAATCAAGGTCTCCATTAAAACCGAAGAATAGCTTCATTACAAATGACCCATAAAAGTGTCAAGTGCTGGCAGTGAAGACAAGTAATTTCCTTTCCCTTTAAAACCATTAGATCGAATGATGGGGGTGGGGAAGGTGATGAAGTGCGTAATAGTGTGATTACAAAGAAAAGCTTAAACAGTAAATTTGACAGCCATGTTAGAGTGGATAGAAGATAAGGGTTATAAACTGTTGGTTCTATGCCTCCAAAATCTTTTAATTTTATAAGATGACAGGAATGAGTGGATTATATTTTTGAAAAACTTTTTTTTTATCCTCTTTTGGTGTTTACTTATAAACCGAGATTTGAAAATTGTCTGACTCAAAGCCATGGCGATATAAAATAAATACTGTGTAGCCTTCTGAATGTTGCTTAAAATAGCAGTTAATTGAGACAAAATTGTTTTACAGCTCTGCAACTATTTTCAAAGCATGCTTATCTACAGAATCTTTTCCATATCTTATTGGTGAGAATAGCAGCAGGATATTTATGTCAGTGTAACTATATTGGACACTTTCTTTTACATCTAGAGAGTACCAAGAACTATCAATTGATTTTGTGTAGAGATAAAACTGCATTCATCTTTGACTAAAGGTAAAAGCTGTACCTTTTGCTGGAAGTCCTCACTTTCTTGCTATGACAAAACATGTTAAACGGTTTTAATTCTCAACTTCTGATAAAACCGTAAATATTTCTCTAATGACCACCACAGTTCCTCTACAAAAGGATTAATTTTTGCACCTTTCAAATCAAAATATCATTCTTTCTGTTCAGTATTCAATTCTGCCAAATATGCACAGACTGAAATTATACAGGAATGTAGCTTCAGAAAGTACAGCAATATTGGAGCAACACTTTCAGAGGGGCTGAACTAAAGAAAGCATTATTCACAAACCACATTCTGATTTTGAGCACACATTTAATTGTGGTTGTAGACTTCATTGTCATTTTGTTTGGTTGTGCTACTTAAGATTGTGGAATAAAACTTTGTTAAAGAATTCCATGTAGTGACCTTATCTCTTATGTAGGCACACTGGCTTCAATATGTGAGAGTTAACAGGTGGTCGTTATTTGCTCAGCTAGCATCTCAAAAAGACATTAAAATAGTACTTTCACTTGAAGGTTCTAGATAATCTTACTAGCATAGATTCTGCTTACTACAGAAGATGAATATATATTTACTAGTTTTTCAAGAGGACAGCAAATATTGACCCAGTCCCAGAGACTTATTTTTCAAATCTACTTGTCATTCTTTCTTTGATCTTCATTTGTTTTAAAATCTTGCACCTAAGGTTGGATTAGTTACTGTACAAAATCCCAAAAGTTCAAGTGCTTCTTCTAAAAACTAATGGCTATTGACTTTCATTAGGATTTCTGTGATGTTATCTAACCCCATAAAGACATTTGCGGTATGCAGTTTACATTGTATCTAGTGATTGTATAATCATTATTGATTTTCCTTGTGTGTAGTACCTATGTCAAACAACCTAATATATTTAAATGGTGATTATTTCAGCAATATATCTATTATTAGATAAGATCAAAGGCAGTTAAATGTGTAGCAGATAGTGTGATAAGATGATATAATGTGTATTTGTGCCAGTACCTATGCCCTTCTGTGCATAAAACTGCAATTCATAGTCTTTAATGATTAACTCTCTGAAACACGTTGTGACTTTTATCCTCTAGTAGAATAAAGTATGACAGATGGATTAAAGGAAGCCCACTTTTTAAGCAAAAGGCCTAGGAGTTATGTAAATGTAATACAATTAGATGAATTGCTTTTCAAAGACCATGGGAAATCACTCTGTATATTCCATTCACTTCTTGTTTTCCTACCAGTACTTCTGAAGAAAACTAGAAATATATTTAGAAAGCTGCATGATTTCCCAAAGGATATAATTGCTGTTAATCCCATGAGTATGGATTAACAGAATAACTCGACCCATAACAGCAAGTGATTTCTCAGGCTAATCTCATGAGTAGAATGGTTATTGTATTTTATTAGTGATCAAACAGTATTCTACTTAGACTGCAGTAGAAAAGTGGCAAATCTAATGCATTCATCTAATATCAAAGAACATTATACTTGTGGAGTTTCTCTACTTTTATTAATATATTTTAATTAAAATATGCTTCTGGTGAATAAATAAAAGTTGCACTATACATTTAATGCAATTTAAAAAAAAAAAAAAAAAGTAAATATACCTGTAGTGTTAAGGTAAAAGTACAAACCCAGGCTTTTAATTTTGTCTGATTACTCTTCTGATTTTATCACTTTGTGCATTACTTCAAAAGAAGATGATTCATATGAAAATATCTGTGCACACAAAATGTACACTGGAATGTGTGAATGTACTTTCTTAGCAAAATTGATAACTTTATTACATTTTTTAAACTAGTTCTGAATGTGATGGTACAACAGCCTTGCATTCATTTTCTTTGGCTACATTTTCAGTTTTGAAATGGTTCCTATGCAAATATACTAAGCCTTAAATTTGAGTTATTGCTCACAACTCACTGTATTGTGTGCATGTGCCAATTCTGTTAGTGTTGGATTGAGATCCTCTCTGCCACTCTCTGTTACACAGTATGGAGATGCATGCTTTGGCCACCCTTTAGTTGCTACTCATGTCCTCAAAATTACTCTTTGATTTCACTCTTTGTCTTCGTCATCTATCTGTAAGAATGGAAATCATTACCATCCTAACTGTATCTTCCACCAGAAAGTTACCAACAATGTTAGTCAAATGCTGGAGCAAGTCATGTGGATGTTCCCCAATTAATCTCAAGGAGAATTAGACATATTATTTAAACAATTAATATGATTGTGTGTCATAACCTGTCTGAATCTGCTTGAAGCAGCTGAGGAACGTCTCAGAAACTGGTCTTTTAGTAACTCAGCACTGAAGGTGATCATTCTGATGATCAAGTGTTAAAGGGGTAGCTCCAGCAGAGACTAGTGACGAGCAGTCAGAACATTTATTCCTTCACTGATGCAGCTGGATTAAGGACAGGATTGTAGTTCCCAGTGGACTTCTCTGCATTAGTTAGTCCAAAAGGATGAAGACGCCTACCGGTAATGCCACCTCCTGGATCCAACCCAGGAGGTTATTCTAGTGCAAGATACTCACATAAAGTGTCTCTTTGCTGTAGTTTGCCATTGTGGCTCATTCTTGAATTCCCCTGATGTTCCAAGCTGACCCTTATCCTGGGTAAACGTGAGAGTCTTGATGATGGGCATTTTCATCTCAGGTAGGAGAGCACTGCTTTCAGTTGGGAAAGCTTCTTTGATGGTGAAGCTCCTTCGTGGATTGTCAGTTGTGGAAAATTAAAGTCTTTTTCATTGGAAAATTTCCATATGCAACTAAATGGTGGAGCTACATGATAACTTATTTTAATTTTTTTCTCAGTATCCTAATTGTGCAAGTCTCATCAAAGCAATGTGAGGAATTTGAATAATTCTGTTGAGGCTGGTAAAATAGCAAGGTGTAGCTATAAATCTACTCACCATATGGGAATGCTAAGGACAAATTTTAGACTGCAAAGATGATTTCTTCATCCTCCAGATGAAATAAAGATACCCTATTCAGTACAAAGAGTTACCTCCCTACAATAATGATTGACCTGACATTGCTAATTGACATAGCTGTTCCTGTGCAAACCATCCAGATAGGCTCAACTGCAGGACTAGGACCTATGTAATTATCTCTGTTGTACATACATAAAAATGCATCAGCTGAACCTTATACAGTACCATAATGTAGGTAAGAAGGTAAATAAAAGCATGAACTGGTGGTTTGAAGAAGAGACTCCTAAATAAAGTCGGCTTCACAGAGAATGTCCCACCAACACTTTCATCCATGGACTCATGACTGAGTTCCATCTTAATACTGTTCAGAGCTGTGAGACAACCTCACACAAGAATAGGTAGAAACACACAAGTGGCTAGTTCTGAGGCATTTATTTCTCTGCAGAAAATGCAATAATGATATTTGCATTTAGAAGCTTAACTGTATAGGAGTTTCCTCTTTCTCCTCTGATATATTTTACACTTTGAGTAGCAATGCAGTTATTTGAGCAAGACTGTGGTTCAGACTATTGCAGTCATTAGAGAAAAATTAAGAAAAAAAGGTCTATGATAGTCATGTCTGGGAGACTACAATTCCATCTACTACAGGGAGAGTGTGGGAGAAGACAGAGCAAGCAGCCAGGAGCAGTGCTATGAGCAAGCTTGCAGGGGGTATCTTAGCTGTCAAGTTATTCTCCTACATTACTGAGTGTGATCATTTAACTAAAATACTTATTTGTTTATTTTGATGTGGTCTTTTCTATGTGCCGGAAACAAAGCACCCAGACAGGAACAAACTTGCTCTTTATGTAAATGCATATTTTAATAATGTTTGTAATGTATTTTTTCAATTGATACAGTTCTTTCTCAAACTTCAGGCATATAAACAATTTAAATGAGTCTGTATTTACTGCCGGAGGCTTTAAAAATGTCTGTTAAACAAGTTCAAGTAAACCCCCCCAAACCTTAAATCTTTTTATGTCAAATACTAAATCTCATGGCATAAGGATCCAGAGGCCAAAAGGGTGCCATGGGGCAAATTGTAGACAGAGCCTCTAATTTCCTGTGTCCTTGAATTTTATTGCACAATTTCTGTCTCTTTCCAAAAGGGTGCAAAGAGGAAGCTGGGAGGAGCACATTGAAAGTATGACTATTATCATGTCTCTGCATCATGTAGAGCCGCTATGCTGAGGAGCTCTGTAGTGGTTGGTTACAGCAGCATAAATTCTGCACATCATAGCTTTGGGCTGCAGGGAAACAATTCCCTTCTCCACCCTCCCCTTCAATTTCACATTTCTCTCCCTTGCTAGGTCCCTTCATTCAGACTTTGAGCAGGACACGGGGAAGCTGTAAGAAATTCCACTCGTCCATTACCAACAGTGCTTAAGGACTTGTGCCTGGGAGACGTTCAACCTCCAAGGTGTCTTTAGGACCAGGATAACCTTACAGTAGGTTTCTTTAGGGTAGGATGACCACATATGCTATCTTTGGCATTTTATTTTGGTCTACCTTTTGAGGGGTGACAGGTGGTTTTCCCTCTCTCCTCCTCTCAGGCTGTTGCCCATTTGCAGCTGTGTGACAAAGCCTGGGAGACAGAAACCTCGGACCTTGTGCTAGTCTATGTAATCCCTTGGAAAAAGTTCACCTACAGATACATGATCCAATACAGAGACTTCCTTCTGGTTTCTACTGTTAATTATACTCTGACCAAGGACTTACCCCATATCCCAGCCTTTTTTTTTTTTTTATTTAACAGACCATCCTGGCTTATATGCATCCTTGCCTCCCCCAGACTCACCTTCGCTACACAGGTGCTGAGCACATCTGAAAATTTTGGTGGGGAAGAAAAATCTCCATCTCAAGAAAAAGTAAGAAAAAAAAACCAAAATTGTTAATGTTTTCTCCTATTTGACTTTGAGAGAAAACGAAGCCTTTTAAAATATTCCACCCAGATCTATGGGGCTTTAAAGGGAGAAAAAGTGGGAGAGATTGTTGATTTCACCTTCAAAAACCAAAAGGCTGATAGGAAAGGCGTTCCCCTCAGATTTCTCCCATGTGAGACCCATATGAAGGCTCCTGCATGGCAGAACATGGAACAGGGACAGGGTTCCCCCCTGTTGCAAGAGTTCATCCCCGGAGCTGCTATTCCAGAGACATCTCATCACCCTATCTAGGCTTCATCAAGGGGAGTGGGGGGGAAGTACCCTGTCAGCTGTAGAATCAGGTTGCTGTCGCTGTATTGTACCTAAATCAAATCCATTTACAGTAAGCCCTTCTGGAGGAGTTGTAGCTACTGCATTTGTTTCAAAAAAAGCCTGTCTTTTTATGTGTTAAACATGGACTAGGAGATATTTTACTGAAATTAAAAAAAAAAAAAAAAACACCGCACAGTATTTTAGGTTATAGTCATTACTTATACAAAATAAATGATCAAAACTAAGTACAAACTCACATCTCTCTTTTGAGATTTCTATACACAAAGAAATTGGGTTATCTACAAACACATTATGGTTTTGAAATGTGTTACTGCATTCTAAATACTTGAATTAAAACAATTTGGTTTGAATTGTACTATTATAGGAGACTCAAAATCCTTTTATCAGAGGTTCTTTTTTTTTTTATTTTTTTTTTTTTTCCTTTCTTTCTTTTTTGGTATTATTAAAGGATTTCAGGCTTTGTAATTTGAATGAGATAAACACTATGGTAACTAAGAAAGCCAGCATGTTTTAGAAGTCTGCAGTTTTGAGTGCTTTCCAAAGAGACAAGGTAGTATCTGTATCCTAATATTCTCTCATTGCATTAAATTTAATAGAAGGAAGCTATTTCAATAAGATTCCTTAAAAACTAATAGGCATAAAAATCCTGACACAATGGAGATATTGCTTGAGGCACACCTCCAGGATCAAGGTCAGTCCTTATGCCAAATAATCGCATTGTAGGAGAATCTTAGTTTTGCAGAATAGAACACAATATTTTTTAAGTAAATCCTCAATGCTAAGGAAAATTATTTCACTCCCAGGTTTGAGCATACATGTGTATGTCCTTTTTTGGTGAACAGGTGGCTTAAATGACAATGTGAGAAGAATACCATATGTCTTTGTTATTCAAGTGAAACATGAAGTCAATATTTAAAAGTTCCTAGTTGAAGCTTACTAAGTAAAGGTAACCAAATTTCAGAAACCTTTAAGTCAGAGTTTACAAACCTGGATACCAGTGTGAAGTCTTTCGAACTGTACAAATGTTTCGGATGTGAAAAATGTGGACAAACATCTTGTGAGAATTGCCTGTTTCATTTCAAAATCTGTGTCCTTCAGACTTTTTTTATTTCCTTTTTTGAATCAGACGTGCATAAGGACATATGGCATTGTGCGCATGCTAATGGTCACAAAGCCTTCAGAAGGTGTGTTATAACCACAGTAAAAAAAGTTCTAAACATGTAAGAAATTAGAGTTTCCAATATGAACTAATATTCCCATTGGATTATATTACTTCAGTTAGCATATAACTTAGATATATTACTTACAAATACATCACTTTTTTGACTGTTGGGGATTTAAACATTACTGGATTTTTATTTTTGCTCATTTACTCATTAGGCACAGTCTACAATGACTACATCATATTGTTAGCTTTCAAAACTCACCACCACAGGATAGCAAGGCCAAGACTTTTAAACTTATAGGATTCATATTTTTTATAAGGAGACAATATAAATAAATAAATAAAAACACAGGAAATTAATTGATAAAAACTATCCACTTAAGGTCATAGATCAGCTTCTAGTGACCTGGTGATAGGAGAAAATCTATGGAACAGTGTAACACTTTACATACCTTCTTCTGAAACCTCTCTACCACTTGCAGAGACAGACTGCTCAACTAAATGGATGCCTGGGTTAATTTTTGCAGTAGTAGAATTTGCTCCATGTGGAATTTGCTTTCCACAAACACAAGTTATGAGAATTCAAATTTAGAGTGACTAATCCAAACCTTCTTCACCCTACTCCTATCATCAATTTGGGCAGCATTTTACAAGTCGTATTACATTTTCAGTAAATGAGGAAGAAATCACCTTTTTAGGGAAATGCTTCTCTTTTGCTAAACTATTTCTCCTGATTTTTAAAAATTTGGGTATTTCTTCTGTGATTTTATGACAGGAGTTAATGACTGTTCAGTTAGCTCTAGTGAATGTATAAAGTTCTTCAGATTATCAGAAAAACTGAATATTTAAAAAAAAAAAAAAAGAGTAGCATGTACCTTAGCTGGGCAGATGCTTTTCTTTCTTGTTTTGGTGATGCTCTTGCTTTTCACTTTAAAAAATAAAAGGCAAACTTGCAGCCAACAGGTTGTATTCAGTGCCTTTGAATGTAACATCACATAAGGTGTTTTTACTGAAAGGCTATACTTAGACTTACACTCACAGAATTTTATGTGAACTAGTAACTTTACGTTGTTTTATATACACCACAGGTTTTTCTGAAGAAATGACAGATTCTGAGTCTTGATCTGCTGTTGGGTCTGCCAGAGCTTCTAGTTCTTGAACAAACTGCTGTCTTTGTGGTCATGATGAGCAGACAGGCAAAAAAAATAAAGGAATAAGTTTCATAGCTAACAGGATACTTATTTAAATAAAACTTTTCTCTTCACTTGGCTGGGTTTTCATTTGGACAACTGTGCTGAAAAGCATGGTTGAAGGAGGATCACTTTGATAAGTTGGTAAAAGGTTTGTAAATTAATTTTCCAAGTGCCATTACATGATCCAGGATTTTATCTAGTAAAATAAAGACTATTAATAAGCCATATTTCATACTGTATGTGCTCACCTAACAAAAAAATTGCTGCATTCATTTTTTCCTTTTACTGACAGCCAGTTTTGCAGTAAGCCAGCAATATGCAACCAGTAAGCTTTCAACAAGCTGACAGCAAATTCCCTGCCTTTAGCAGCTACCTCTAGTAAGTTACTCAGTGTTTCTTTACCTCATAAACTAAAATACTATTTGTTATGGACAGAACTTTTTCAAACATAAGCAGAAAAATGGCTTCTGCAGAAGTGTCAAACACAACTAGTCTGATTTTGCAAGTAGGTCAATGGGTCTGCAGGCATATGAAATTATTTGCTCCACGTCACAAACTAAATATGAGTCAGTAGAAGAATGAGAGTCTACTGATCTTTTCTGGGAGTCTTTGATCAGCAAGTGTTTTAACATTTTAGTAACTTATTTTATAAATAGCATTTAAAATTACAAATTTTCAAACATTTCACCTATTTAAGATGCTTGAGACCTGATTTCAGCAGATAGTTAGTACAGTGCACTACTTCATATCTTCAATTCTAATTTTTGTCTGCTATTCTAAGAGAGCTCAGGATGTGAAGTAAAAATCTAAAAGATGAGGAAAACACAATTAATGAATACCATTGACATCATTACCTTACGTCATCTTCCCAGCCTGGCAAAAGGGCAGCAATGCAAGTATGCCTAAATACAGCCCATTTTGGATGATTTCCATCATTCTGCTCAGTTGTCAGCTGGTGCTCCAGGAGTGTGTGGTTCTTCCATGGCTCTCGTGTCATATCTGACATCCCTGTGTAGGGCTTCTATACATTATACAGACTCTGTGTTTAGGCACTTGAATCACTTCCAGGAACTCTAGGACAAAGACATAGACAATATCCCAGAACAGCATTAAGCTGTTCTTTGTCCACTTGCAATCTCTAGCTCTGGTCACAGCACCATTTCCAGTGTTTGGAGTGATTTTCTGAACAGACAAGATGATTCTTTGCTATGCTACTTTGATTCACTCCAAAAGCAGGATTCCTCACCACCTCCTCTCCTCAGCAGTTTTATTTTTGATCTCTTAATGTCATTTTTTTCTCAATATCCAAAATCACGTTCACACGAGTCTTTCAGGAGATGGAGATGTTAACTTCCCTCCTCAGTACTTTGTCACTAGACATAAATGAAAAATTTGATGGAAGTCATTGTACCCGAAGGATTCTTTAAATTAAATCACCGTCCTATTGTGCTATTACCTGATTACCAATTAGACAGGGTATTTGGCATCTTAGGAAAAAAGCCTAAAAAATCACGAAAAATGGGAATAGTAGTATTGCCAAAAATTAATACAAGAAGGCAAAACTTTTGTGTTTGGAAGAAAAACAGATTATATAGGTACACAGATGATGAAACACTTTCCACTAGAAAATTTATTACTTGGATATTACACAGCATCTGTTAAAGCTAGCCATTTTTAAATCATTAACTCTAGAAAATAGGCAGTTTTTAAAAGAACAAACCAAAGAACTCTTTAGATTATTAAGGCTGGTTTTCAGTAATTCTAGAAATTTGGGAAAGTTCCCCAAAACGGAATAAAGCTATTATTGTGTCCGTATTTTAGAAAAATAAACAGGAAGACCATAGCAATTACAGGCCTTCTAACCTGACACTGACCACAGATTAATCAAGTACCCAGCATGATGTGTGGTTAAAAAAGAATTAAGAAGAGTAATATAACTTATCCTACTGAACATGGACTTACAGAAACTTGCTTTATACATTTTTCCAAAATACATCTTTTGCACACACACAAAAAATTGAATTTAAAGCAGTATAGAGGGTTTTTTGACATTCACCAGATACCACATATTCTAATGAAGAAATCAAACTAATACTGAAGCCTAAATAATATTCATTAAATTAATGAAAAATCTTTCTAACTGTTCAGTAAAAATATGAAATGGGAAACATTATTGATCAGTTCTTATCCTTTCTTACTTAATATTTCTATCAATAACCTGAAATTAGTTACTATTGATAAAATCAGTGATTGATAAAGGCTAGGGAAAGTGTAATATATAAAGAAGATGGGTCTCTGATTAGTGGGCATGTGGATAAACATGAAATATTGGGGGGAAAAAACACTTTTTTTGTCAAGAGTGGTCATGCCTCACAAACCTATAGAACTTTTTTGAAGGACTCAAAGACTATGTGGACAAAGATTTAGTTGATCTAGCCTTCTCAAATATCCAAAAGAAGTTCAGAAAAACTCATTTTCAAGGCTTTTTAAGTGAAGGTTCTTAAATGGATAAACCTTTTTTTTTTAACAGATGGTAAGAGTAAATGGTTAGTGTTCATAAAAAAAGGGAAATCATCCAAGGAGTCTCAAAGGTATCTGTGCTAATCAATCATCTGAAAAGGAATGAATATCTAGACAATAAGTTTGACATGATGATACTAAGGTATTTAGAATAGTAAATATAACTATAGAAAATATGGCACTGAAAGATTTGTTGGTAGAATGGCAAACTCTGGATGCTAAATATGTGTTTGGATTAAAAATGAAAACCAAAAAAACCCAGACAATTTAATGGAAGAAAAATCCATGAACAGCAGTACACTGTCAGGACAGTACTTAGGAAATTCCTGTGTCATGTAACATTGAGGACTGGAAGAATACTCTCATAAAAAGTACTGCTACTGGACTCTCCTATTTTCCTTTAAGCATGTATTATTTACCACTGTGGTTGTTTTAGGCTTTTGTGCTAAGCCAGGGGAGAGGTCAAATGCAGTTAACCCGTATTACAAAATGTATATGTTTGCTGCATCTGAGGCAATTACAGGTAAAAACACATCTGATCAACTTTTCCCTGGGAAAATCACTTTCTGGTCATCATGTTATCCCTGCCAAGAAGCCAAGGACTGCTGTCAAAGAAGGGATATTTGGCTAAATGACAGTGGTTGCATGCCTATAGGTGAGAAGGCAATATAGCTTCATTGGTAAATGGGGGATGCGCAAAACCCCATTCTATATTGTCAAATGTAAAGTGTAAATGGTTATGTTAAAATGTAAATGTAAAGGAGCCAATAGATAAAATTTCCCTGACAGCAAAGCACTAGCTTGGAAAAGACCAAGCATTGCATGAGCAGCCAAATAGGACCCTCTGCAATGTTTCTGTGGCCAAAGAGGATTAATTCTGTATTGCAATTCTTTTTACCTGATCCTAAAAGATTGGTCACATTGAGCTAAATGACTCTCAGTTACCTGACATTTAGTAGAACAATATTTATTATTGGAAAGGGTAAAAAAATTCACTGAAGAAAATGTGAACTCACTAAGATCGATCAATAAATGAACTTAACTCAGGTAATTTATCGCTTTGTTTAGATGTTCAGTACCAGAGAGATTACGAGAATGACAGTGTTACCTGTTTGGATTGAGAATAATCTCAGCCTTTTCTAGTTTTCCCCAGCCGTAGACCTAACTACAAATCTTCATCTGCAGAACCCTGAAAGAGAAAAATGACAGCCCTCAAAAAAATATTGTTCATGGTCAGTACAAGATTTCTAAGCACTCCTAACTTAGCAAAATCAAAAAGCTTGTCTAGACCAAGTCTATGCATTACACTTTAGTGAATTATTTCCATATGAAAAGGCATTTTCCAACGCCATATATTTCATATGCATATTTGTTGACAAAAAAATATGGGTTGAAAAATATTTTTCTCTGATCTCTAAAACACACAGATCTGAACAGCTCTCCTCAAACTTTACACAATCTTGTGATAAAATCATCTTCAGGATAGGTGTCATTAGCAAGAAGTTTCAACTAGAAATAACATAAAGGACACATGACAAAGCACACAGTGACCAGGTTCAAACCATGAAGATACATTATGACACTGAGTCTGCCACATATTTTCAGTATTCAGGTTTTTACACCAGTTCAGCTGGAAGTGTTAAACATAAATTTACAGCTTTTTCTCCTAGATCTGCTAGGACAACAGCTAAGCTGGAATTCTGGAGACTGGTGGCATCTAAATGTTGATCTTTGACAACACAGTCTCTTGGTGGGCCAAACTACAGAATTCCTCTGAATATTCTGAGTGTACCATCAAGGCTGAAGTTAAATATTATTTAACAGAGGTATAAGGAAAGAAAAAATACATTGTAATGGCAACCCCAGTGCTATTAATATAGGTCATATAACAAGAAAAGACACAAAAACTGGCAGACAACAGATCGAAACATATCTCACTACATTCTAGGACTGCAAAATATCCTCAAAAATCAAGACAATATCATATGTTTTGAAGTTAGTGGTTTCTGAATGACAGCTGAACCATTTGTATTAGTTTCTGTACAACTTTTCTTCATTTTCCTCTCCTTTGCTTTCTTCTTCCTTTTTCTTTCCATATCTCTAGAAAGAAAAAAATCTATTACTTTACGAGAAGATTAATACTAGAGTTTATCCAACAAAGTTATGGGATATAGATTTCCTTTGGCTTACTCTTCATCCATACACAATAGAGAGGGATGAAACCTGCTGAAACAAATAACATTAGATTTCATGAATACAAGGCCTTAGGAAGCTAAAATAGTACTCATTCTAAGATATTCCATTGTCAAAAATTAGCTAGCAGCCATTTGGAGGCTTACTTTTGTGTACTAGCATTGCAAGAATATTTGCAAAGTAGTTTTACTGTGAGTATTAGAATTATTGTATAATAAAGCAATTAATATATTAATATACAATTAAAAGGCTTTTCTTTGATGATATTATTTTAAAATAATTGAATACATAATAATCATACAAAAATTCCTTTTAGAGGTAAATTTATTCATTATTTACTTTTTCTACAAGAGGGCATGTGAAATATCCCTTGTTCATATTGAATAAATCTGCATAGGAACACATTTAACCAATTATAAATGGTGGTTTTTGGCAGGGAGCATAGTTCAGTATGTTGTTCAGATAGCCTGAGGCAATAAATGGACTTCATTAGGCTTTATCAAGCTCAGTATCCTTTGCTGTAATTGCTACCTAAAAAAGACATGACAATCTTTGTCATGGTGCAGAAGGGTGGATGAGGTACATAGCAAATAACTGGAGGAAGCAAGTGTTGGAATAAAGGTGCAAGAGACTGCTGGTGTTAAGCTTTGTAATTCTGTTTGTCTGTAATCTCCCTTCAGAGGTTATTCTAGTTACTTCTGAAATACCAACTCCAGCAGCTTCTAATACAAGATATGTAGTTCACCATACATTTCCTGTCAATATCAAGTCTTCTGTGCCAAAAAAATACCGTGAAGTCTTCTCACTCCCATGTGTACTTCAAGTAAAGCATCCCTTCCCACTAGCTCTTCCAATTCTTTTGGTTTTGTCCACCATGGCACAGTGTCAGGATACCCTGAGACAGAACCTGTAGCTAGCCCGGAACATCTCTGACAATTTACTCCTGGTGAAAAAGAACCAAAAGGATCAACTAGAGGTCCCCCTTGCTCTGCTAGCTTTTATGTTCAGGGAGAAAACTTGGCCAGGGAACACTTCAACCTACCTCTCCAGCAGCTGGTGCTCATGCTTGTTTTTCAGCCATTAGTTGTATGAGCTGGGTGAGGTCTGACCACAGCTAGACAGGAGAAGTTAGCTACGTGAGTACCCTGCTCTGCAGCACAGACAGAGATTCAGTGTAACAAACACACTGTGGCAATGCTGCCCTATTTATTTAGATGCAATTCAATTCTTGTGTAATTTCTGTACTGCCATTTCTATGCAACTGCTTTATTTTCACCCCATTCGTCTCCAGTTTAGAGACAGGCCACATGGTAAGGTTCTACTGACTCCTGCTTTTGCTATTATAAACCCTTCTGCCCTTGCAGGGAACAGGGCAAACACAGATTATAAAACTTCATTTCCTATTTAAATGCTCTATTTCCAGCAATCTCTTAGCAATTTGTTATTTTGACCTTTATACATATTTTTGCAGACTGAAGATGGGAGGGGGCCATCCTGACACAGGTGTAGGGAGACTGAGTTATAAAGAGTTACGTGCGGAGAGGGAGCTGACTTAACTGTTAATTCCCAGACATTACATTTTTTTTTGTAAAAGTAGAGAAATATGTTTCTTAAAACACATGATGTTGACTATTGGGTGGCAGCTGGGCTCCACTTCTAATGGGAGCCAAGGATCTGGTCCTTATCGCTCTGTTTTGTAAAGAGTTCTATATATAAATAAATATACCTGGTACTATCACATGCCTTCAGACCATGTTTTGGAGATCACTGGACAAGGAGGTCTCGTACAAACAGGCATGGAGGAAATGGAGGGCTGACCATAAGGGGAGGGAGAAGAAGGATGGTGTTCAGCCCAGCTCCGGCACCATGAAGGCAGGAGTACTCACTGCATGAAGCAAAATGAATGAAGGAGGGTGGGTTTAGTGCCCTCAGCCACCTCTGTAAATTTATTCTTGCAAGCTGTAGTCCAAGAACTGAAGGCTGATAACTGAAGAACCAAGCCATGGCTTTGCTTGTACAAATTACATCCAGAGAACCAATTACACACACACATGAGTTTCATAACATGCCTATTAGCAGATCTAGATCTGTTCCAGGTTAAAAACACATGCTAATGTATTATTCCTCGGAAGTGATTTCCTTAGCTGCCTTAGAGAAATGGGACCTGAAGGGCAGGGCAGAGGGGAGTTCCCCTGCTGGAAAATATGCCCCTTTCCAGGTATGCACATGAACTGGCAGAAGGACAACTTCAACTTATGAATACGCAGTGCTTCAGGCATCTGCTGGGGTTACTAGCACTAGTTCTTTCAGATCTGCTTCCAATACCCCGGGTAGTACTTAAAGAGTAAAGAGACTATTTCAATCAGCTGCCACAGACAGCCACAGACAGTAGTTTTTGCAGCCAGAAGAATTTTAAGACAGTTTTGCCAGGTTAAATTAAAGAAAGTATGCCATCAGTAGAAAGCAGCACTTTGTATAGATATGATATGATATATGATATTATATGATAAGAACTCCCCACAGCATAATATGGTCAGCTGTAAGCATGGCAAAGTAGGCAGTTCCTGGAGGCACCGAATAGTCCTGGGACTACTGCCTACTTATCCTTTTTCTGAGGAGCCTGTACTGATGAGGACCAGTGTTCCACATGGAAGCAAGGCATCCCCTTCTGTATGAGCAGTTTGCCTAAAGAAAACTTTTTTAGGCAGGAGCAAAAAGAAAAAAAAAAAAAATGCTCAACCCTCCAGGGCTCTCTCCTCAGCTCTTTATTTAATTCTGCTCTTTCCCCCTCTGCCTTTCACTTTCTCTGCAAGAGTTCCCACCCTTGTCTTGGTCCTGTCATCCCATTTCTGGCAAGAAAACTCAATTTTCTCTACAACCATTGAGAATCTCTGATCCAGCTCTAGCCAAAGAAGAGTTTTCCATCTTGCTTTCATGTTTTCTTTTATCCAGGCTCTACTAATTGGACATTAATGCCATCACTGTTTGGACTTGTGATATGGCAGTGCCATTTTGCCACCCTGAACTCTGCCCTTGGGCTGATTTTGCTGTGTAGCCAGGGATTGACTGCTGTCACCACAGGCCTTAAGGGAATGGTAAGCAGAAGCTTTCATGAATATATGCAGGATTTGATACAAGACTTGGACATTGCAAGGATGATGTTGTAACTGGAGCAGATCTTTACCTCCCTTTGATCAGTTGTCCTTGATCCCGCACATGACTGAATGAGGTAAAACACCTGGGACAGGAAGGAGAAGGTTTGCAGGGAAATGGAACGGACTTTTCATTTGCCACATTTAGTATAGGAGAGGCACAACTGCACTGGTTGGGCATTCACAAATCCTTATTCAAGCACATACCTTCAGTAATCAGGTGGCTTTTGGATAGCACAGTCCAAAAGGTCTGCCCAGCTTCATCTTCACGTTTCCTGGCAAAGACATTCTGGCTGTCACAAATTATGTATGCTATTGTCTATATATTGTCCATTTTTTCGGGGAAGAATATATTCCTCCTGGGCAAGGGGTAACATATGATATGATAAAGTGCAGTTATAGAAGTTTACAACCCCTTGCTATTAATAAGTGGGGTAGGCAGCATCCCTTATATCAGAACATCCGCCTTTGAAATACAAAGTAACCACAACACATGATCTGTCAAAAACTATCATGATGATAAACAATGGGGTGAGCTCCAAAATAAATAAATAAACACTGCCAAAGAAATTATTTGCATATTTTTCTCTCTCCCAACCAGTGCTTGAAAAATGTCCTCATTCAATGTGCTTGCTCATCCACGCAGCTGCCAGCTGTGCCTCCTTCCTTCAGCAGTAGTCACATGTTACATGGTTTGTAATACCGAGTCCATATTGCTGCAGAAGCCTAAGCTATGAAATACAACTCTCTCTGGCCCTTTAGAATTTTTGTGGAATTATGATTTCAGTGCTGCAACTAAAATTTGACATTCAGTTGAAGACTGTGGCATGCAGGAAACCAAGACAGACAGAGTACATGCAAAAATGTCCAGACACTAAGAGACATCTCCAGCAACCCTCATGTAATTAACATAAATCTGGGCTGCCAAAAGTACTAACAGCACTTGAAGCAGCTTTGAAATCCAAATGCATGACTTCTAAATTTAGAGCTCTGTTCTTACTATATTCTGTTATGCACATGTTTAGATTTCTGTTGATTGTTTGCAGAAGAAAAGGAATGTAAAGGTTACTTGTTTAGAGTGAAACTGTGGCCTACAATTGCAACTCAGTGTTGGAGGATGAAGAAAAACTACCCTGCCAATGCAGGAATTTAGAGTGCCATCGTGATTCGCAATGAGCTCAAAACTGAGGCAGCTGCTTTGCTCTTAAAGAGGGTGAGGCTGGCGATAGCGGTGTTTGCTAGCATACACAGTCCACCCTGTTCCCTGTGCCCTGCCTTTTGCAGATGCTAAAAGAAATGGTAGGTCCGCACAGCTGTTACGCTCACTGAGTGTGAGATCCTGACCACAGCTGTCCCCTGTGTGGATGACACAGATATGGGAGATAAAATTAAAGCACGGTGTAGTGGAACTGCGGGAGGTTGCAGATCTCAAATATGGAGGAAGAAGGTATGGACCAACATGGATTTTTTTCTTATTCAGGAGCATCACCATTTCAATTTTGGTAAGCAACAGATATACCGATGTTTCACATCCCCCTTAACATGACACAGACAGATAGAGCTGGCTACAATTCACTTGTTTAGCACCACCTAATTATCCATAAGGGCTGAATTTTTAATCTGTGTATTTCTTACAGGGCTTCTACTTCAGAAACTCCCCTGGGACATTTCTCCCATGGGCTTTTAGGGCACGTCTGTGCCATTACGTAGCTGATAGAAGGAACACATATCCTACTCCTGCTATTTTATCTTTTTTTTTTTGTTATTATTATTATTTCCTGTGTGGAAAGAGATCAATAAAAGATCATACTTTGTATCTACTTTCTAAAATCTAAATCTTTATTTCCTGTTTCTAGACTTACGTGCACCTTCATGAAGCTGAAACTGCTTTAATGTGTGCTTTTACATGTGCTTCTGTAATGATGAGGCTGTTTTGCTTTGTGATTATACATGTTTTATGCCATTATGAATCCTGAGATGAATTTTTAATTTTTTTTTTTTACTTAATTATTCCCTTGTAGTGCTATTAACTCAGTAAAATGTATTTTAATGGGAAAATGCAATTGCAATTATCGGTCAATATCATTAAGTTTCTCCCTTTTCTCTGTTCCTTTGGGGCAATTCTCTAAGAACTCTCTCCTTTTCCCAGCAACCTGAAAATTATGTTTCCTAAAGTTTAAGGTCTTTTTATATCAATATCTCTTCCATTTCTTTGTAAATAATTTTAGCAGTAGTCTGAAGGAGAAAGAACATGTACTCAGTGGAGTTCACAGATACTATGGAAAGAGGCAGATTGCATGATTCTAATGGATACCATCTCAGTAGTAGAGGGAGTAATCTCTAGGTAAGGTATTAGGTTGCTGTTAACGTATCCATGAAAACAGAGGGTGGTAACAGGATAATCCTAGTAAATATACCCAAGTGTTTAAACCAGTTTTATGGTATCCTCCACATGATAATGTAAGCAAAAGAGGTCAGATAAGGAACACATTTTCAACCATTTGTATATTAGTGAGAGGAGCCTAGATAATAAAAATAACAGTTGGAGATGATCTTGCCTGAGAAGGAATATTCTGCATTTGGTACTGGCAATATGACAAGATGGTTGTTATGATTAAAATAACCTTTCATACTTCCAGCTTCTTCCATAAGGATAAAAAGGGGAAAAAAGTCACAGGCAGGGACTTCACATCAAAGACTCTGTTAGTTGTTTCTGATAGCTCAGAATGGGAGGCAAATGTTATGGATGAAACATCTACATAGGGGGGAAAAAAAAAAAAAAAAAAAAAAAAAAGTCTACTGTCTTGTTTCTAAAATCCACAATAGAAAACCTACTCACAGTAGATAACAGCCTGTACTGTTCTTTAACATCTGCCCATAATGTGTAACAAAGCTAAAAATTTTAATAGGGGTGACTTCATCCTGGAAGATGCTTGCTCATCATCTCATGCATCACAAAATTTTCCAGAATTTCTAAAAATAAGAAATGGTAATATCTTTATACAGAAACTCCCAAACACAGAAAAGATAACTCAGTTTTTTATCTTATTTAAATGAACTAAGAGTTAATTGCTACCATAAAGAAAATGGTTTCCTAGGTATAGATATCATGATCTGATTGCATTTACCTTGTGCAAACAGAATATATCACCAATATATGCATATATATATATATGAGGTTTGTGTAGGCTAATTTTTGGTATATTGTACAATGAAACAGTCATTGGTATATCACATATTTAAAGTGGCAAGTATTGGCAAAATATGGGAACCATCAAAAACCAAAATCCTATATACCCACGAGTGTGGTTCACAAGTAAAACAAATTATACTGAGCAAGAAGCTATCCTAGTTAAAAAGAGACTGAAAACAAAATAGAATATAAAATATTAATAAAAAACTCAAGTAAATAACAAGCTAATATAAGCTACAAGTTGAAATATACTCAGCCTGAAGAAAGGACTATATGTCCAAAAGTTTGTCTGTTTTTTCCAGTTACATCTGTTAATTTAGTAAAAACATCCCCTCTCCCTGCAAAATTTGCACTAAATATATCCTCAAATAACCATGACTACAGCAATAAGTAATAACAAAAGGAATTTAAATGTAGAGGACCAGGAAGAACCCTGGGTTATGTATGCTTATTCTAGATTGCAAACTGTAGCTAGGTGTGTATGTTCCATAAATATTTTAGGGTTGTCATTTTAATAAAACAGTATATTAATCACATTCAATAAAATGCCAGGAACTGAGAGTTTATCACCTTCAAAGAATGGTAAATGAGGAAACATAAGCTAAAATGGTGTAGTTTCAATCTAACATATCTTATGAAAATGCATGCAAGAGCCTTATAGAAAGTAATCAGAGACTTTTGAACAACCACTATTATGTTTTTGTAATGCAAAATAGGGAATTTTCAAGGCATTGAAAAATTTCCTGTACCAATACAGTTCTGACAGAGGTTCACCCAACTTGGTTTAACTAAAAGATTTTAAATTTAGAAGTCTATTTACAGTTAAGCCTGGGTGAAAGAATTGTTGCCAAACAACCATTTTTGTCAAAATTCCATTAAACATCAGTGTGTGCTACCATAATAAACCTGGATTTCTCCAGACCACAGGACACTTCAGAATTGAGAGACTACACAGATCAGGTTAAAACTAGCTCACTAAAAGATCTCACACTAGGTAATCCAGTTTCTAAGGAAGTCTTTTAGGGATTTCTTTTTATCCATGTAATTTTACACACGTGCCAGTCAGTTAAAGATGGTACAAAAATCTTTGTTAATAAGTTTTGCAGATAAAACAAAAGTTAGTGAGGTAGATAATGAAAAGGATCATCACGAACGATCCAAATAATCTGCTTAAAATGCCACACACCCCCCCCAAAAAAAAATCATTTAATAAGATGAATATATTACCAAGTAATATGCCTGGGAAGAAAGAATTAAAATTGTGCCTGCTGGCTGAGAGGTTCTGCTTTGGAAAACTGCGGCAAAAGGATCAGTTTAAAGATACTGTGAGTTAACCACCTCAACTACCACTGCCAGCCTATGGCAAAAAAATAAAAAACAACTTGATGTGATCCACAGACGTCTAAACCAAGAAAAACCAGGTGGAAGCAGAGAAGTGGTCTTGCCCCCATACACTGTCTTAACTGTCAAATCCTAGCTGTGAGGCTAGTTAAACGGGACTCTAAGCCAAAAAGCTGGACTGCCAGGTCCCTCCACACAGACCGTGAGCCAGAAGCCACCCAGCAGAAGAATTCGGGCCCACTGGTGTGGGTCATCCCACCCAAGCCTCTGACCAGGCAGTGATTTAATGGAGTTTTGCTTTCCTTGCAACAACAGTGCGAGGAGCACTGATGGAGAAATCCCCTCCAGCCAGCAATGCCGCGGTCTTTATCTCTCCTGTGACACACAGCTTAGCATCCCTAAAAACTGAAAGGTTTCAATCTAATTTGCTTGGTAGAGGGAATTTATTAGAGGCACCTGAGTCCCTTCTGACAGTGACAGTTTGGGTACTGGAGAGAGCACAGCTGCAGCCGGGAGCTGCCGCGCCTGGACTACGTTAGCTGTATCACTTTCAGCACTGCTCCCAGTCTAACGCAGATTTTGTGCTTCCTGTAGCTGTGCTAATTTGTTCGGAGGTAGCAGGGGTATCTCTGTACGGCACTGCACCATGTCATGTGCATATACCTTTTATGGCCTGTAATGCACGGGATGTCAGGCTAAGATGATCTAATAATCCTTTCTGGCCTTAAACTGCATGAAACCGTCATCAGTCAGTTCCATTAATCTTCCATGAAGGAAAATAAGACACCTGAACATAGCAAGACAGTGAGATACAGCAGTAAAAATGTTGAAAATGTTTCTCAACTTCACCCTGCTCACTCTCTAATTCTGCCATAAATTACCAGCCTGAATCACGTGCTGTCCACAGGGACACCGAGGTGCTCTCAGACTTTATCAGGCTGCTGCAGAGGACTTAGATTTGGGCTTGCTACCTAGACAGTAGTAATTAATACAGTTTTGGAGAAGGATAAGGAAGAGACAGGTGTTCACAAAGACATCCAGTGTCCTTATCAAAGCCCCTGCATGGTAGCACAAGGATTTTTTAGGCAGCCAGTAGGCCCACCAGGTTAGGTATTGTTGGCCATGAAGCCCTTGCTATTTTCATGAGCATGAGAGAGAAACAAACAATCTTGGATGTACTCCCTCTGTTTTCATGTGCCTCATGTAAAATGCACTGAGCAAGTTGCAATCTGGAAATGGGTAAAAGCTTTGGATCAAAAAATCCGATGGATCTTGGCCAGTATGTGCAGAAGTTACCAGAACACGGTCTCATTGCTCCATACACAGAGAACAAACAGCTGGAGGGCCTAAGCATCCACGTGATGGGGGTTTGAGAGAACCAAGCCTGGGAGATGTGCTGATTTTCTCTTCTGGCATGTGAATAGGTTTATTTTGGACAGCATCTGTTTTATTTTTTTGTTCTCCGTTGTATGTCATGTTCCTTTAAAAAGGGAGTGACTAGGTCAGATGGACCCCCTGGAGGGAGCAGAGATTCCTCCTTTCCCTGGAGAGCAGATGAGCATGCTTGAGGACCGGGTGGGAGGAGGAGGAGGAGGAGAGGAGGAGCTCCTGGGCTTCAGGGTGTAGCAGGGAGAGGAGAGGAGAATGGGAGCCCTAGCGAGAAGATGGGAGCCTGCTGTTCATGGAGAGGCTCATGAAAGGAGCAGGGAACATATGCACAGCCGGGCTCCCTTGGTGACAGGAAGAAAACTTCCTAGGGATCAGAGATGCCTGCGCGGAGCTTGCCGCAACCCAGAAAGTCACTGAGCTGGCTGAAGCCAAACCTAGAAGCAAGAATCCACCTAACACCACACAGGGGGAGAGGGGTGAAACTGTTCATGAACTTTCCTTTTCCCTCCTCTTTTTTTTTCTTTTTTTTTTTTTGTTTTTGTCCTCATAGAGAGAGAAAATGTTTCTTTCTTTATAAAGTTAAACGTTCTCATTTCTATTTTATACAAATTGTCTTTTTGACTTTAAGAGACCCTTTGGTCTCTTCCAGGAGCTCGCAGTAAGGAAAAACTCTATATTGTCATCAAAGCCCAGTCTGTCCTTTCACAAGGTGCAGAACTAGGTGACCCCCAGTTTTGCTCCTCAGCACTAGAAATACATGAATGATAGTATTACTGTGAAGCAGTTAATTAAATTTCATCTGTAGCATAAAACCGCCTCTAGAAGGTGTATGAAAAAATGGGAAAAATATGTTAGCCAACATCTCCTTAACAATTCTTCATTTAGTTTCAGTAGGTTGAATAGGGCAAAAAATGGATTTTGGTTCATTGGTATTTCAGAAAAAAAAAAAAAAAAAAAGTTTGTTTGGATCAAACTGAAACCTATTTTCTTTTTTTATAGTTTCATGAAACATTGCAAAAGTGACACAACCCAAAATACTTCATGTGGGTTCAAACCTTTTAAAACTATTTTTCTCAAAAAAATTAAAAGAAAATTTCAAAAAGAAATGTCATTTCAAATGAAATAATTGAAATGCTTCACTTACAAAAATGTCAAAAGGAAGCATTTGATTCTTTCAAAAAATTACAAGGTTCCTTTCAAAGTGGAGCACTCAACAAAATTAACACCATTTTGCAAAATGTTTTGATATATCTCTGCCTCTGTTGCCGAAAAAAAATCAGTTGAAAAATTTCACTCAGCTTCACAAGCAAGCAAACATTAAGACCTAAAAAGCATGTAAGCACTGAACTTTTTTTTTGGCCATACAGACCAGAAGTGCCCCTGAAGAGTTAGTTTAGTCATAACCAGAACAGCCTACCAGAAACCCAGATCTGTTAAGAATAAAAATTAAAACCAGATATGCCATGAATGTTTTTTGTTGCTCTTTATTATTTTCCATTTTCTTTTACATTCCTTCTCCCCTCCTTTTGCCCAGTCCTTCTTAGATGCCTGTGTACCAGACATTCCAGGACAGAACATCTTGTGATCTCCACACAAATATCTCCCCCAGAACAATTATGGGTCAAAGTCTCTGCTAGCAGAATTGTCTCCCTACTAGTATACTGAATTGTGTTAGCTGGGAATCTCACCTGATAACTTCAGACACAGTGATTTTGAAAGCTTGCTTTACAGAGAAGTTCAACATATTTTGGCAGGTTTTATTCTGTAGATTTTCATAGGCACAACAAAAGTTTCCTATTTGGGATTTAGAGAGGAAACAAAGCCAGAGCCAGCATCACTAGTGGATTTCAATTATTTAAGAAGTGAAATTATTTTCAGGACAAGGTGAAGGACATGCAACACTCCCTTTGCAGGCTAAGGACTCTCCTGAATAAGAAGAAGATCTGAGAGGTTAAGCAAAAAAGGAAAACTTGTGGCCTTTAGGACAAACTGAGCCTACAGAGTATTTTCACGCATTTCCAGACCTCCCAGAAACCTACAAGCACATCAAACTGCGCTGGAGGAAGAGTGCCTTGAGCTAATGCTGACCTAAAGTGCAAAGCCATATGGCCTGCTGCCGTGCCATACAGATGCCCCATCTCCAACTGTCAGCTGAGTTTATTAGTTTTAGTACCACGCCTCAGGAACAAAGTTACTTTGCTTTTGAATCCACACAGGCTCCCAAAGTACCAGGTAGGAACAATCCTAGGTCATGGGGAAATATACTGTGTAAGTGTGTCGATACGGGTTAGGTTTATGCTGTCTCTGTTCAGTAATGCTGGGTGAATGTGGAACACAGCAGGCACCAGGATCCTGGAAAATAAGACAGGTAAAATCAGGTTGATGTCCCTGAGATAAAACGTTTCGGCTCTGTTCCTAATTGACCGAGTCCTCTGGTGCTGATGAATTCATATGGGGGAATTTGGCTGTTTTCAGTGTTTCTCTTGAGGACAAATCTTCTTTTTGTTAAACCAATATTATCTTCCTTTTTCTTTTTTTCCTCTTAAATCTGAAAAACAGAATTCACTGGAAAGCTCTCTCACTCTCTTTCCTTCTTTTCTTCTTTTTCTTCCTTTCTCTTCTCCTTTCTTCTCTCTCTCTTTTCTCTCTTTCTCTCCTTCTCTTTCTCAGTTTGATCTTTCGAAGACGTTTTAACATTATAGGAATACCAAGTTTGGTCTTTGCCATTTAATTTTTTTCCTGGAGCAGCTCTGGGAAGTCTTGTGTTCTGGGTGTTCTGGCACTGCTGCATAAAGAATGAGGACCTTGAACAAAGACTTTCTTTGCCCAAAATTGTAATTAGTTGCTGAAGTTGCTAACAAAAGCAGAGGCAGATGAACAAAATTATTCTAGACATTAAAAAGCTTGTATGATGACAGATTGAAGAGATAGGGACTGTTTAGGGGAAAAACTAGGTCATTTTTGTTCAGAAGAACAACCAGACGTATTAGAACAATAAAAATTAGGTAAAAATAATATTAGCACAATTACTATGTCATTGTGTAAATCAGTGTTGCACCTTTATGTTAAATACTTTGCTCTGTTGGCTAAAGTGCCATCACAAAACTGAAGTAGGTCTTGAAAATTATTCCAAGTTTCTTAGCTCTTGCCACACTGAGAACAGTGAGACCTCATGGGTGGCTGCAGCTGTAGATAAGAAAATCCAGATCTTTTTACTGAACCTACCTAATTCGTGAGATTTAGAGGACGATTTTGTCATCTTTTGCGCAAGTCCAAATAAATTATGTCTGCCAATCTTCTTGTATTCACTCTTTTGTTATCACACCCAACAATTAAAAGAATGTGAATAGCTTACAGAGGCACAGATTTCTGTTACAGAAGCCATGGTGATCTGTCTCCATCATATTCTTTTCAGCTGGGTCTTTTATAATTCTGTTTTTAATTAGCGTTTCAACCAACTTTCTTGGTGCTAAAGTAAGAATTCTCAGCTCTGAATTTCCCAGAATAACCTTTACAGTAAAATACCATTTGCAACAGAACTGTTCTCTGAGAGAGCAGCTATTTAATCCTGATTTCTTCTTACTTTTTGAACAGTTCTGACTAATATTTCCTTTTTCAGCATGTTATTTTTTTTTTCTATTACTCCTTACCTCCCAGAGATTAGTTTGCATCTACTTCTCCTGTAGCACTACATGAAAGAAATTGGGTTTTACTGTAAACCCAAAGAAATTCTCCCAAGAAGAGGCCATAGACAGAAGGTCATGGCATATGGGGTAAAAAAGGTTCAACAGAGAGGCTGAGAGAGAACTCAACAATCGAGTTACGGAAAGGTAACAGTATGGCAGAGCAGGTGTCTTACATTTCCAGTAGGCCATGGATCAATTTTAAGTATCCGTCTTATGGTTCTGCTTTACCTGTCACAGCCATGTAGGGCTCTTGGTGCTTCAGCAGTCTGGCTGAGTGCAGCAAGACATATGACTTGACCAAGGCCTTTTTTTCCCAGCAAGCAAAAACTGAGCATACTCTGCCCATGGTTCAGACAAATTTATTTTTGCCAACCACTTCCTCAAAAAATAGCAGTTCCAGCATAGATTAAGATGTGGTACCTGTTTTTTTACAGGCTTTCAGGCTGTGTGCTGATTATAGTTACAAGCCTAGGAACCGAATTCTTAATCAGGGCATTAGATAGTAAACATTTCAGAAGAGTTTTCTCTTATTAAATACCAACAGACATATTTATCAAATACCTTCAGACACTTAGTAGCCCAAATCACACCGAGGCCAACAATGTATAAGCTTCTAGTTATGTCACTGTCTTGGAAAATGTCATTTAGGCCCAGAAGTCTTCCTGAAGCAATGCCAAAATACTCCCTAAAATCAAAGCGAAGATGCTGATACAGCTTCTTCAGGCAGATCTTAACCACAGGAATTTACTCCTTTGTGGTATTTTGATTCTGATCTGTCATCAAACCAGCTTGCCCAGCCAGCTTATTCAAATGGCAGTTCTGTGATCTCCTTTTTATGTCTGTGGGCGGTAAACCCATCAGCCAAGCATCCGTGGCACTATACACTACACAAGGTTGGGTCTACGCAGCGGAGGAAGCGTACTCCACAGCGCATCCTAAAGGCTTGAACCTCTGGTTATCAAGGCTGGCTGGTGATCGTCACAGTTTCCTTCATACTCCCACAAGAAATTATTTTTTTCAAACGGAAATGAAGGGTGTGTGAGCTGAGACAGGTTTTGTCCTGACATGCTTACCTTGGATTCCTTGTGCTGACCTAGAGAGCATGCATAGCTGATTTGTGAAGAGCACTCAATTTGTATATGGTTCTTGAACTTTATCCCAAAAGTTAATGTGAAGTTTATGTTTTATATACAGCTCCTAGGATGAAACAGGGTGTGTTCTAATGAATGGAACTAATTTTTGTTGTATCTATCTTATCTGATATAACTTCTTTACATTATTTTTCTGAAATCTAGAGTTATATATCACACACTAACTTTTACAAAAGACAGGTAATTTTTAATTGTGAGGCTCAACAAAACCCATAATGTTTAGAAGTAGAGAATATTCAAGTATAGTAGCCAAAGTAGCAATCTACCTTTTTTTGGTGTGGAATCCAGCCTTTGGTCCCTCAGCTGAATTTCCTCTCATGTTGTTGTTGACCCCCGGGCGTGTCTTAAACAACGAAGAAAGATAAAGTGATCAGCTCCAAAGTACTCTAAAGAACTAAGTTTAAATAGATTTGCTGTAAATATCAATAATTGAATACAATGAATTAATTAAAATAATGAAATACAAATGCTGCATGAAGGAAATAATTCATGACACAGTATTAACAAAAGTAGTGGAATGAACAGTCTTACTGCCAATGCTTTCATATGCTTTAAGGTACGAAGAGACAGAAACATAGTCAGTCCGTGAAGAGATCGTTCCTGCCCAACCCCAGACACTAAAGTTCCAAGGTCTCATTTTGTTTGTTAAAGCAGGGAGAAACATCACAGAATCCTTCCTCTGTGATCCAGTCACTAGTATAAAGCTTCATTAGTACAAATACGACAAGTGGATATCTAATTTGCTCCCTGTCTCGTGGCTCATTCTGTGAAGTTTCACCCCCTGTGTACGCTCTGTGGTTACCCATACCAGTCCAGTCCTGCTGTGCACTTGGTCCTGCCTCTTGGCTGGAAAGGTCAGTTGCTCCCACAGTCCTTCACCTATTAATATTTTATTTGACTCTTCTGTGCTTGTCATCTTTCTTATGACCTAACTTATGCTGAAAGTCTTAACTTGTAAAACGTAATTTGTGTTTCTAAACTTACTAACAGATCTGTAAAGGGCTGTTAGCATTACTACCTCCCCACCAATATTTGTATAAATGTGTCCCATTTACTGTGTAGGTTAGGAGCAGTCCTTTTAGCTGTGTATTTGTGCTGCACCTGGTATTACGGAGTCTTGATCTCTTACATAATAATAAAGAATAATCTTAAATATTGATGAAACGATTATTTTCTTCTTTAAAAAAAAAACAAAAACAAAAACAAAAACAACTTCACTGAGTTTTCCTGTGAACAATATGGTGAGCCTAAATACTAAAGCAGCAATCGTGGCCTATGTGTTCCTTTGACAAAAATACTGAACGGTGAATTTAAGAAAAGTAAATCTGGTAGACTGTATGTGGCCAACTAAAGTGGAAAAGGGAGGAAACAGAAGACTAATAAAAGACAAGTCCCAAGTAAAAGTCACAGATTAGTTTCTAAAGTTAGTGGACCAAAGTTTCTAAAGTTAGTTTTTTTAAGTAAAATCTGTTAACCAAAAATTAGTTAAAGGAGCTGAAAGAGACAGTACCATTAATCAGGAAAAAAAAAAAAAAAATCCAAAACAAAACAAACAATTAAAACAAACAAAAAGCACATTAAATGTAGTGTTTCTTATTTCAATTGCATATTTGAAGCAAGCATATTAACAATGAAACAATTCCTTTATAACCCCTATTTTTTTACAGGAGTTAGAATTAATGTTTTATCCCTTCAGACATTATTTTTAATCAAGTTAATGGAAATATTTTCAGTGGATAGTGTTCACAAATCTGATAAGGTGCACACATTAAACTGAAACACATAAGGAGAAAATAAGTACCTATCTTCGGGGAAAAAAAAAAAATAACTGATGTACAAGTGCGTATATCGTATTATCAGTGTTTGTACAAAACCAAAAACCTAATATACATACTTACAAGAGAGCTGCTGAACAATTTCTTAAATCAGTGTATTTACAGAACTAAGTTTTGTTAGTTTATAAAGAAATCTCACTAAACCTATAGTGAAAGATATATGATGCGTCTGACTATTGAACTGAAGTTCAAACAAGAAGCAGCTCATAAAGTTCTTTTGGTGAGATTATTCCCTTCCGAAGGTCACAAAGGCAAGTCCACCGTTGCCAAGTCATGATGCATCTGGCACATCATTACTTTCTAGAAAATCTCATCTAAGTGAAAGTAAGGGAGTAGCAGCAGGAGAGGGAAAGACTGAGAGAAAGGGAGGAACTTCTGTTTTGAGAATCAAACAGTTTTTAAAAACTGAAAGACCAGAACACTATAGAAATTTTGATGGTCCCAGGATAGAATTATTTGAACCAAATTGTCATAGTGGAGGCTGATGCTTAATCAGTTGATTTTTCTTCTCATCCTTATCACTTCCTATCTTTTACGTACAAGGACTCCACCAAGCAGGTCCCAGACGAAAAACTCGGGTGGTGTATTTGCATGAGAAATAAAATTTAAACATTTTGTACCGCTGATGTTTGAGATAATGACATCACACAATTCTCAACAACAGTTTCAAAAATCCATGTTCGAAAGTGCAGAAGAGTCACGACCTTCTAGGACTTCACTAATTAGCAACTGGGGAACATCCAAGAAAAGAAAAAAGGATCATTTCACTACTTGCCTTTTAGAGATACATTAAAAGGTCATGTGTTTTAAGGCTGAGCTGCATAAAGCAGAATATGTTGACTCTTCATAAGAATGAAGAGATTTGTTCCTTTAAACTTCTGGAACCTGCACTTCAAACATAAGATGTCTTTCTGAAAACTGAAGAAAATCTCTTGATTAGTTTGTGTTGGCCTTTGTTTAATGCAGATCTTTTAGAAGACTGGTTAATGCAGATCTTTTAGAAGACCCCTGTTAAGCTTTTCTTTTCCCCCAGATGTCTTACTACTAGCAAAACAATACAAGCTCTCCAAACCTTCTGTGGAGTGAAGAGTCAAACTATACACAGTATTTTAGCCACGACAAGATGCTGCTGCTGTGCTGAGCATAGCCAAGCACACAACAAAGTCAACAGTTCATGTCATCCTTAAAACCATGTTGATATCAGAAGGAATCAAAGCACAACTCTTCTTTCAGCTAGTTTTCATTCTGTGCTCCTGCCGATGGAAATGAGTCAGATGTATGAGGAGAAATGTGCACGTGTTTAGACTTCTCATTGGCAAATTGGCGACTAGCCTTGCCCAGACGAAAGTGTCTTAAAATCTGCACAGTTATAGGTTGAAAAGCTAGTGGACAGATGGCTTGTCTGCCCTTCCTTTATGTGACATGAAGGAAGGCTGTAAACTTAGTTCAACTGGCAGTCTACTCTAACATTGCTACAAAGCCAGGAGAAGCAGTGAGATCATATGAAGTAAACCGAGATAGCACTTTTTAACAAGTTAGAAATAGTGTCATGTGTTTTTTGCTCGTAACAATATTCAAAGTAATATTTGGGGGGTTTCTTGTTTACCATTTACATACAAAGGACCAGTATTATGAAAAATCTCCCCCCCAAAATAAAAGATTTTAACTTGAAGGAAAGCTTGAAGGTAAAGAATAGAGAAAAACAAAACAAAACAAAAATAATTTTGTAGTAATTCCTTAACTAAATGTAAGGAACACTAGAAGTTCAGCATTGATTTAAAGGAAATATCAATATATATGAAAATATGAAACTAAGAACTTCAATTGATGTTGACTCTGCCCATTAATGGAAGAAAATGTAAAATTATTATAAAGCTACCGGAATGTTTGTGAACTATGCTGCATCAGTCTTAAAAAGTTATTAAAATACCTGATGGTATGACTAAACTCTTAACTGTGTGCTAGTTTTCCTGAGGAAGACTACAGTTTTTCTGCCCTTTTTCTGTCTACTTTTGGAAACACACCAGCAACCTCCAACGACTCTAACATACAATGGGGATAGTTGATTGTTCTGAGAAAGGGAACTACCTGGTTTTAAATGGGTACAATGAGGAAGGTTATTTGTTGGAGAGAGCAGGACTTTCTGGTTTGGGAGTGGGGGGTAGGCTTGATCTAAAAATGTGTTTCTGGGTCTACAAATGAAGGATACACATACGCGTACACACACACACACAGAGGGGTGAGTGAACGTATGAATGAATGAGAGAAAAGCACAAAGCAGGTGAGCAGGTGCTCTCTAGTGTTAAAAGCGGTGATCAAACAGATGATGGCAATTACAAGAAGGGGAAAGGGTCCGGCAGAGCGACTTCCAAATTGCCTAAACCAGTTTGAACCCTGGCATAAGGATGAGGAAGAACCAGGCGGAGAACTCCGTGTTTACACATCTGCCTCGGGCGAAGCGCTCCCCGGAGCCTGCCTGCCACTGCTCCTTGGGCACCGAAGCGCCCGAACCTACTTGTTGACTGTGCCCGCGTCGGGAGAATCCGCTTCAGCGGGCGCCTTTCAAATACAGCCAACCTCCCGTTAAATCGCCCCGCTCCTCCTTGACCCTGCCCGTCCCCCGCTACCGCAGGCGCCGCCGGGGCTCGGCTCGGCCTCCCGAAGCGCTTTCCGGGACGCGCGGCCCCGGCACAGAACCCAGAGGCGCAGGCGGGGCGGCGGCTGCCGGGTCCCCGCCGAGCCAGGGGGGCTGCGGAGCGCTCCTTCCCCCGGCAGCATGCGGGGCGGGGGGGGGGGGGGGGGGCTCCTCCTGACACCCCCCCCCCCCCACGACGGCCCTGCCCGCCGCCGGTGGAGGTGGGGAGGGGTCGCCCCGTCTCAGCCCGACGCGGGCTGCGCGGTGCCGGCCCCCCCCCCCCCCGCACCGAAACCGGCTTCGACGAGCTGCGAGAAGCGGCCGAAGCTCCGCGCAAGGGCGCGCAAGCCGCTCCGCGGGGGAGCGCGGCGGGGGGGGGGGGGGGGGGGGGGGGGGGCCGCTCCGAGTCCCGCCGCGCCGCTGCCTCCTCCGCACGGGCTGCTCGGCGGCTCGTTCGAAAACCAGACCCACTCAATTTTATTTCTTTTTTTTTTTTTTTTTTTTTCCCCCCTTAAGAAGGAGGAACTATCCCACCTGTGGATCGTACACACTTGCTCTCTCCCTGAGAAAAGCTGCTTGCCTTTCAGGTGAAAATAGCAGACTCCAGGAAAGCTTTGGAGGTCTTTTATACTTACGGATACATATTTGCTTATATTTCCCTAAGCAGAAAATGACTAAGACTCTTAATAAGTGTGATATATTGGAAGCAACTTTTCTAAGCCTCAAATCTGCTTTTTAGAGATCCGCTTTAGTTGTCTAAAAAAAAAAAAAAAATAAAAAAATCCCCCCCAATACCGTCCCAAAAGGGGGGAGCTAAATCCTCATAAAGACATGGCCCGTTACTAGTGCAAAATGTCGAAGCCACTGACGCCTTGAGCGGGGAAAAAAAAAAAAAAAAAAAAAAAAAAAAAAAAAAATGCTGCAAACAAGGGGTATGTTTCATATGTGTCTAGTTGTGAGCGTTTGCGTGTTATAGAGAGTCGTCTAAATTCTTCAGCGCTCCCCTGGGCAGACCCTTCTTGCAGTGTATTTTGAAAATGAAATACACTATTCCACTCTTACCGAACTGAAAAGGGAAAAAATAAACTTGGGATAAGGGGAAAAGAAGTGACCATAACTCATGCGAACAGTCCACCTTTTAGTGCAGGTGTCACGGGGCGACAGTTAGATAAGATTGTTAATAAAAAGTAATGCCTGAAATATGGAAAGAAACCTCAGGGAAGGAGCTTACATAAACAATTCAGCTGCCAGCGCTCGGGAGCGCTGGAGAATTCATTGCCACAGCGCCCCCTCCCACACACGGCTTGAACTAACGATTTTATCCTGAAGATGGGGAAGGAAAAGTTCTTCCTTTTCCTTTCTCCCCTGCCGTTTCCCCCGCTCTTCGCCTTCACCCTGCGAGCAGACCCGCGGCACAGCGGCTCGCCCCGTCTCCCCCCCCTCGCACAGGTCGCTCCTGCAAAGCACCTCGCTCAGAAGGAGCCTCGAAACCGGGCTCCTTTTACTAGAAAACTGGACAACTCCGCTTGCACAGTATGCGTGTGTCATTTGTTATTTTTAAGTACAATAGTCTATTATTTCACGTCGTTGTCTCCGGGAGATGGTGGCGGTCCCCCATTTCATGAGAGAAAGGAGAAAGCATTCCCAGACCATTGTGTGGTTATGTCACAGGAAACTGTTTCGGCTGCGCATTGTGTTACATCTCCAAAACCCCACCAAGTTCCACTTCGCTCTGCTTAAAAAGTTGCTGTGACCGGTGTCATGACAATTGGGCAACTGGCATTTTCCGGGCAATAGGCGTGTGCGCCTCTCCGGGCCACAGGGAGCCCTCCCGAGGCGGGGAAATCTCTCCTTCACGCCAGCGAGGGATTGATTTCCTTTCTCTTTTTTTTCTTCCTTTTTTTTTTTTTTTTTTTTTTCCCCTTTTACCTGTGTCAAACTGAAGGGAGCGGGGTCCCGAGTGGGCTCCAGGCAGGCAGCCGCGGCTCGCCGCCGCCGCTCCCGCAGCAGCCAGGGGCTGGAGCGCCCATCCCCGCAGACGTGGGCTTTTCAACTTCCCTCGCCCGAAAACTTCAGCCTCCTGTCACTAGTGCAAGGAGGGGTAGCTAGTCGAGGACAAAACTCAAAAGCTGTCTCCCAGGACGGCAGTGAGCGATAGCTGAAAAGGGGCAGGGGGGTGGGTGGGTGGGTGTGTGTGGGGGTGTCTCGACTACCTTCTCGGCTGTGCTGGAGCAAACTGAATTAAAGAAGACAAGGCGAGAGCACCGCTTAAAATCTGGGAAGGTAAACGCTGAAGTACCGAACAGATTATTCAACTAAAAACGCAGTGTGTAAAGTCTTAATGTCTCTGTGTAGGCATGTTAATTTGCCACAGTTATTACCAATAAAAAGTGCATGTAATACTATTCTACTGTTTAACAGCGCAAATTGGACGGCATTTTACTAGTAACGGGTAGTACGATGGGAAAATTAGATTTCGGCAGGTGGAGCCGGGCAGACGAAAAACCCTTTCCCTGCGAGAAGCGTTCAAATCAAAGAGAGGTAACTCCGAGAAGAAGTTAAATACAGCCATGTACACTGACCGATATTTAAAAACGTTATTGACACGGTTTTCTGGTTTGTTTATCGCAAAGACTTCACCAGCTATATTTAAATGACCCCACTAGCTATTCGTTCTTCACATTGTGCAGAGTCAAATTAGTGGCGTACTTGTAATAATATGCATACCGTCTCCTTGCAGTGGGTAAATCCATTCCTTTCTGAAGCCACACAAAAATTATGCAAATCAAATCAACGCAAGAACTTGTCTTTTGAAATGATAATATTTTACTCCATTAATCTCTGATTGCGAAATTAACCCCGTTTCTTGTATATAAAACAATATTTTTGGACTGCACAAATTGAAACATCAGAAATGTAATCTGTTGCTCTCTGTGTTTGGGGGAAGGGGAGTAACGTCCCTCATTTAAACATTCCTTCCACCGAAATCACAACACTGCAATTTTCATAGGGGAAATATATGCAGATGGAGGTAAAAACAGCACCTACATTTTACACGGATGGACACGTATACTTAGCATGTATAACATAGGTATATGCGTGTACATATGTATGGAGATTTGTATCTCTCGTGTGTGTCTGTGCGTATCTACACACACTCTGAACTGAATTACATCAACTCTCCTGGGATCACGGTATTTATTTAAGTACTCTTCCCAGGTCATAACTGTAACACTCACTTAATAGCATTAATCCCTTGTTATAATGTAAACATAACGGCCATTGTATTCCCAATCTGTATTGTTCCACTAATTATTAAAGAGGAAGAACTAAAAGCAATCAATTCGCGTAGATAAGCACTTACTTACACCACTCCTGCTGGAAAAGAACTGACTTGGCTTCCCAAATAAAAATGCAGAGAGTATTGCACATTTTGCAAGGCATGCAGGTTGACTTAGAGAGATTCATGTATGACTTTATAATGTTATAATTAATTTTGCATTCTCACCTCTCCAGCTGCTGCTCCGTTCAGAAGCAGAGCACATATACTTAGAAATTGGTCTGCGGAACACAGGAATTGACTATTCAGATATAATCGCATGATATCGATTATTCCATAGAACTACTGAAATATGAATGTTTTATATAAAGCTCTTGATTTTAGAGTTTCTATTTTTATTTAATATATGCGCATTAATCACCAAGCAAGGAAGCAAATGTCTTTTCTGTAATCTGTTGCACTGAGTTTCCCAGTTGTTTATCACTCTCTTATCAGGAAGTCGGGAGTTAATGACAAGAAATACCTGTTGGTGTTAACCTCCTCCCCCTCACCTGCTTTTTTTAAAGGATTGCCTCTTCTACAGGCCAGCTGATAGATCTGGATAGGAATTAATCCGGTATGTCTGGTGGCCAGATCTCTACTGCTGCGTGCAGGGGCAGGGGTAAACTGGTATGTAGGGTTGCACAGGAGAAGGAGGGAAATAAAAAATAAAAATAAAAAAAAAAAAAAAAAAAAAAAACAGATAGAAACAGAAAATGGAAAGCTCGGATTGCTTCAGACGTTACACACGCATCCCGATACCTGACCGTAGTTGCAACACAGTGTTTTCCCCGCTGTGTCTGCGAGGCTATTGAAACGGCTTCGCGAAGTGTATTTTTAAATTATTATTATTAGTTGTATATTTAATTGATTAACAATAGGCTACCCTGCTAATCTGCATTTCTTCAGCTATTGTCATCTCCCCATCTCCTGTCGCTGGTGAGCCGATTCCCCGGCGTTCCTCAGCTCCATCCTACCTAACTGAAATTACCTGCGGGATGCCATGAAGAACTCGGCCGTAAACGTCGAGTGACTTCATTTAGTTAAATACGAGATAAGTGCTCGCTCACAGGTGTTGGAAAAATAAAACACAGGGTTTGATGAACATTTTTTTTTTCCCTTTTTTTTTTTTTTTTTTTTAATGTGAGCGCCGAAATAGTTGTTTGGTTTTGGTTTTTTTTTTTTTTTTTTTTTTCAGCTCGTCCCGGGCTGGTAAACCGGCGCGGGTTGCGGGTGAAGGGTTTTGGGGGGGAGCGCGGTGGCTTCCAGCCCTACCTGCTGCCCCGGCCCTGCCCCGCCCGGGCGGCGGCCGCGGCCGCGTAGCGGGGCGCAGGTGCGGACCAGGGGGCGCGGAGCGGCCTAGCGCGCCTCGGCCCCGGCGCCTCGGCGGGGCGGGCAGGGCCCAACGCCGTGCCCCGGGGCTGGGGGGCGGGGGAGGGAGGGGACACCCACACCCACGGGGGGGGACACGCAGGGGCCGGCCGGCTGCTGCAGGACGGGGCGCCGGCACCGCGCCTCGTCCCGGGAGGCAAAGGCCGGAGCTCGGCTGCGGGCAGCTCAGCGCCGGTTGCCGAGGGGTCCCTCTAGACCCAGCATTTCAAAAATATGCACGCGCGCCTATATGCATTTATTTATGTTTGCGCTGAGGAGAAAAGAGCGGTGTCTTCGTCTCGTCCTCCCGTACCCGGCCCGGAGCAGGGCTGGCAGTGGCTAGCAGCTGATGGTGGCCAGGGCCGGGGGAAGGGGGCAGAGGAAGAGATTACGTTCTTTGGGAAATTAATTACATCGCGATCGTATTCCAGGAGATTTATCTAAACTGCAAAAGGGGGAAGGGGGGGAAAGGCAGCTAGCCCCCCAGGAAGGATTCACCCAGGCCTCTTCCCCACGCACCAAACCAGGAAGAATAGAAATGAAAGAAAGACGAGGGAATTTTTTTACTCTCCCCCCCCCCCCCCCCCGCCCCTCCATGTGCAAACGCTCTCCATGACTAGATCTTGACTGTTTGTGGCAACTTATAAAACTATAAAGCTCTCGCTGCCAGGAACAGCACGATCCTGGATGTGCTGATTTGAGCAATTGCTCTTCTTTCCTACCATATAGGGCAGTACTTTACAAAGTGCTCTCTCTTCCCTTGCACCCTGCCCAGCTTCCTCCAGCCTGGCCCTGCGTACCCACAGGCGTGCAAATGCACGCGTCTAAGACACGCGTGCGTGCGTATAGCTCTTCGGCGAGTGCGTGTGTGAAGGGATGCATATATTTATAAGACATATTCTTTCCTGTTCCCCGTGTGGATGTAGAAAGGGAGGGGGGGGGGGGATGTAATGGAGAGTGTGCGAACGAGTATTTATGGCTCCGCGAGTCCGGAGAGGAGCTGATGAGCGGTATCATCGTTTGGCTTCAGCAGTGTGCTCGCAGTCGGAGAGGCTGGCTTGCGTTACAAAGCCTGCCTTCCCTGCCCTCCCGCCTTCCTCCTGCCTTCCCTGCCTGCCTTCCCTGCCCTCCCGCCTTCCTCCTGCCTTCCCTGCCTGCCTTCCCTGCCCTCCCGCCTTCCTCCTGCCTTCCCCGCCTGCCCGCCGGCCGCGGGAGGAGACGGGGCCGGAGCGGGAGGGGGCGGGCCCGCCGCGCTATGCAGATGAGCGGCGGTGACGGACAGCTCTGTTTTCCAATGTCCCTCAGAAACTCGAGTGCTCCTTCCCTCAACTCTTCACTTCAGACTCTATACTTCCCCCAAAATACAGGCTCGCAGGCGCTGGGGGAGCTGGCTAGCTGGCTGGGAGAACTCCATATGCAGCAGCCACTTTTCTGATTTCGGGGACTCGCTTCTCTCTCTCCCTCTCTCTCTCCCCCTCTCCCCTTCTGTTTCTCTCCCTGTCTCTATCTCTCTTGCTCTTTTTATTAACCCTCTCCTCTTCCATCTCTCCCAGATGCCCTTCCCCTCCCGGTTAGATTTCTGACCGCTCGATTTATTTTCCCTTTTTTTTTTTTTTTTTTTTTTTTTTTTTTTTGTCGGGGGGGGTGTGGTGGGTGTTTTGTTTTGTTTTGTTTTGTTTTTTTCCTGTTTGTTTTTATTCTGACTGGGTGCGCATGGGGGGGAGCATATAACAATTCTGATTCTCTACATAACTGCACAGAGCCAACCGGGGGGGGGGGGGGGGGGGAGAGAGAGAGAGAGAGAGAGAGAGAGAAAGAGAGAGAGAGAGTGAGAGAGAGAGAGAGAGAGGGCGGGCGGGAGAGAGGGAGAGGGAGAGCACGAAAGCAGCGCCAGGAGCAGCGGCAGCAGCAGGGCCGGTCACCCTCGCCCCCTCCCTGCTCCTGTGCACGCCAGTGCAAGCCATGTCCTATCCTCAGGGTTACCTCTACCAGCCCCCCGGCTCGCTGGCTCTGTACTCCTGCCCGGCGTACGGGGCGTCGGCGCTGGCGGCCCCCAGGAGCGAGGAGCTGGCCAGGTCTTCGTCGGGATCGGCGTTCAGCCCTTACCCGGGATCGGCAGCTTTCACCGCCCAGGCGGCGGCCACAGGCTTCACCAGCCCGCTCCAGTACTCCACAGACCCCGCCACGGGATTCCCCTCCTACATGGTAACTACCGAAGAGAAACCCTCTCCTTCTTCATTAGCATCCGCATTCTCATCCTCATCATCTTCAGCCTCTCTCCTCACACACTCACCATCAGCCCCCGACACCACGCCGCCGCACAGCCGGGCGCCCCGCTCCGCCGCCGCCTCCGCCAGCCGCGCACCGCGCTGCGCGCCGCCTGGCAGCCCGGCCGGGGCCGGCGGAGACGCGCGGAGCCGGGCGGAGCGGAGCGGAGCGGAGCGGAGCGGCGGGCCGGGGCCGGGGCCGGGGCCGGGGCCGGGGCCGGGGCCGGGGCCGGGGCCGGGGCTCCGCCTCGCTCCGCGCCCCAGCCGAGCGCGGTGCCGGCGGGCCTGGGACCCGGGCTCGCCCCGCCGTTCGCGGAGCCGCGCGGGCGCCCCGATTAAAGAAATACGGATCGTCTCAGTCAGTTGGGTTAGATGCTTTCATTCTCTCTCCCCCCACCACCCCCCCGCTTTCGCTGCTTTTTTTTTTTTTTTTTTTTTTTTTCCCTTTTCGCTGTGGTAGGATAGGGGAGGGTTTCTTTTTTTCTTCTTTTTTTTTTTTTTTTTTTCCTTTTTTTTTTTTTTTAAAAAAAATTCTTCTTCTCCTTTTCTCTTTCCCCCCCCCCCTCTCTTTTTAAGTCGGTGTTTAGAGGCGCTGCGGGCTTTATCCCCGTGTGGTTTTATTTACTTTCAGTGTGTTTTGTGCTAATGGTTTAACTGGATTTTAGGAATGAAAAGGAGCATCTGTTTGCGATCTGTGAGCTTCGCTTAAGCCCAAGATGGTTGTGGTGGCCGCAGTTTCGGATTTCACTTTCTTCTTATTAGTTAAAAGGATCATTTGCAATTGCGTGTGTGTGTATTCTGTGCATAAACTATATAAATAAAACCATAAACTACATAAATAAACTGCACGTCTAGATGGTTATATAGTTTTATAAACACACACACACAGAGTCAGACACGTATCTAGTCCGTACACACAAAGACCTGTGCCCGGAATTTGAGACTGGAGAGCCGCTGTCGAGATCCTAGGAGGGGATGGCAGCGGGGTAGTTCGCTCTCCCTGCAAAGTGACAGGGAAACTACTTGCTTTCTGTCTGTAAAATACAGTGCATCAACTGTCGTGCGGTCTTTATTCGGGGCGGTAGAGAAGATCTGAGGATCTCGCTTGCTTGTTTTTCCTGTTGAGAAGCAGTAGGCGAGAGGCTGGAAGTTGCAGCGAGGTTGTGAACTGTGCGGGATATTGGGTGATGTTGCGCCTGCGACTCGCCGATCTGTGGAATTCGGAGACGTGCTGAAAGTTAGCAAGTTCCTTAGCGATATCTTTAACTTTTCTTGCATTATGCAGACTCAAATAAGCGCAATTTAAACGTTAAAGGGCGAATTAAAATGCTAATTACATCGCATTTGAACAATTCGAAACGGTGCATATCTTCTGATTTGCAAATTGGATTTGCAATGCATTAGTGCAGTGAATTGCTAAGTGGCGGCTTTGTTGTATTTTCTATAGCAAAAAAGGAAACATCTTTTGAACCTTTGAGAGAAATGTAGATATCAAGACGCTACCTGTAGGGCCTTTAAAATGTCTACGGGGTTCAAAAATTATATTGGGAAATATTCAATTACAAGGAGCTGAAATTAGTCAGAAAGATTAAAACATCGCCGATTTTAACCGCGTGTGCCTGTGTGCTGGGCGGAGGAAGGAGGGGGGGAATCGCAACTTAATGGCCTTTGGGTGCCGCTTCTCCCCCTCATAGAATATGGATACAAGACACCATCCCGGGGAAATACAAATATAACCGCCGATCTCGCCTTGACAACTTACTAATGGCTATCAGCAATAACAAATTGCCAACCCCACCGTTTTGTTCTGTCCAGGGCTCCCCTTACGACGCCCATACGACGGGGATGACCGGAGCCATCAGCTACCACCCGTACGGCAGCCCTGCCTACCCCTACCAGCTCAACGACCCCGCGTACAGGAAAAACGCCACCCGCGACGCCACGGCCACGCTGAAGGCCTGGCTGCAGGAGCACCGCAAGAACCCCTACCCCACCAAGGGCGAGAAGATCATGCTGGCCATCATCACCAAGATGACCCTCACCCAGGTCTCCACCTGGTTCGCCAACGCCCGCCGGCGGCTCAAGAAGGAGAACAAGATGACCTGGGCCCCGCGGAACAAGAGCGAGGACGAGGACGACGACGAAGGCGACGGGGCGAGGAGTAAAGAGGAGAGTCCCGAGAAAATGCCCGAGAGCAACGAAACCTCCGCGGAGGACGAAGGTGGGCGCGGGGTGACCGCGGCCGCGGCAGGGTGGCCCCATCCCGCCCCGTCGCGTCCCCCCGGGAGCGGGGCAGCGGGGAAGGGGAGGGGGTGGGGGGGGAGGGATGTCGAGCCGTGGGGGGGGAAGAGGGGGGAGCGGCGGCGGCGTTTAACAAAAGCGCCCCCAAAACATGCCCTGTCCCGTCCGGGCGCTTGTCGCCGCGCATTGCCGGTGGCCGGGGGGGGGGGGGGGGGGGGGGGGGGCGGTGCGGGGCGCCGCGGCGGGGCTAACCCCTGGGGGAGGATGCTGCTTGAAGCGGGATTGCGGGGGAAAAGGCCGGGACGGTTCGCGTGTCCCTGCCCGCCGCGGCCGTGCTCGCTTCTCGCCCGCTGCCTTTCACCTCCCCCCCCGCCGCCCTTCCCCCCCCCCCCCCCCCCCCCCATCCCTGACTGTGCGTTTCTGTGCCCGGCGGACCCTTGCAGGGATCAGCTTGCAAGTCGACTCGCTGACGGACCACTCCTGCTCCGCCGAGTCGGACGGCGAGAAGCTGCCCTGCCGAGCGGGCGACCCCCTCTGCGAGTCGGGCTCGGAGTGCAAGGACAAGTACGAGGACATCGAGGAGGAGGAGGAGGAGGACGACGACGACGACGACGAGGACGAGGAGGACATCGAGGAGGACGACGGCGGCGGCGGGGAGCGCGACCCGCCGGCCAAACCCGCCACCTCCTCGCCGCTGGCGGCCGTGGAGGCCCCGCTCCTCGGCCACCCGCACGCCGACGCCGCCCGCAGCGCCAGCAAGGCCTCCCCCGGCCCCCCGACGCCGGCCAGCAAACCCAAGCTCTGGTCGCTGGCCGAAATCGCCACCTCGGACCTCAAGAGCCAGACCCTGGGCCAAGGCTGCCAGCCCGCGCCTCTCCCCTCGGCCACCCCCGCCTCCGCCCCGCACAGCGCTGCCTACTCGCCCTCCTCCCTCCTGGGGAGGCATATTTATTACACCTCACCTTTTTACAGCAACTATACAAACTATGGGAACTTTAACGCTCTCCAGAGCCAGGGAATCCTGAGGTACAACTCCGCAGCAGTGGCTTCAAACGAGGGACTAAGTCAGACTGTCCTAAATGCCAGCTCTGTCCACAAGCAGAGCAGTGACTCTTTGAAAACGATCACTAACCAGCTAGAACAACATTACAGGCCCTCTAGTTATGACTCTAAGAAAGGTAGGTGACTTGTTTTTGCCGCTTTCTTCCCCCTTCTCCCTCGCCCTCCTGCCCCGACCCGTACAAGTCCTTTACACGCTGTAAATACCGAAACCTTCTCCGGAGAAAACAGTGAGAGCTCATGGCCACCGGTACCACCGCCGAGAGAAGATGGGCAATAGTATAATCCGGGGATTAAAACGGTGTGTCGCCGTCCCATCGATACCTGCCTCTAAGCACTGAGAGAGGAAATGTGAAAGACGACTTTTAAAGCAGTCTCACAGGCTGCAGACACAGCTCTTCAAAGTAATTTTTTTTTAAATAAAAACTACACACAAAGATATCCAGGGAACGCTGGTGTCATTGTTTGTATTTGTTTGTTTTTTTTTTTTTTTTTTTTTTTTTCCCGACAAACTGTTTTGCTCTCTTTGTTTCCAGTACTCTCACGTTTTTTTCTGCAGCTTTGGGTTCAGATAATTGCTGACCTTGGACGTGAAATTATGTGGAGCATGACATTTTTAACTTTGGGTTTTTTTTTTTTTTTTTTGATTGTTGTTTTCTGTTGCTCCCACCCCCATCCCCCCACCCTCACCCCCCCCTACCCATGAAAAAGTTTTGCATTAATATGATTGTCATCATATGCTAACAAAATACTCGAGATACGGGCGATTATAACATACTGGCCAGCCTTTTAAATGACCTGGCTAGGAATTCTGCACAAGTGAGGGTTGGGACCTACACAGACTGTATAATCTAGTTATCTGGCTGTGTCGTGTGACTAACTGACGGTTATATTTTGACAGATCCCACTGAAGTCTGCACAGTAGGAGTACAACCATACCTATAGAAGTGCAATCACACAGCAATGCAAGTAAGTGAGAACATTTTCTCTTACACTGATCATTTGGCATCAGGTCTGAGACGCTGCACAGTTCTAGACTTGCTTAACGTTCATTTCTTGCTTCATTACTTAAGAGTCTGATTACGAAGTAAGACACTGTTTTCTGCTGTTTTTTTAAACCTCTCATTACGACTTCTCTTTCTCGGCTTTCTCTTAATTTTAAAGTCAGGTTAGACAGTTCCCTCACCTTGCATACTCTTTGCTTGTGTAAGGCAAAGCCGTAAGGACTATGTAAATGTTACGGAAAGAAAGCTTTAGAAAAAAAATACCTTTGAAGGTATTGTTGTTTAAAAATAAAGTGCTTGTGCTCACGTGGCAGTGCTAAAATTGTGCATTCCGAGTGAGGCTTCACGCAGTGAGCGTGGATTTAAAACAAAAAGAGACAATTATTAGAGACCGACATGTGTCTTAAGTAGGGTATGTTGTTGAGGAACTGCTTATTGCCTAGCTAGCAATGGCACTTTTAATACCTCCAGTATTTAGGGCTAAAGAAACAGCAACAAAAAAAAAAAATCGCCTCGACGATATTTTTTCAACTAATTATTTTGTCACAAGAAATTAGACGAGTAAGATTTTTTGCCTTTTTTTTTTTCTTTTTTTTTCCCCTCCCCGTTTAATGGTGTTAGAGTGTAATTGAAGGATTTTTGGATGATCTGGTTTTTCCCTTGGTCCACAGGTAGGTGTCACAATTGCTTTGAAAAAAGTCAGCAAGCCATCATCTCTCCCCGAGCTAATATATATAACAAATCTCTAAATCCGGATCACATCTTGTGCCACTGTATAAAAGAAGACCACAGAGCACTATTAAATCTTCAGACTCTAATTATTAAACCAGAATTTTGTTGGACATATGTGAGTTTGCTGGTATAGTATAGTTTCCCCAATGTATGTGTGACTTTTGAAAACAGATCTGTTTTTCTCAGGATATCTTGAATTGATCACTTCATTGCCACGGTATATATTCGATAGGTGTGATAGGATTTATTGTAAAATTTATTTGTAAAAGATGTATACAGTAGAGTTAATAAAGACGTGATTGGAGAACTTGAGTCCTTACAAAGTGGAAACAAATTTGATATTTATTTTTGTAACGATATAAAGCTTCTAGTAATTTATGCAAGTTGTATTGCAATGGAATCTGAACTTTTTGTAAATAAATTTTGCCTGGTTTTTATTTGAAACGTTGATGGTTATACAATCTTTGGTTGTTTAACGAGAATTCTTTACTAATTTATATCTCTAATTGTAAATAAAAACAGACTAGTCTGCAACAATATGGTGTTTTTCGTTCATTCCCCCCCAAATGATAATCTATTATTTAGAAAATGACAAAAGTTGCGATTTCACTAGTAGATCTTAGACCATAAAATAAGTAAGCAATTTAAATATGTTGCAAAGATATGCTTTGCATAAATTAATTCCTTCTGGGTTGTTCCGTTATACTTAAGCTTTAAATACACACATGTGTGCAAATACGTATTTGTATATATACATGCATATGCATAGGGAGAATTATGTGAATACATGCATGTTTCTTATAAACTATTTCTGTTGGGTGTGAAGTAGCTCTTTATTTGACTTAACATTATTTAAATACACCATTTCTAGGAAAAAAAAATAATTATAATCAGCTACGGTTTATTTCTAATTTCTTTGTTTCTGCTTCTGGCTAAAATATGGAAAAACATTTAAAAAAAAAAAAGTCTAATTCCCTTTTTTTTTTTTAATGATTTCCCCCCCTTTTCTTTATATCACTAAACCATATCTTTGCAGTTGCATTAGAAATCCACTTTGATTGGGCTCATAAAATCAACTAGCTAATAATTCTAATTTTTAGTAAAATAATGGGAATCTTCATATAAAATCATTTCAGAAAAGAAACGAACAATCATTTATTTTCCCCAAAAGATAAATTGAGTGAATATAACTTACGGTTATAAAACAAGAATAATAGCTTCTTAGATTGCCCTTTAATCAATCATACACTTATTTTTCAAGAGGCTCATCTATTTTATTCCATGATTAATAATGTTCCAGCGTGAGAGCATTATTAGATCCCAGCAGGGGAGATCCTGAATGCTTTTAGCTGCTTTGGAATGGTCAGTTGGGGTTCATTATGGTCTGATATTGAACAATTTATAAAATCTTGTCTAAACATCTGCCAGCTCAGATAGGCCGATGTGTCTGAAGATGGGAAATTGCTGGACCAGTTGATATTGACAAACGGATCTCTCTCCAGTGGCTTTTTGTTCAGTGAAAATTAGTGGCCTCTTGCTCAGGTCTTGTTAGAAAGGGCATTTGAAAGTGATCTTAGATACTTCAGGCATCAGCCTTGGGAATGTTAACTGGATAAAGAGCCGTGCTAGTCTGGAGTCAGGAAATATGCTGTGATTATATTAAATAGGGGGAAAGGAAGCTGTTTTTCTTAAATACAGATATGCAATTCCCATGATCCATCTTCCCCTGCACCCCCACCCTTCGTATTTTACCCCTATAAAGATGTCCAATTGTTTGAGAAAAAGCATGTGTTTTTCAGCTGATAGGGCAGGAATTAATATTATAATTCTGGAAAACTCTGGGATTCATCTAACTAAATACAAAACACTGAAGAGCTTTGCAGCTGAAGGCCTACTCATCTTCTTATGATGTTTGTAGAATGATGCTTCTTTGCTCCTGTAACATCCTGTTTTTCATTGAGGTAAAATGCAATTGTATCTGCGTGCAGTGTGTAGTCCAATTAGAGAAGCAGCTAAGAAGTAATTCAGTTTTTCCCCTCCAATTTAGCATATGATCTAGATGCAAATATTTACTATAGTCATCCTCAACCGTCTTTACTGTGCACTTTAGGAAGATTTTATGGAGGGACTTTTTATGTTGGGGCAGATGCCTAAACTTTCTTTTCCCCACTCTTACTCCTACTCCATCCGCCCCCACCACCCACGTTTCATGTTCCAGGTCTCTGTTGGACACAACGTGTACATTTCAATTGGTAAAAACCAAAAGCTGTGGCAGAGATTAAAAAAGGCTAACGACATTCCTTTGATGTTTATACGCCCAAAGACTTATAAAAGATTTCCATAATTTACCCACCCTTGCTAGCATTTAGACCTGGATTTCTTTCTGGAAAGAAAAGTAGAAAGACTTGGAAAACTTGCTTTTAAGTATTCACTATGTATGTAAAACCCATTGGACTTCTCTCATCCTCTGAGAAATTCACGAATGGTTCATGGATGCAGATGGGCGACACCCAAATGATTTGGCAAATAAACTTATTTTCTAAACAAAAGATTAATGGGCAAGTACTGCATATTCGACGTCATTTGAGATTTAATAATCAAAACTGAAAGCAGGAGGGAAGTGTAGCCTTGCTGTAGTGCTGGCACAAACAATGCGATTATTTCAGTATAGCAAGACAGGGATGAACGATAAAATACATCACTTTGTGTAGGGTTTATTTCATAACGATGCTAATCAGCCCGCTGGGACTAAAATCTCACACCCTTTTCTATATTTACTCTCTCTCCCCCCACCCTCTCCCCTCGTTTCTGTGCTCGTTTTGGAGCGGGAAAGACAAACCCTCCCCTCTTCGGGGCCAGAGGTTTCATTAGAGCTGATTTATTGAAATTCAGGCTTTAATCTCAGGTGGGATCCCAGAGGAATTGGCGCTGTCGTCAAGTAGGAAGAGGGTCGCTTTCCACTTTGCACTTCCTGGGCTGCTTTTTTCCTCGCTCCCTGCAAATGTCAACATTTGTTCTCAATAAGAGAGTTACTGTTTCAGGAAAGCTGCTCACCAACTGCCTTTTTGAGAGCAGAAAAAAAAAAAAAAGCGTCGCCCACCTTTGTTTGGCCGGAGACTGGGGGGAAGGGACGGGGATGGAGGTAACACGCAGCCCAGGCCAGCAGCGGACAGACAGACAGACAGACGTGGGAATTTCTGCTGCACACCAGCTCGCGGCTGGAGGTGAAACGGCCCGGCTAAGGGGCAAGTTAATATAAAGCGCAATGGGTGTCTGCTCCAGCTGCATCTGTAGCCACTGACGTGTGTAGCCCCTGTTAGAGAGAGGGAGACTGCACTGGAAAAAAATAATAATAAGTAACAAAAAAGAGAACTGCCTTCCCAAACGTCCACACGAGGAGGAGGGGTCCAGGTTTTGGGCGTGAAGGGTGATTTTCAGGTGAAGAAACAAATTGCAAGGTGCAGCGTCTGATTTAGCCCTACCTGGCGGCACCCACCGCCCTAACAGGCCGGCGGGTGGCTCCCGGCGGGGGGGCGGGAGCGGAGAGGAGGGGAACGACCCCTCGGTGCTCAACCTCAAGGGAGAAACAACCGCCCCCCACCTCCCCCCCCCCCCCCCTAAAAAAAAAAAAAAAAAACCACAAACAGCAAAAAACACCCAAAACCAAACCGTCTCACCACTGGAAGTTTCTGCCTCGGTCACCACATGTTACATCTCACTTAAAGGCGGTTCAGACTTATCGCGCCGCTGAGGAATTGGGAAAGGGATGTAATCAATATCGGGAGGATTTTATTGCTTATTAACTTTTGGGGAGAGAAAAAAAAAAAAAAAAAGGAAGCAGAATTTGCATATAGGTCGATTCGTTGCCTTCTGCATTCAGACATTTCTCGGGAGCTTGGGCAAGCTTCTCACGATCCAGTTGGTCGAAAAGAGCCTTTCCATTCTAGGAATTGAATAATGACGGTAAAAAAATATTGTTACTAACAGTAATATTGCACTTTAAGTACTAGGATGTTCACCGCTTTGTTTTTAATCCGGTAACTAATAACTTGGGTATGTTTCCGGCTTCTAAAGAAATAAAAGCGAGGCAAAAAAAAAAAAAAAAGGTTAAGAAACAAAAGGATCCACGGTGAATATTCAAAGCACCCATGCATCTAATCCCTGATTATTACTCGGCGGCTCTGAAGCAGAGTCTTTATTAAAACTACCGAGGGAAGGCGCGATCGGGGCACACGCTGCCGGGGCTGCAGCCCGGAGCTGTGGGCAGGCTCGGGGCGTGGGGGGGGGCTGAGGCTGGGGGCTCTTACCTGTAAACGCCCTGGCCGAGGTGACAGCCGGGCTCCCGTAATCTGGCCCCGTCGCCGTTCCCCCCCCAACCCCCCCCCCCCAGCCGTGACTCACGGGGGAATGTCACCGTTTCACATCCAATCCGGGCCGAGCCGGCTGCATTTTCCCTTCGCAAAAGTGAGGGACGGAGGGACGCGGCCGCTCTGCCTCGGGGGCGGCCACTGTTAATTTTGCTCCCTTAGGAGTTTGGGGACAGAAAAGAAAGGAAAGGGGGGGCCGTTGGGGGGGGTGGGGGGGAAGGGGCGGTCACCCCGGCCCAGCCCTCCTCGGAAAGGCAGGAGCGCAGGCCGGCAGCGAAAGTCACTTCTGCTCCACCCGGGCTTGTGTCATCCGTGACGGGGGGTTTCAAAATACTCCCGAATAGTTGGGGAAAAAAAAAAAAAAAAAAAGTCTTGCTGCTCCTCGTACGGCGGCTGTGTGGATACTGTCGCTGCTCGGGCTCTTAAAAAACGCCCAGGGAAAAAAAAAATATATGCATTTTTATAGAGAGATAAATTGACAATTTATTGTGTATAACTTCTGATCAATTATTAATCGTTAGTGTCAACAACAGGGTTATAATTACCTTCAGTTATTTAAAGGAATATTTATTTTTTCTTCTCTCTGATCTGGTAATTAGTTAATACTCTGGAGTAATGAATTCAAAGCTGATTTGGTAATGATTGAGACAGGTTTCTTCCCTCTCTTTTGGCAGTCCCCCTCACGGCGGGGGGGGTGTGGGGGGGAAGAAGGAGGGAGGTGTTTCCCCCGTTTGCAGAAAAAGTCCATGTAAAGGCAAATCGCGACGCGTTTCACTTTTCAGACCATAAATAACGATTCTGGGACGAAAAGGGCGAAATGACAAACAAATAGAGCGCAGCTGGGATGAATAAGGCCGATCAAAGTTAGCGGGGGCCGACGCTTCCCGCAGCCGCAGCAGGTCTGAGTCCCATAAAGGTGCCAGCAACTCTTACCTCTCTCCCTGAGATCAAGGGAGAGGGCGAGAAGGAGAAGGACATTTTAACCCCCTGACATCTTTTCGCGAGAGGAGGAAAAAAAAATAAAAAAAAAAAAAAAAAAAAGAGAGAGGAAGCAGGGAGCAGAGTATTTCTTATTTGGGGGGGTCCTCAATGCCTTCACGGTCGTCAGGGGAAGGGGAGGGGGATGCTTTACCTGGAGTCCACAAAGCCCCCCGCCAGGCACGCGTGGGATGCGCGGGGCAGCGAAGCAGCGTAATGCAGGGCTGGGCTCCGCTCCTCGGCGCGGAAGAGGCACAGCCTTGCGCGTTTAAACGATCCTGAACTCGGCTCAGCCCTGGGGTTGGGGAAGCAAGAAATTATTATTACTCTTTACCCCCCCCCCCCCCCCCCCCCCCACACACACACCTTGAGGGATCTCTGTATTATTTCGTCGTGAAGAAGAGCAGCGAAAGGGCAGAGCCCGCAGGGACCGCGGCTGCCGCCTTGCCCCCGGGTCTCGGGGCGTGGGTAACCCCACTCCTCCCCGGGCCTGGGACCTGGCAGCCACCGGTGGGGTAGCCACTGGAGAGCCCCCCTACACCCCCCACCCCCACCCCCCATACAGGCGTGAGCCGAGGTGGAAACTCCATCGTTGCCCCCCTCCCCGCTTTTCTCCAGACCTCCGCTTAATTTAGCGTCAGATGAGGTCTCGGAGCCAAAAGCACTTTTCGTTTTTAGCGCGATGGGGCTGATTTTACGGCAGACCTGCGTGAGGTGGAATACGTGTATCTGATATTATATAAAATAGTCACATGTTTTATATATAAAATGTTTCCCCCGTGCAACAAAACTGCAGTGGGAATTGCAGTGCAAAATGCAAGTTTTAAAATTAATTAATCCTGACAGGTTTGACATCGCCCGGCTCCCTTTTTCCTGCAACTCCGTCCGCAAATGAATGCCGCTTCCAGAGTGTATGTTTTAATTTGTCACATCAAGGCAATAAAAGGCAGCAATATATACTTAAGCCAGTTAACATTGTAATAACAGGTTTAAAGGAGCAATTAAATGGTAGTGAGTCGCATGTCTGACTTTCTATAGGCATTACCACATCAATGGTACCTTTTAGACTGACTATAACTTAGCATGATTGTCTCAATTAGTTTAGCTACATGATAGTTATTGTGAACTCTTTGTGAGTAATCAATGTTACGCAAGCTTAGGGGAAGGAATCTTTAATAGGGGTGAGCAGCAGCTAAGTAACACAGACCTCCTATTTCCAAAACACACCTTTCTCTCTCTTTTTTTTTTTTTTTTTTTTTACTCCTTTATTTTTTCTCTTCTCTTCATTCCTTCCCCCAACACGAAAAAAAAAAAAAAAAAGGTAATTTATAGTCTTATAAATCTGTTTCCGAGATCAGTGTAGCTGAACGTAGATTTACAGGCAACTAACGACTCCTGCCGTGGCTTGATAAACGCAACAGCCGCCTCAGTTCAGCGCGGATGGCGAGGCACCCCTGCGACGCTTCTCCTTTTATTTTTTGTAGTGGTGTGTGTCGTGGCTGCTCATTGTCACGATTTAGCCCCGAGCCACAACTAACCTTGAGGGATGCTCCCATCAAGTGACATGTGGGTACACAACGCTGACGGGCGCCCAAATTTCCCGGTGTTAACGCCGGAGCCGGCCGGGATCGGCGGGTTGCGGAGAGAGACCCTGGGGTGCGTGTAAACCAGAAACGGGTGTGGAGGTGTGGATGTTGCGGGGCGTGTGTGTGTGTGTGTGTGTGTCAGAACGAAGGGCAGAGCGGGGAATGACCGCAAAGCGGGGTTATAAATACGATATAATGCAGAGAGAAAGGTCCTGCCGGAACAACCGGCCGTTTAGTAACTTATTATTTCTCCTCCACCTACAGACTCTCTCAATAAATACCGAGTCATGGGTGGCTAATGCAAAATACAGAGGGCTGCAAATTTAGTGGGAGTTGCGTGAACTGCTTCAAAACGCTAACAAGTTTGTAATGTTGTCTGTCACGGGGGGGCGGGGGGGTGGTGGGGGGAAGAACGAGAGAGAGTGTACCATTAAAATTTAAGATAAACAAGATGCAGGGGTATTTCTGTTGGTGAAGTTATTCTCATTAGTCCTAACAATGTCTCACCACTAGACAAGGCTGGAGTCAGCCTCAGTCTCAAGACTTCAGATCTGCAAGCTTTTTTTTTTTTTTTTTTTTGCATGCACATTACATTTCTGTCATGCTTTGCAGCAGAACACGATATCCCCAAAGAACCCAAAGAAGAAAAAAAATACTCTGACAGCAACCATTAGTTAAGAGTGCAATGAATAAACCCCTTGCACAAGAGTATCAGGACTAATTAAGATTCTGTTTAGCAGCCCTGGATGGAATGTTAATGTAGCTTTGACTAACTGGGAATAAGCAGGGGGAAAAACTGCATTTTAAGAGGAATGCTGGAGTGATAACATCTCTCACTTCTTCTGTCCAAGGTCTGCCCAAGCCTGTTACAAAGTCATTATCTCAAATTACTCCTGTACTTCATTTTTAGAGGGTTTGGGCAAGATCCCCTGGCGTTGAAGCGCTGCCTAGAGCCTCACAAAGCCAATACTCTCTAAGGGGATAAAGGCTGAATCAACCCACTATCTCTACCTTCGAGAGTTTGCTGGTACCAGTTCCTTGGACAAATACAGCCAGGATTCTGGAGGCAGATTAGGATCTATTGCTGGCGTCTCCTCGCAAATCCCTAAAGGGTTTTTGACCCTTTGAAGTTTCGTCTATTTTGCTTACACAGAAGTTTACATGATTAAGTCAGGATTTTACAAGGCTCAACAAGGCAAATTTAGTCACCTCGGAACACTCAACACACACACAAAAAAGTAAAATATCCAGTTGTCCTGCTACTCGTTTAGCTTCAGAAATACTAGCATACTGTGATATTTACACTGATTAGTATAATAAAGGAGAAAAATTTCTGCAAGACTGATTCAGCAGGGGAGGGTAAAAAAAAATCCTCTTCCCCCACGGAGATGATGATGATGATGATTATTATTATTATTTACTATTATTATTTTCAGCCTTTGATATAGTAATTTTCCCCCCCTCCCCCGCCTCCATTCCCAATGGTCATAAATGAAGCTATGTTTCTCGGAGAGTGGATAAAATTTCCCGAAGTCCTTTCCAGTCTTCCTGACATTTCCAGCCTGCCTTCACTCTTAGCCAGGCAGTTGCGATTTTTCACTGGCGAGAGACAAACCCGCCTAATCCTTCCTTCTGAAGTAAACTTTTGCAAACGCTTTACTTGTTGAAAGCAGCCTTGCATAGTGCAAATCTTTGCTAGGAAGGAGAGGGCTGGGAATTGACAGCGTAAACAGGAGAGGAGGAGCAGAGCTCTTTCTCAGGGAATAGATACCTATTTAAAGAAGTCTCCTGCAATCGGAGCGGATGGGCTGCAGCTAGAGACTGCAGTTGCATCTGGCCCACCATACTTGCATCGCCGTTTGTGGAGTATAAACAATCTCTTTTCCTCTCTCTCTCTCCCTTTCTCTCTTCCTCTCTCCCCCTCTCCCACCAGAGGGAAGATTGCTCTGCTAATGGATTACTGCTGCAGAGTTATTTTCCACAAAGGAATGAATGATCTGTTCAGACTCTTAATAATTGATCATCACAATAATAATAATGATACTTCTACTACTACTACTACTAAAAATAAATAAATAAACTGACCTGTCAGGCTGCAAAGTTTCTATAGCTGGATCAGCGAGTCGCAGGGACAAGCAGGGCAATCAAGCGAGCTGCAGATTTCTCTTCCTCAATTGATTTATAATTGATGAATGGATTTTCTTGTGCAGCTGCAGAGTGGTTAAAAACTATTGAAGGGGTAGGTGTTCTGGGAGGTGTTATTTTGTAAGGGAGACAGTTAGGAGTAACTGGGTGCGTTTATCAGCGGGAGATCTGAGCAAGCAACATGATTACATTAGCTGTTAGTGGCTAGGATTCAACTTTCCATAGGCCTCCAGTACCTGCAGCCTCGGAGGTGACTCCCATCGAAATGGGTCCCTGCCGGCACCCGGCCGCAGCGGGGCATTGCTCTGCCGCAGAGCTCCCCATTGATTTTGGCGAGGAGCGCTGCATCCATCTCAACGGCATGCCGTGTACCACTGCCCTGCCGTTCTGGCAGAAATCGGTCAGGTCTGGTTTTGCAAGAGAAGGGGGAGCAATATCTTGCAGCATTTCTCTCCCTCAGATGTTTAGAGGAAGCGGAAGGGATTTTCCCACTCTTTAAGGTGGGCATATTTCCCATTTCTGCTATGACTTTTCCCCTTCCCTGTAGGGATGTGCCTGGTAGTTAAAGCAGTGTGTCTTAAAGAGAGAGAAGCTTTAAAATGCATACCAAGATGCACAAAGCCACCGTGCCTCTGGATTTTTGGTGTTTACCACAGGTCTGGATGAACTTCAGGACCTGGTTCCTGAGTGGCGGGCTTTCCATATGTTCCAGATTCACATCGTAAACCATCTGGGCTTCAGTGTGGTACCTTGTTTTTATGATGCTCTTTGGGAAAAAAAAGTAAAAAGCCTTTAGAAAGTACAGGCCTTCAGGCATCAGGACCTCCCTGAATGCTTTGTAAAGGGGCTTCGGGCTGTATTCAAGAAGGGGACAAGATATAAATGGAATAGAAAAGTCTTATGTGGCTTTTTATCCTTGAGATCACCCGGCTTCAGGATCATGGTCTCTTTTGATCTTAAACTCGCTCAAGAAATCACGCGCTGCCTGTCATTCCTTACGTCTAGAAAGGCTTCAGCTTTCCCAGAAGCGAGGCGGTTATGCCCGACCGTGTTTGGGATGCTGACCCCAGCGTGCCCCCCACTCCAGGTCCTGGAAGGGCTTGGGCTGGTGCCCAACGGTGTTTGGGATGCTGACCCCAGCGTGCCCCCCACTCCAGGTCCTGGAAGGGCTTGGGCTGGTTGCACCGTCCCCCAGCAGGCCTCAATCGCCAGCCGCTGGCGGGAGGTGCCCACCTCGCCCTCCCCAGCGCACCTCGGATGGGATTGCTCCCGCTGGTGACAGCACAGCACAAACCCAGCGGCGAAACCTTTGGAGCAGGGACAGAAACCTTTTCCCAGCCTAGTGAGACTTAATTTCGAGGTGACGCAGCCACATCCCTGCACTGCCTTTCGCCCTCCGGCGCTGGGTCCCTCGCCTCCTTTTTCTGCACAGCCCCATCAGGGGAGGGGGAGCGACACACACCCCCCCCCTCCCCCCTTCCCCCTTCTTCACCTCTCTGTGAGAGAGGGGGGACAGAGACTTTCCCGGAGAGGCGGGCTCCAGCATATGGACATTCTCTTCCCTGAGCTTGGAGTCGTGCGCTCCTGTGGGGCGAGGAGATTTAAGCCACATTTTGCCACTTTTTGTATTTCCTATCGGACAGCTGCACACAGGTGAGGTGGCTTGGTGCCCAGGGAGGGGGCTGCTCCGGCCACAGCCCCCCACAGGCAGGGAGCTGGGGGGGCAGCTGCCGAAATGCAGGTGAGGCTCAGTCCCACTGACGGGGCGGTGAGAGGGAGCGCGAGGGGGAAGCTACGGGATTTAATTCCTCTTTTTCTCTTCCTGCTTGCTCTTATGCTGGGTGGGAAGAATCTTATTCTCAGCACATATTTCTTCTGGGGAAAAAAAACCAAAACCCAAATCCAAACCCTCTGCTCAGCAATATCTGTTTCTCCAGATGATGAGATTGTCTTTTTTTTGGTTTTTTTTTTTTTTTTTTGTTTGTTTGTTTGTTATTTTTTTTTGTTTTGTGGGTTTTCATTTGTCTTCTGATTTTTGAACTTCTTTTGCACCAAATTTTACACTGTAAATCTGGGAGAGGGGGATTCATTTATAAAATAATTAAATCTGGAATACTTACCTCATTACTCAGTTCCAAAGCCCTAGCTTTGAAGTAAAAAACCCCAACTAAATAAGTAAAACACTGAAATCTCACTTGACTTTAGAACATTATTACTGTCAGCAAAGTGACTGAATAATTACATTTCTATTTCTCCATGTTTAGTCGGCGTTAATGTCTGTAAGCTAGATCTTCTTGCTCCATTGGCCTACGTACAATTTAAAAAAATCTTGTTAGAGATGCAAAATGTGGCTATAAAGGAATAAAAATCGACCTCCCCTGGATTTTTTCATAGTAAATAATTTGAATTGCAGAATATTATTGGTGAACATGTAGGAACACATTATTTAGCTTTCTTACGCTGAATTTGGAAAGTTTGCCATTACGAATAAATTGTTTGTATTTTTTTACAACAGTTAAAAAAACTGTATAGTGGAATCCTCCAAACCGCCTTTGTGCAAGTCCCTTCTGAATTACAAACACACATAATTCTACTTCTGCTGACTTCGGTGGAAGTTAAATACTCAAGAAGTAGCATTCAAATGAACTTTTCTGTATCTGTAATAGCAAAACTGAAATTATAGTCCTGAAACTGGCATAACAGGAAAAAATGTTCATGCAAACTAATAAGCAGAAGAAACTACTAAGTTAAAAGCACAACTTTTTGGATGTTTTAGAGGACTAGAAACAATAAAAATGTCTGTGGAAATATGGTCTATAATATCCTTGAAAAATCCATACAGCTGAGTCCAATTTCTGTTATTGAATCCAGTCCTAAAAAAAGTGGTAAAGTGGAATTATTCATCCTTAAGTTATTTTAATGTAGTGTGCGTATAAACTTATTTTTATTAATGGAGTAGGTTTGTGATTCTGAAGATAATAAGTCACAGTGTAAATCCATAGTAAATTTGTTTTCAAGCTAATGAAAGGATTGGATAGCAGATAAATCTGTACATTTTGTCTCTGTATTTTTTATATTTTTTTCCTTTTATTTTTTTCTAATCCCTTCTGTAATGCTTGAGAATATTAAACATGAATGCATTAGGTGCCTGTGTGAGTCAGTGGGAAATACGGCTTCAGTCATCTTCTTCCATTTGCTTCCATTATCACACCGTCATTAGAATATTATAAGGTAAAAATATATAATGAATATACAATAAAAAATCAGTTGTGAGAAGCAGCTTCTTTTAAAATATATCAAATCCCTCATCAATACTGATAAAACGGTTTCTAACATTTTCCTATCGTGAATTAGCTATTTTTGCATTTAAAGGGAATAAAAGAGTTTGACAGTTCTAAAATCCAAAATCTAAACCACACAGATTGAATGCAAGCCTATTTAACTAAGCAGAAGAATTGTTTTTTTGGGAAATGCCACCTTCTGAGTGGAAAATTGCTACCATGAATATCTACCTTTGTACAGAATGAAGAGAAGTCCAGCGGAAAAAATCTGTATGGTCATATTAAGATCCCACAGCCATTATTTATGCAATAGCCACACTTCCAACTGCTTGAATGTAAAGACTAAATAAGTCAAAGCCTTTTTTTTTTTTTTTTTTTTTTAACCACTTTTTTTTTTTTTTATACTGCAATACACAGGATTCTCTGAATTGAGTCATGTAGTAGAGGACCACCCTCCAGGTGCCTCTGGAGCCCAAGACTGTGCTGATCATGCCTCCAAGGCACACTGGCCATATGACAAGGAAGGCTATTGTCCTGGGCTGGAGCTGGGGTGGTTCGGGAATTTTCTTCCAGAAATCTGCTGTGAGGCACTCTTCCATCTCCAGGTCTGTGCCATAGCTTCTCTCCCAGTCTATGATTCCAGATGCAGCTGGTTAGTGGATCACAGATCAGGTCAGGCAATTGCATTTGATGTGTGGGGGTCATATGTAAGACCCATATGTAAGAGAGAAGGAGGCGGGGGGGGGGGGGAGAGAGAGAGAAAATAACACTGCCTTCCAAATGTGCTAGGCACAAGCACAGTAAAAGGAAGATGTGTCGGGAATAGAATGGTACAAAGTGTGTGAGATCTGGTATTTCCCTGTGCATGTTATTTCCACATTTTTGAAAAAGATAAAAATAAGTTGTTCTGTAACTACCTCTTACCACCTATCATCAGCAGTAAGTATCCAGTGTTTTTCTGTATACACCTCATCAACTGAACTGAACAACCAGTATATTAGGTAGTGTCAGGCGGAGGAACTGGGACCATGCTGGCTGCTGGGAGCCCAGCCTAGCCACCTTCTCACCTCCGTTGCTGAAACCATCAGACATTTCTGGAACAGCATCTACTGGTGATAGGGAAAGACTTCTTGTTTCTTGTCAGACAGACTTAGCCATCACAGCAATTAGTTGGTGTTGGGAGTAAGGAAGGGCAACTCTTGTGAACCAGGCTGAACCTGAGAAAGTAAATAGTCTCAAGAAAAATGTGGTGTGTTTATACACAAGAAAGAGGAGGAAACCACATTTCTACCAAAATTAGAGCTTCATAATGTTCAGTCAGGATTTGCCTACATCCTGAGATGCAGCTATCAACTTGTAATACAATGTTGGCAATGCCCAGGTTAAAGGAAAACTATATATTTGTGAAATATATTTTACCTTGAAAGTGTGACATCACATTACTGTGGCTCTACAGAATTACATGTTAAACATATTAATCTCTTCAAATATGTTAATAATCCATGAATCAATACATAAGGATCTATGAGTTGACTTTAAGGGAATACGGTTGCCTTTATCTAAAAATGTAAACACATTTAGAGGTATAATAGATAAACCATGATGAGGTTAGGCTCTCCATCAATTCATTTAAGATTTATGCATGCAACTGTTGTTATACTTTGCAAGCTTTTCCTACATTAATTCCTTGAAAGGAAACCAGACTCTTAAGATAAAACAATGAAGATATTTTTTATCCAACTATTCAGATTTTTTTGCCATATATAAAGAGAATGAGACTGACTTCACAGTAATTTGAGAAAAAAAGTCCTCTAAATATTTTTTTTTTTTTGCCTAAGTTGTTAATAAATAGAGCTTTGCAGTGGTAAATAACTGTGCAGTGGGATTTCAACAAGTGCTTTCAAGATATGACCTTCAAGAGGAACTCGGAGCATTGTAAGGTGTTGAAGGCGTTTTAATCTCAGAACTCTAAGTACATTTACATTTTTACATGAGTATTAAGTATATCTTGGGTGAAAATAGTCACTGATGTTACTCAAAAGAGGATGCTGAATTTACTAAGAGGAATTTGGCCTGATGAGTTTAATGGAAATTTAACATGAGAAACAGATCATGTGTTTGATGTGATTACATACAAACACAGGTAAACAGAAAATCTTTGAAATGCATGAGAAATAACAATGCTAGCAGATGGTTAAAACCAGATAAAACTAAAAAAATGAACACTTGTATGCATATATATGCTACAGATGGAGCTGGAAATGAGATCTCTATTTAAAGATAGATAGCATTTTCTTATGTAAGATTCTGGTGTGTTTCTTATTGTTAGATGTAATCATTCAGACAAGAATTTTTATGACTGATGTCTGCCTCACACTGCGTGTCTTGCTTTTACATAAAAAGAAAGCTTCAGCAAAACAGCTTAACCATTTCCAGGAATGATAGGGAGAAATTATTTGGTTTGCTAATGTTAAAAATCTGTATGAACTTACTGAATAAACTGCTTTACAGTAAATGATGTAAATTTAGGAAGGAGGGTATCTTGAGGCCAGAGATGCATCTTTTTGCTTTCTCTATAAAACTCACACCCATTTGGCAGAGTTATCATTGGATATACTTGAAATAATAGCTTATAGTTTAATTCTTTGTAGATTTCATCTGTAGTGTGTATGTTCAATGCTGGTAGTCTCAGAGCAGAACTAAATATGTCATTCCCTATAATTGTTCCTCTCATGTGCCTCAGTAACTCTAGAAGAGAGGGCAAGAAGACTGTCTTTTTTTCTGCTCTCATTCCCCCTTCATTGCTGTCCACATCACTTCAGGGAAGCCTGAAGAAGGGCAGATTAATCAGCCTTGAATAAAAGCCTTAGTGGGGAGCAGAGCTGGGACAGGGGCAGGTATCTGCAAGACTTTGGATCTGAAGGAGGTGGCAATAGGCTCTAAAAGAGGTCATGGACAAGGTCAGGTGGTAGAAACAAAAGAAAATAGGGAGAGAGGTGAAAACAGCTTGTGCAGAGGAAAAGATAAGGGTAAAAATGACAGGTTAGAAAAGACTGTAGAAGATCTATAACCACTAAAACACATCATCTTCCAGAACCTTGGGCAGGAACCAGGATTTCTGTTTTTCAAGGTTCCTCTGCTACTTACTAAATAACTGGGATGTCACTGGCAGCATAGATCTCTTATTCCTCATAGCAGTGGGACCACAATCAGTGTTGATTATTCCCTTGTCTCAGGTGATAAACTTCTGCTGAAATTCAGATTCCAGCGCTACTGTCCACAATGTGAGAATTGGAAAGATTTCATATGATTAACATTTTTGTCAGACTGAGAAACAAAGAAGTGATTATTTTTTTTCTTCCCTAGGCCCTGCATCATCCCACTTGATTGTCTGATGGATAGACAGATCTCTGAGAATGAGGCACTGTTTCAAAAGCTAGCCTTTACTTGTGGATTTCCTAACTTTTCAATGTTTGGCCTTGTAACCCCAATGTTTTGTTTAAATTTGATTCTTGAATGCAGCAAGTGTTGGAAGAAAATGACACAACTGGGCTGTCACTCATCATCCATGCTATGATTGTTTATATATATAGATGAGTCTGTGTGAATGTACACATATATATGCTTTATATGAATGTATATATCTCGTTATGTGGTTGTCTCTTTTCATATGTCTTTTTGTGGGCTGAAGATGGAATAAAGAGTAGCAGGGAGTTACATAATCTTATAAACAGTTACTCTGGTGAAGTAATTTACCTTATTTGAGTGAGGACTGGCAAATCCAGCATGAGAATTTGTGACATTGATGTTACTCAGATGTGAGAGTTTCTAGGATAGCAACTGTTGGCTGTAGCTATTTAGAGACTTTCTGTTTCTTCCAGCAGTGTTAGTGCTGCAATATGCTGTAACTAACTGATTGCAGAAAGGCTCCATGCTAAATTTATATATACAGAGCTCCCATATCTGTCCAAAAACGTATGTAGATAGATAGTGTCAATGCAGGCACTGAGCCATTTGTAAGTTTAAAGTTACTGGTTTACATTAACATTAGCAGGATTTAAGCCTTGGTTATTTTGTTGTCTTCCTAAATGGGAAAGGGATATGAACAAGCCAGGGCTAAACTGCCAGATGTGTTAGTCCTGCCAAAGCATTTGTAGTGTATCTAATGCTTTCCTTGAGCCAGTTGGTCAGTCAGTCAGTGATTCTCCCCCCCAGAATTACTCCTAGGAAGGAAAACAAACCTAAGGATTTATCAGCAGGAAGGGTATGTAAGAGTAAAGAACACACTTTCCTCTTGCTTTCTTTCAGCTACTCCAGAGAAATAAGACATGACATAATGCATATAAAGTAACAAACATCTAACCTTTGATGCCACCCATGAAGTAACAAAATGGAACAATAGGAAACCATATGAAGGAAAATTTTAAGGATCTCTCAGTTCCCAGCGATGAAGATTAATAATCACACCAACAAGAATTCAGATCTCTGGTTTCCATGTATGTATACATTTGCCCCCATTTCTCCCACTATTTTACACACATGCATGTGCGCGTGTGCGCACACACACTTCTCTCTTGTATAATGGATATTGCTACTTATGCACATCTGCAGGAAAGTTTGACCTCAGATGATTTATTTCAGAATGTTTGGTAATCTTTGATTAGTGTTTATAATACCAAAAGAATTATTTCAAAACATTTTTATAATAGTTTTTCAACAATGCTTAAAAAAAGGGTATTATGTCATATATAAAACCTATCAATTTATGATCATTTAGGTATCAAATTAGAAAAGCATCATTATCTTAAAATAATGCCATTTTCATTAAGGCAATTCAAACTTGCTTGAACAGGCCTGAGCCTGGTACTTTTTTTGTCTTCACAGTTAAAAATTTCTCACTTTTATGTCCTCCTGTCTTGCCAGTAGCCATGTGTTGTGCTTCTTTGACACCATATATTAAGGTTTCATATGTTTCTAAAGATGCTAAAATGTTGTCTGGGTATGTGAAAGATTGAGAAAGTAAGCTAGACAAATTTAGGGCTAGTTCCTCTGTCCTTTGGACTGACTCACCGTGCTGTATAGGGTGGTGACCTCAACTGGTTATTCCTTCTACGACTTTGTCTCAGGCAAGGACTGAGGCACTGCGGTTCGCCGAAGGAGCTCTGTTCTGTTCTGCCCTGCTGTTTGCCACCACATTACGTCAGGGGATGTAGCATCCAAGGGTGAAGCTGGATACTGCTGGCTGGAGGTGTGTTTCCACTGAAGTCGCAGAGAAAGAACAGTCGTAGGCTGAGCAAATCCCACGCTCATGAAAGAATTCTGCTCAGGTTTGGCTCTAGGCAGGCGGTATTTTGTTTGGTAGCGTTAGAAAGAAATGAAAAAGGGCGCAGAGAGCCAAACTGTGTAGGACTTCACACTAGAAATTCGGAGGATTTCTTCAGGATGCCTGAGGACATCCATTTGGGCTGACAGAGGTCCGGGGGGAGTTGAGTTTTGTCTTCCTAAGACTAAAGAGCTTGTGCCTGATGTGGGGAACTGGGGGCCAGCTCTGGGGAGCCAGGCGTCTGGATCCTGCTCCATCTGAAGGGATGGGGCCGTTGTGGCTGCATCATCTGTTTGCAGCAGTGTTGTGCTCAGTTTCACTTTCACCCTCCCGAGTGCATTCCTCTAGCAATCCCCTGCCCCAGGCAGCTGTTTACTTTGCTTTTGTCTATAAGCGAGACTGAAAAAAAAAAAAATTAAAATGATAGATAATGTCTTATAAGTGTCCTCTATGATATTTTGTTTAAATATCTCAGATATAAGAGGTTACTCTTTACAGACATTTATAGTGGTTTACAGAGCAGGCTTTCAAGGGTCAGAGTGAGTATTGTGGACATTTAGATTATACTGTTATGATATCCTCTTACACGCAAAAATGAAAATTAACAGGAGCTGAGAAATGCATAAAAACCCCCAAAGATAATACTGTTAGAAAGGGTCTTAAATATCACTAAAATCCTGGAAACCTTGAGAAATACAACAGGAAAAAAAAATAGGATCAATTAGTTACAGTATTTTGTGCTTTTCCCCTGGAATTTGTTGACATTAATATTTTTTGAGTTACTTTTTTACAGTCTGCCTTGTTACTGATAGAACTGTGTTCTTCACTATTTCGGGTTAAATAATAAACTGCTACCAAACCCAGGGGCATAATGTGCAGTAGCTAAATGTGACACTTATTTAGACTTCTGTCAATTGACTAAGTCAAGTGGGTTGTACTGGTTCGCAGACCTTACCAAATGTTCACTGAAATTGTCAAAAAATCTCCCTTTTATTTAACTGAGATGTGGATGTAGTTGTAAGTGGAGGTATTTTTTCATGTTTAAAAATATTTGATAAGCATTTATGCTGTGACTTTTCTTTGGCTTTAGAAGGTGAAGTGGCTAACATCTTGAGCATTTCAACTACTCAAGATGGACAATATACTGAACCAAATTAATTTGTTTTACTTGTCAGTGATAGGTAAAGATATTTATGTATGCTATTATTTTTTGAGATTGCTTGTTAAATAGTTTTATGAGTGCCTTTAAACAATATACTGAACACAAATGTGATCATTCCGTATATTGTCTGATAGAATTAAATTCCTGTCAGAACCATGTGACTGAACATCAAAGTGACTTGACAATGTTTTTGGTGTTTTAGTTGAACTCATTTACCCTGAGGGGTTTTTTCCCTTGTTTCTCATTTCTTTGTTTGGTTGCCACTCCCCTTTCCTCCCTCCCCCCACCCCACCCACAGACCCTTCTTTTTTATTTTTTTTTTTTTTTGCTAAAAAAGAATAGCAAATCTAGTTTGATCATTTGGCCAAAAATATTTACTTCATCGGTTATATTATGAATTGATTATACTCGTAGCTAAAGAGAGAGGGTGAATTTCCAGAAAGTTAATATTTCTTGCTAAACAAATCTGGAATATAGATCAACTGCAAGTACCAAACATGATGAAAGTGAATCTGGAATTTCTATGTCTCCTCTAGTAAAACATAAACAGATGCAAAATGTCCAACATCATATTTTTGGTCGCTTTTTGATGTCTGTTGTTATACCTAAACTTCTGGCATCAGGATGAGTTTCCTTTATACTGAGAATTCTACATTGTGCAGGTTTAAGATTTTGGTTTGCAGCATTTTATTTAACCTACAGCCAGTCTGGAATAACCCTTTGAGCTTTATATTCATTACAGTAGAACATTAAGAAGGTTCTGATAGCAGATTAAATTCACTTACATTATTTATTTAGCTTAGCCATTTGTATGGATTTGGTTGAGGTGAGACATCAAAAATAAATCACTTAATTCGTGCCTTGATTTAGTGTCTGTAAGGAGTCTTGTAATAATAATAACAGTAAAAAACAGACCCCCCTAAGAATTTTCTCTGTAAATTGAACTTTTGAATAAGTTTGCTCCCTAGCTAAATCTCACTTAGAGAGTTGCCTTCCTTTCAGGACAATCATCTTTCAGCAAATCCACACAGGAATATTAGTCTTATTTCATTTAATCACCAAATCCTAACAACTAAGTATTCACTTCATTAAAGGCACTCAAAAATTCTGGCCAGCTGTTTCCTGCCACTTGGCTGAGGACAAGGTGGAGAAAGACAAGCAATTCAATCCTCAGTAACTCTCAGTTGTGTTCAATGTAATTCTGCCACATAATTATACTCTCATCTTTTTATTCCTAAACTAGAATCTGAATCCAAGGTGGGTTCTGTGACTTATGGGCTTAAATTCTGACATGTTTAAATTCATGTTGTACACATGAAAATTTCCAGAGATTTTAGTAATCACCTCAGACTAATTCTTTGTTTTGTCAACTGTGCTTTCTCTCTCTTTTTTTTTTTTTTTTTTTTTTTTTTTTTTTTTTTTAAAAAAAAGCATTTTAAATTACATTAGTTAAATGGATTGAAGAGGGAGGTATATTTAACATACTAGTTGTATATACAAATGACAGATTGGTTACTTTCTCTGTTCCTGGAAAACTGTTTCCTGTTATGGTTCAAATAAAAAATTCTGGAAAATTAAGAACTCTTTGTCAAAGATCAAGGTGACTACAGTGTGGTGTTTTGAAAGCTGGTAGTAATTTTTATGCACTGAAGGCAAAAAGAAATGGTGATTAAAACTGAAGAGTGACTTAAAAAAATATCTATTTGATTGTATGAACTGGCAGGCCTGTTGCCCGTGAAAGTAAGTGCTAAGATATCAAATCGTAAATCAATATTCCAAGGCCAGAATCTAAGCAGATGTAAATCAGTGAACTTATATGGACCTCAGCTAAACTGTGCTTATTTATACAGCTGGGTCTGGCTATTGGGTGCTGCAAAAATGGCAAAGTTATCCTATCCGGTCATAATTCAGGACAACTCTTGGAGAAAGATGTGCTTGTCCCTGGAAACAGAATTTAGCGTTCTGTTCAGCCCGTGGGGAAGGTTGGGTATGTCAGGGTGGGATCAGACCCTGTCCACCAGCCCAGGAAATGCTGAGCAGGGCTGTGTGAAATCCTGCCCAGCCCTGGGGTGCAAGCAGCCCAGCCCAGGCACCTGCACCGGCTTGTGCAACACAGGTTTGCATCCTCTCTCCAGTATAAAGCTGTTGATGATTTTCTTTGGAAGAATGAGCAGGACATAGTCTTTTCAATAAAGGGAATCACCTGCCCAACAGCCTAACAGCTGCGGAGTCAGCAAATTTTTACAGATTTTGTTCGGTCCTCTATGTAGCTCCTGTCTCAGTTCAGTGTCCTAAACACTTGAACCAAGGGAGTGGGATGTACATAGCTGTATACCCTATTTCCACTACATAGGCTAATTAATGGGATAAAGTGCATTAATTTTCCCTTGCCCCGCGGTTTTAAAATCAAGGCACAGCTTCTCACGATGCTGTCGACAGCTTGATTTTATTAGCGCTTCTTGGACATACTCTGCAGGTTGTGAGCTGAGTCGGGCAGCTCAGCCAGTAGGGACTCATTCAAAGGGCAAGAAATACCAAGCATTTACTAGGCAGTCTCTCAGGGGAGTCAGATCTAGTCTGGGATTCCCACAAGGTTGGTAAACAAGGTGCCCAGCTTCTCATCCCAGCCCAAACTGGAGTAAATCTGAGCACTGAAAGATTCACTTTGCCTTCAGGGCTAGGTAGTAGTCAAGGAAAATTTTTTGGATACTAATTTTGGACTTAAATTTGGCCTAAACTCCACTTCAGGTGCTGTGTTTCTGATTGGTTTGTTCCTCTAAACACTTGCCCTCAAGAGGTCTTCAGCATGTGCTTATAAATTAAGCATAAAGCTTAGATGTTGTCTTTGAACAATGATGCTTTACTCAGCTAAGTAAATGTGACTAGTTACAGCTCTAGGTAAGGATCTTAGAAAGTAATGCACCGATTTCCTCCTGATGCACTTTGCAAACTATGTGGTCTCATCTGCTCTTTGGCTTTCTGTATATAGTACTTGGGGTTGCTTTGCTTTTGACGATACAGTTATTGAGAAGATTTTTCTATTATTCAAATAATATTAAAATTCTGTTTGTTTTTCTCTCTTATATGGTGAAGATAGAAATTGTAGCACAATGCTTTCATGGAAATTTGTAAGTAAGAATAAGAAAGAGAGGAAAAGTAGGTAGGTGGTAGTCTGACACTACTGCATAGACATTAGTTTCTCTGTCGTGGTTACTGAGCTTATACTTACCTCTTTGCAGTAAAGACAAGCATCACTGGGAAGTGAAGTAGTATTTGCTCAGTGTTTCTTTGCTCCTTCAAATCCCATTGTAATGCTGTAGTTTTCATATCGTTGCTGTTCATTTAATCAGTAACTTCATCTCAATGGGCTTTCATGCTTACAAGGCTTACAAGGATCAAATGGTGTAGGTATATAAAACTAGGAGACTTTCTGACTGCATAGATGAGCCAGAAAACTGCAAAACTGTCACCTGCAGTTTGCTAAAGACTAGTTATTCTCACAACTGAACACTGCCTTACTTTCCCAACAGGAAAGATAGAAATGCAGAAGTTTTGGGTATGTCTTTCATTTGGGGATCCTTCAGCTTCTCTGAAGGGAGCTTCTCATCCAGCATGAGCATTAATGATTGTGAAAAGAGCCTAGTTTGGTTGCTAGATCCCTGAAGGGATAGAAGGAGGTTTAACAGTCTTCAGTCAGGTGTTGAATTTTTCTGTACAGTGTCGGGGGATGGTTAGACACCTCTTTGTCCTCACCGCAGCCAGTACACAGATTCAAAAACTGACCTGGACTACATAAGAGGGAAAAGAGATTTTTAACTTGTGCAGGTAAGTGCTTTGCTGAGCTCTGTGTCGGGCCTGTAATGGTCAACAACAAATAAAGACTTGCAGTGCAGAGTACAGGTTGAGATTATCAACCAAGTCCTTCCTTCCAAAAACAGGAGAGGGATGCCACTCCTTATTTTCTAAAATGCTGACTGGGAAGGAAAGTAGTACCTGTGTAACTTCCAGTAACTCTTCACTAAATTTATGACGTCTGACTAAGCATCATGTCCTGCCAAGGAGGAGAAAGCTTTTGATATGCACAGTGGGACTGTGGAAGTCTAGGAAGTTCCAGTTTAAAAAGTTCAGGCCCCCACAGATTTTTTTGTCCTATGTTTGATGTCTTACTGGCGAACATAAAAATCTGAGAAAATCACTCAGAGATCCTTTTACAGTCAGCAGTGGGACAAACTGGGTCCCTAGAACCTTAGCTAAAGGCCTGAGGACTGAGGTGCATGCAGTTACCTAGATACATGAGCAAGCATTTAAGGCACATATGTTGTTTGATAGAGCCAGGCCCTAGTCACATCCCCAGAAGCTGCAAACACAGACAAAGCTATGTAACCCTCTCCAGGATACTTCTGTCCTGAATTGCAGGGATCACTGAGGTAGGTCTGCTTCCCTTCTCATTTGCCTCACGACTTCTGATAAGATTCCCACCTAGAACAAAGGTAGAAAATATGGACGTCATTAAAATCAGCAACTAGTGGGTATACCCAAGCTGCTTAAAAGCTGGCAGATGTCAGATTTTATGATGAGAAGTCTACAAGAATAACAGTGAGAGATCAGAGTTCTTGATATTAGCAAAATTAAAGAAAAAAATTAAGATTAAAAGCTTGCATTTTCATGATTATCTTAGTAGAATAAAGAAAGCTTGTTTTTCTGAGTTTACTGTTTCAATATTCATTTGAATTTGTCTTCAGTAACAAAGTGAAAGCAAAAAAAAACCCAAAACATCCCACTCCAGGTATGTTTTATAAGTGCAAACCTGTTGAATCACTCACAGTTTGTCCCTCCAAGTGAAGGAAGGCGGTTCTTGTTCAGCTGATGGGTGAGTCAAACTCAGTGGGTGCAAAGAAATCTTGTAGAGGCCTGTGCAGGATAACTACTTTTTACCACACTTGTCACCATGCCACTCACTATCTGCATGGAATGATCTATTGCTGTTGCTGACACAATCCTTTTCATTTTTTTCTCCCCACATGCTTTTCCTGCCCAACGGCATCTGTTTTTGTTCAAAGAGGCCTATGCCTTCCCTCACCTTGATACTCCCCATTGCTGTCTCTTTCTGGCAAAGAACTCAAAAGATTTGGCCGGAAGGTTGCACTCAATCAATCCTGCCTTTAGGGTGTCCTAGAAGTGCTTTCTTGGATCACCGTTGCTTCCTCTTTCCACACTCCAGTTCCCTGCATAGGAGGTACTTGAACATATGTACATCATTGATCCAAGCCATATGTCCAGCCCATTACACCTGGGCCTTCCATGTGGATACACTGCAGGAATTCATCACTGGTCAGCTTAGTGTAGCATCTGACTTGGAGCAAGACACATAGGTGCCTCTGGTGGAACTTCTCCAGCTGGCAGATATTCTTTCTATACTATGTCAAAAACTCGTGTCTGTTCAGCACAACAGTCTTGTACAATTTTAGTCTGCCTTGTAGTCTGATCTGACACTGATTCCATATTTGCTTAGTAAACCTGGCAGAAAACTCCCCTAATTCTATACATGCAGGAAACTATCTCTCTATCAACACTGGCACAGTCACTTGAAATAATTTGAATGTAAGTGAACTCACATGCAACAAACAGCTCAGTCTCACTGTTTAGTGGAAGGGACAGCATGTTCTTCTTTGTGTTGATTGACACACCATCTTAGTTTTTCTCAAATTTATGGTTAGTCTGGTTTTTTTTTTGCTTGTTGTGGAAGTAAAATATTTGTCTTAAGAAGACCTGAAGGTCTTGACTGATATGAGCCACTGCTGCGTAATGGTGAGCATACCAGTATTTCTGTGTACTCTGCTTGGCAACCTTAGTACTGGTGTGGAGTCCTCCTGCAGCTCAAAATTGAGTCCTGATATTTAGGCTGAGGGTACATTAATATCATTCAACACCTTGGAACAAAATAACATTTTCTCAATCAAATGCGTCAAAGCCAATAGAGAATCACACTCCATTTCATAAACAGTGATTTATAAGAACAAAGTAAGAGACAATCAGGGAGGGTCTGAATGACATATAGTCTATACAGAAAAATAAAGGCAGAAGGAAGAGGAAGGAAAGAAAGAATAGAGTCAAAAGAGGTGGATGTGAGTGGTATAAATGGACAACAAACACAAGAGGATGGATGCTGAGGTTAAAAACTAAAGAAAGAAGCCTGTCATCATGGGCCTTAGCAAAGGAGTGAGTGAAACTACATCACAACAGCCAAAGTACTGTGTAAGCAAGAAACTGCACTCAAAACACACCTAAGTGAAATTAAAGGGAGCTTCAGTTCTAGATAACTGGTGGTAACAGCCTCTCAGAAATACTCTCATTGGAAATGTTTAAGTACTGTGCGTATAATATTTCTTATAAAAAGGTAAATTAGATCATGCCCTGGTATAACAGTGGAGCAATAAGTGACAGATACAAGTCTGATTTTTTTCCTAAAATTAGGAACTGAGTTCCATATATTTAACAGCAAAGATTGCAGTGCAAAGCCTCTGTCTTATTATCTCTTTGATGCCAACGTTTCATAATATATTTACTAATTGAACACCAGATTCATCACCATGTTAATTCAGCTTCGCATCTGTCTATCTAATAGAATTGGATCAATGAATCTGGAAGAAGAAATGGATTGTGGTTTGTATGCTTAGATCTTGGGAGTTTTATTTTCCCATTAGCACAAGTTTGTAAGAGGAATTTGCAGTTCAAGAACTACTTGAAGTTCTGCAGAGTTCAGGCTATGGCTACATCAAAGAACATCTGATATAATAACTCTCCACATGCATTGCCTTATCAGCAAAATATCCAAGAGTGCCTTAATGACAAATAAACACAAACCATTTGGCTTGACCTCATTTGTTTTAAACAATTGACAAGATAACACCATGTTATGCAGAATCTAACTGAATATTTGGAATACATAATTATAATCTCACAATAGGAGTTCCAGGGACTTTTCTGAAGCAACAATGTTCTTGGATTAAAAAACACCGATAGAAGTTTCAATACTGTAGGCCAAATGAAGAAAAGAAACCACAAATTAAGAACGATAATTAAAACTAAGATACATTTCTTCTGTGTCTTTTTTCATCAAAAAATGCCAGCTTGGCCATTTAAAGACATGAAACAATTTTATCAGATTTTTTTTCCCATATGAAATATTTGCACAGGAGATACAGATACTAACAGCATGCAAGTACAGTGTTGTATCATGCAAAATCATATAGCAACCTTCTTTGAGGAAGCAGATGACGGCTTTCTACAGCAATCTGATTTCAGAATTGTCTATTCTGCAATAGTCTTGTCTTTTATGGCTGAAGAAAAAAAATCAATAGACATATTTTCCATTTTCTCTTACAATTTTTAAGCATTCCTTGCAGATGTTCAAGTACTCAAAAAATAATTTGAAACTGTAATCTGAATCCATGGGAGGAAGTTTAAAGTATGTTGACCAAACTGTTCCATATTGCAGAAATCATGTTCTCATGATTAAGAAGGATCAAACCAAAATACTAATCCAAAGGGTTCAAACCATGTCTCCTAAAGAAAGAGTTCTAAATCCATACAAAAACACATGGATAAGATAAAAAATTTGTAAATTAGAGTATGAGATTGCATTGATTGCAGTGTGATTTGCAGGCGTAGCCACAAAGCAGTAGTTTTCTTACTGCAGATTTAGGAGCCTAACTTTAGGCACCTAAGTTTACAGAGGGCTATTACCTTGTGATAGGAAGCTGTTGTATGTGCTCACATATCTGTTACATATGTATGTTGTGTGTGCGTACATATCTGTAAGGATACATGTCCGAAGGGATGGCATTCTTGTTTTGATTAGTGGAAAACATAGTAACCATGTCAAAATATTCTCAAACTGAATGCCATAAACTCTAAATTAGTCATGGAGATATAAAGCCAGCTACTACACAAATTTTAATTTTTGGAAAAATGTAAGGATGTTGGTAGGTTGACTTAAGTGAATTTTCAACAGATGAGAGCTTGATTGCTTTGGAATCAGAGTCTTGAGGGTCTCAGCTGTAGCTTTATTTTTTTTTTTTTTTTTAATACAAAGGAGCTTACGAATTACCCCAAAGCATTTGGGTTTCACTTCCAATTTTCTATGTATTAGGTAACAAAAAGCTCAGTTATAATGATGCAGTTGAGTAGTACAGTGTCAAGTTATGAATAGCAGAGAAAGAATTTTAGTTATATGCAAATCAATTCCCGAGATTTCCCTAATACCTTTGAAAATATAAAGTGAACTGTATATAACATAAAAACTTTCCATGAAAATTTTACAGGATATATTTCTGTGCAACATATAAGAAAGTTCACATCACCTTACCTCACAGTAGGAAAATAAAACTTACTATTTAAATAAAACTATTAATCCTATACTACTTCCTTCATCTTGGTTTGATGGTATTTAAATTGAATTTAATACAAATTTAAGGACACCTATGCTTAACACAATGAATAATTCTGGACTATCATCACCTCTAGTTATTTCAGTTTGATTTCATTTAGTGTAAGCTAATACCGATTCTGATTTTGAATAGACCTGACAGATACAGAGTCAGGAGGTTTTAAGATCTATTTTTTTTTTTTAAATATTTCTTCTAAATTCTAAAACTGCATTGAAATTCTAGACTAATATTTCATCTTTAATGACCTGTACAAGAAAGTCTGATGTTGCTATTCTGTCTGATTAAGAGGAGCCATACTTTTTAAAATGAAGAGGCAGAAAAACATGGCTGTTTATGCCTTTAACAACTGGCATGACCGCAGGGCCTTTTTTCAGAAAAAGCATGGAATCTCACTCACACTTTTTTTGGAAATGTATATATATTTATCACATTTACTAAAGTGTTTTGCTTAGCTGAGAAAGGGTTGCTATGCTTCAGATGGGGTAGTTTACTTTTTGGCAAAGCAGGAGGACGATGTCAAATTCAGAAAAAACACTGGGAGCTAAATTAAGTAACATATATTTCTTACAATTTAGGAAATGAAGTAATGTGTATTTCTTACCATTTGGGAAACTTACCAGAATGTTTTTTTTTTTTGTCGTGGATTTTTTTTTTTTTCTTTTCTGGCTTGCTCTGACTGATGGTATTTGCTTTAGTTGTGGATGCTACCGTGTCATGTTTCCTCCAGAAGGAACTGAGCGGGGCTGGGGGGCTGCCCTTTCCCGGGAGGGCCACAAGTAGGACAGCTTTGCTGGCTGTGTGTTTGGAGCCCAGCAAAGAGTTTGTCCGCTGCTGAGAAGAGCAGGGAACACACAGAGAACAGGGCCTTGCAGGAGGCGTGAAGAAAGACTGCTGAAGGAGTCAGAGCAGCGTTTCTGCAGATTTGCAAAGGCAACATACTGAAGCCGAGTCTGGAAGGCAGCATTGATGTGCACGTAGGTAGAGGTTTATAAGGATCTTTTAATTCTGTCTTGTCTTACCTTGGCATTTTGAATTTTATCTATTCTAAAAAGGTGGTTGTCATTTGTCCAAATATAACCATCAATTATATTTAAATACAACAAATATAAAATATGTGTAAATACAGCTCCTAAATTTATAAGACCTTTTGATGTTATATATGTGTTTGCAGTTTTGTCACAAAGCTTCTAAAACTTCCGGTTGTGAAGAGAGTTTTAGAGTCCTGGTAGGACCTTACATATTGACGGAAGGCTCAAGGTACGATATTAAAGTATAAATGAACATCCAAATGCATATTTTCAAAGAAAAATTGTGCTTAGCATTAGCTGCCACTATTTTCAAAATTAAACTTTGGCATTAAAAACTTCTGATACTTGCTTAGGTTTTATGTATAAATTGTGGCTTGTAAACCAGTGCAAGAAACCTCCCAGTTCATGACCTCTGCATTTGTTTTTTACTCTCACACATGTAAAATATTTGGTTCATGAGTAAAAGTTTTAATTTTCACTATTAGGCTTACAGTCTTTCACAGTTAGGAACTAGTTAATGTATGACTTTCAGCTTAATCTTTTTTTTTTTCTTTTAGCCTTAGTTCTTGGCATTTTTCTTTAAAATTAGTTAAAGTCAACAGACACCCTTCGTAGGTACAAGAGAAAATAACCATATGAATCTGAGTTTGACAGAGATTTTCTTCTTGTATTATTTTCCGGTATTTTGTTTTTGCAAGTAGCTGAACTGTACATGCCCATCAAATATTAAGGTCAAAGAAAAACACAACTTTTTAAACAGAAATTTAGTCAGTGCACACATTCATAAAATGTGTCTCTAATATGCTACTCTGTTTTTAAAAGAAATGATTGACAAAATAGTCATGTGTTCTGTTCCAAGTAATCCTTCCTGCTGGTGATTTGTTGCACATCATACTTGTGGGTAATCAGGCTACTGGAATAAAGGCTTCTGTAGCTTTTGTACAGTATTTAATTTACAGGAGAACTGTAATACTTTAACTACGTTCCACTACTCACTGCTTTATAATCTGCACAAAAGTAGTAAAGTGCTTTAATAGCAGAGTGTAATGATAGATATGCTGTAATAACATAACCTCATTACTTTTATGGTATATCCTGCAAAAAATTTGCAAATAGCATAATTAAAATAAATACATTTCCCACTAAATTAGGGTGTATTTTGTCATGTAGAAAAGGACCACACCTCCACAGGTCAAATAAACAGGTTGACTTGATTTCCACAGATTTCTTTTTATCCTGTGTGTTTTTCTGGAAGATTGAGACTACCTCTCAGATACTGGCCCTGCTACAATAATCCATCCTTTTGTCACACTGAGGTAAAATCTTCACAGGATTTTGTGTGATGCTTTGTGTGGGTGGCTTTGAATCACGTATTAAATGTGGTTTGAGAGAGTGATGTTCCACCATCAATTAGGCCACGGTCCTGCTGCAGAGGTGTGGTGTAAAGCTCTGGGTTTGACCTAAAGAGTCTAAAGGATGAAAGGTGGAAAAGTAGTCTCTGTCCATAGCTTTCTATGCTGGATTTGCTTTCTAGCTTGGCGTACCTCCAGGTATTAGTCTTTGAGTCATGCCAGAGAACTTAGCTTTTCCCACAGGATTTTCTGGTGCGAGACTTGGCTATAGTTCAGTGTTGGTCATTGCTACATTTTGGTACCAAGGGAGGATTTCTAACATGCATATGCCTTGGAGAAGTTCATTAGTGTTCACTTATATGTTAGAATAGAACTGTGCCATTTAAATTGGCATAACTAGATACATTGTGGAAGTACAAGTAGATCTAAATTACACTGTTGACACCTAGCATGGGAATTTGCTGTTGCCTTTTCCTATTTCACCAAGCTCTTCTCTCAAATTACTCATAGCAATGTCAAATGAGGAAAGGATGATATATTTTTGCAAACTGATACACACGAGGAAATTGTTTGAAGGCTATTTGATTTTAAGTGATTATCCTTAGAGAAAAAGAAACTGGACACAAGCTGAGCAATGTTTTTCTAAAGGACCTTTGTCCTGGTATACTTGCACTTATCTGGAGAACATGTTTCTAAGTCATTGACCAAGACTCAGTAACCTCCTCTATATCCGTTGAGTTTTACTATGTAGTTTTCAAACACACATTGCAGATTGTTGTGGATTCAGACTTCAACTATAGTCTTAATTAAAAATAATTTCACCTTAGTTCACACATTTCCTTTAAGAACAGAGACCCACCTGGTCTGAGTGATCTGTTTCCCAGGAGTCCTGGAGCTTAAGTGCATTCATTATTACAAGATCAGTTTGTAAAAGTCTCGGGTAAATGTCATCCGCATACTAACTCCCAAATACCTCCTCTGTCGTCACTGTTCGGACTAGTCCATTATTTATTGATAGCAATCACCTATGCTGAAATTAACTGACAATTTAAGAAAAATATTCACAAATATTTTTCAAAATTTCAAATGGCATTTTGAATTTGATGTATTTGCATCTTATATATTCGTGCTGCATAAACACCACTTTGAGCTAAGTTTTGTTCCTGTAAGTGTTCACTATAATTAGAGAAGTGCAGTCAGGATTAATTTATTAAAGAAATAAAACTCAATTTGATTTTGATGGAGTTAGAAAGAATCGAACAAGATAAGATGATCCAATTACAGTACAGAAACAATGTGGTGTGGGTGACCTGTCACTAACCTTTAATAACAAACAGAAAAATGGTTGTTATGAGTAGTCCATCAAATAGTCAATCTCAACACAATTCATAGATCAAATATATCAATACAACTGTTCACTGAAAAGTACCAGATAGGAAACCAGTCAGTCATGATGATGTCCTTGCAGATGGTTGACTTTTAGCAAATGCTCTGAAAGTGGCAAGGTGCAGGTGCCTTTTGCCATGGAGGACTGTTCTGAATAGTTTCTTATGTGGCCTTTATGGTCTACCTGGTCTTATTAACATAGTTTAACATTATGTTACGTTATGTTGCATTGTGTTGTGTTAGACTATGTGACGATAATGTTAAATGGTCAGGTCTTAAATGTTAACACTAGGTTTTACAATATTCAGCTAAACATATCCTCATTTTTAATAAAATATGCTGTTTACTAGCTTTCTTAGAATAAATACCTGGATGAAAACCAGGAAGTTTTATTTTAGCTTGAATTCAGCAGCACTAATGAAGAGCAGAACAAGTGCAATTCCATAATGCAAAAGGTCATAATGAGTTAAAGTTTTGCCTTTGTAGTCTGCTTGCTTACATTTTGAGCACAGTTTTTGGAAAACAATAGCATCAAACTATTTCCCTCTTTGTTCCCTCATTATGTCCCCATGGCCCAACAGACCTTCATGAGCATTTGTGCATGAAGTCAGTTTTAAATGACTGCAGTATTGCTTTTTTTTTTTTCAGTTTCACAAATGAAGAAGCAAAAATAGAGTTTTTTTGAATGTTGTTATCAATTTATTATGATATTTGCAAAATATGTTTATTCATATAATATATATATATATATATATATAAGGCTTTATAAAATTTAAAAACAATAGTGGACCCAACTGTCTCAGTGTTTAAAAACCAGGTAAAATAAGTAAAAAAAAAAAAGGGTAGAAATGTATCAACCTTTTTGTACATATACAGTAAAAACTGTATAGAAATATTGCAAATACTAAATTTTACTGAAATTTGTATTCAAGTATTAACACATCAAATGCAAGCATATCCTGCTAGAAAATTAATCTTAATTTCTTTATTTAGAATTTTAATTTCTATTGGAAAATTGTACTGCTGAAAATCCACATTTTTATTTCTCTATTATTGTCATTTTTTGATAATGAATATAAAAAATGAAAAGCATGGAAATATTTCTTTTCAATTGTATACTTATTTTTTTCTTCTCTTTTTCACTGTGGAACTTTCTAGACCTTTTAAAAGATCAGAACAATTGCTGACAGGCAATAAATAATGAAAATATACAATCTTATCTGTGCCTTCATGAAGTTTTAATGAAAAAGAGAAAAAATACAAAATACAGAAATGAGAGGAAAAATTTTCTCAAAGGAGGTTGGTTTTCTTGTTGTTTTTTTGTTGTGTGTTTTTTTTTAAATTATATTGTCTTGTAAAAGAAAATAATCTTTTCCAACAGAAAAGGAAAGAGTGCTTCATTACCATCCAGTGATCTGAGAGTTCCTCATCCAGCTGTGATTCCTGCGTATTTAATAGCTTCATTATACTTCTCTAACAGAGATTGCCTAGACTCCTGATGAACATATATAAGCTTTCAGCATTTATATAGTTTTGTGACAGGGCATCCCACTCTAACTACATCTCTTTAGGAAAGGTCACCTTCTTTTCTTTCCTTTGAGCCTTCCTCTTTCTAGCAACATTTAGCACCTCTTAGTTGTTATACCGCAAGTGACAGTGAACTGGCCACCCCTGTTCATCCTTTCTATCCTAAAGATGATTTTATCATAGCTCGCTATAGTTGTTTATCTTCCAAATTGAGGAAATTGAAGTACTTCCTTAGTGATCCATATTCTCGGTTGTTCTTGCTCTCCTCCGAACCTTTCCCAACTCAGTGATCTTCTGGAAAGTTCTGGGAACCAGAACTTGTGCTATTGAAGATGTGGGTCAGACATTTGTTTACTGAGTGACATAATAATATCCTTTTTTCCTTCTAACTCCTAATGGTTGATTTGCCTTTTTGACTGCCAGAGTGCATCAAGTTGATGTTTTCATGGAATTTTCCATCATAACCCCAAAATCTCATACTTCAGTGACAGTGGTCAAGCTCAGGGATTATTCCTTTATATGGAGAGGTAGGATTTATCTTACCATAGGCATCAGTAAAGGTTTATCAGAACTGAATTTCATCTGTTGTTTTATTGCCCACACCCTGAATCACATGAGATCCTCCTGATGTTCTTAAGAGTTGGCCATTGTTTTACTGTTCTTGATAGTTCCATCAGAAAATTTGTCACCTCATTGTCCTTCTTCCAGGGACATGAACAGTATGAACCATAGGGCAGATCATTCCATTGAAAAACTTCCTTCCATCATAAGAATTGGCTATCTCTTCCTACCCTCTGTTTCCAGCACAGTAATACAGTATTTATCCATGTTATAATCCCCTTTATCCCGTGACTACATAGTTCCTTCGGGAATCTTTTAGATGTTCATAGAAAATATCTTTATCTCATTAGATCTACATTCTATTGTTGAATTCTTCAAAGAAGTACCACATGACTAACCTTAAAATGATAATAAACATTGAAAAGTTAAATGAAACATCCCAATGTTTCTCCATAAGAAATCTTGAGATGTCCGCAATAAGATTCAATGTGATTATTGAAAATATATTATATTGTGTGTTAAATTCTTCTCATCAGTCTTACATAAGCAGTGTCTTAAATTTAGGCTTTTTGATAGTCAATTATACTAACAAGCTCTTTCTTATCCTGTATGAAAGTTCTCTTTGTTCTACTTATATCTTAAATGCTGTATTTCTGATCAATTATTATCCTATGAATAATCTTGTATAGAATGATTTGAGACTATTTTTCTGTCTATTAAGGAAATGAAATATGATACTCTACTGACTACAGTTCTTTAGGAGGAACAAATAGAAGAAACTTCATCACAAAAATGGAAGTGCCATAAACAGAGCAGAAAAGTACAAGCTGGAATCTCTAAATGTTCGAGACAGCTGCACACAAGTAGTGGGAAGAAGACTAATGTTAAATGGAAGTGAAACAAATACAGCTGAGTATATTTAAAATTATAACTGGAGATAGTTAAATCATTTTATGTAGTTCATTGCTCATTGACAATTTCTAGAGAAAATCATATGTTATTGCAGTAGTGGTAACATGAGAATGCAGTCTTTTCCAAGCTGACCATAACCAATTATGTTGTGCTTAGCATTCAGCTGTTTTCCTTTTTGCTTCACTTTAGACATAACATCTGGAGGGCTTCATTAAATGAAGGTTAGATAATCTACTAATAAACTATTTAATTAGGAATTCACCAGCAGGAAAAGTACTAAAGCTGTTATTTGTCTTTACTCACATTTATTAGCAAGAGAAAAGAAACCACAGCAGTTGCTGGAATATTTTGCATTTTTGAAAAAAATGCTTTTAAAAAAAACTTACTGTAGGTATAATTTAAGTAGTGCACTGGTGCTCCAGAACAGTTTACCTAGCATCTTTCTGCCTTTCAGATGATTTTGTCATTTGCTTACTCATTATAAGAAGTTAAAAAACAATCAAATTTTTTTTTTTTTTTTTTTTTTTTTTTTTTTTGCACTGTATATTCTGCCCTTTTCATACCAGCATCAGTAGGGAAAATGTTTTCCAAACTTTTTATACATGACTAGCAGAGATACAATATTCTTTGAATGTGAATCTGTAGTGCACTCATCCTGTGCTGTTTTAGCATGTATTTCAATCATTTGATCACCAATCTAGTATGAAATACTACTCGCTTTAATAAAGCTATCTGTTTCGGTAAGAATGCTGAAAGAGGTCCAATGCTGAGTATCTTCTTAGATGACTGCTCCTGTTCAGTATCAACTGGGTTGAGACCTTCTTAACACGTTTCACTCGTGATCTTTTAAAGCTGTCAGGATGGAATGATTTTCAGTCACTTTGCTCTGCAGTGGATTTAAAATCATGTCCCAAAGGTGGTAGATTAATAGATTAAAAAGGCAAAGTATTAATCTAATGCACTGTCCTGTCTCCTTACCCATAACTTATAGTATAACTGTCATATGATTATGGCAGTTCTCCGATGAAACAAAGTACCTATATTTTGTTCTCTGTAAAGCATTTCACTGACTGGTGCACTTGTTATTTCAGTGCGTTATTCTGTATGGAGCAGAACAGTTAACCAAGCTGATTTTTACAGAATTAAAGACCATATGAACATTTATTTTGATTATTTTTACACATCTGAATATGGATTTATGTGTAGTAAATATGAACATAGTTGGAAGAGACAATTTTCCTGGGAACTTAAAATATGTTCTTTTTATAGTGCTGTGTCTCAAGAAGGCAAAGAATGTTTTAATATGAAACACTCTCATTCACTTCAGGTTTTGCTCAATAGCTTGGCTGGACAGATGGTGGAAGCAAGCCACTCTTTGTATGGAATACAGAAATTATTTTTCCCTTTGCTAATTGTGATGGAGGAGATTCTATGTTCACTTGTTTGTTGGAGTATGTATCTAGGGACTACAGAAATATTTTTTGTATTTCTTTTTTTTTTCTCTTTTTTTTTTTTTTTTGTTTGTTTTTAAGTAATGTTCAAATACCTCATAAGTTTGCTCTGCTATGCTAAGATCCGGGTTACTTTAGCTAAGGAGTTCCCAAGGTAGACACAACTATCTCTAAAATGACTAACTTCTACAACTATTTTTAGAATTTTCTTAGAATATTTTTCAAAAAGAAGTCACTCATGCTTCCACTGAATTTTATGGGTCCTGTCCGGCACCATGAACAATCCCAGGAACTTGGTATTTTAGAAGGTATTGGACTTACCTCTTGACTCTGTGGAACGGTGCTTTGAAGTATTATGGACAAACTGTGGAGCCTCTACTTGTTTTAAGTGTGAATGGCTGGAAAGCAAGAAACCTATGACCACAAGGTGCAGCCTATTTTCTGTCAGAGGCTGAAATCTGCTGGTATAGGATTGTATATGTGTCAACACAGTTTAACTTCTATGTTTGGTGAGATAGAGGCTGTGTAAGTAGAGCCAACAAGTGTCAGTTGGCTTGAATTTGGAGGTTTGAATAATGTTCTTCTTTGCTCATACTATATTATTTCTTATATGCTATAGTATTTCTTATATATGCTTCCACTATTCAGACATGTGAAATACAGTGAGATTTCATGCCACATATCTTCATTGGTGTTTTTCACATTTAAGACACTGCTCTCATAAGACATGTCAAGAAATCTACACAGATCTCATCTCTTAGTTCATATCCCCTATGAGTATCCAAGAATTTACATCTCTGTGTTTGCCCAGGCTGCTGTGCCTCCTTAGTACAGCAGAGCCAAAACTTGATATCTTATCCAAATGAAGAAAACAAAAAAGAACATTAAGATAACTAATGATTTGAACATATTAAAACATATTCAGAAAGAATCTGAGAAACAATTTATAAAAGTCATCAAAAATACTAATATTTTTTCAAATATATCAGGATTAGGAAGCTTACCAGGAGGTCTGAAGGGAGCTTAGAGAAGATAATTTTATAGAAAAAGAAAGAATTTTTTTTTTCAAGTATTTTCATAACAAAAATTATGGAAAGTTCAAACAGAGTAATTCCTATTTCTGGGTGAAACTCACAAGTTCTGTCTCAAAATAAAGATATAAGTAGAAGGAGCTGAGGTATAAATCAATAAACTGAACTCTAAAAATTGTCAAAACCAGCTCATGTTCACTTAACTCTCAGATTCTATAGGTTCCCTTGGATGAAATATCTGAAATATTAACTGTAGCATATAACTTCCCTTGTAACACAGACTCAAGATGCAGTTTTTTAAAAGATCATTCAGGGACTAATATAAGTCTGTAAGTTATGTATGTACCCAGAAAATTGGTAAAAACTACAGTAAAGGATAGAATTAGATAAAACATGGATAAATATAATATATTACAGATAAATATAATAAGGACTATAATATATCAGATAAGCATCATCAAGTTGTTGTGAAAAGAATTCTAATCAATTAATGAGCTATGACTTCTTTGAAGAAGTCAGTAAGTATGTGGATAAGGAAGATCAGTGGATGCAGCCATTTGGTTTTCCAAAGACATTTCTGTTTGGAGTCTCTTCTCCAAAAGTTCTTGAACTGACTTGCCATGAGATAAAAGAAAATATTCCCACATAGATAAAAAATTGGTATGAGAAAAATCATGTAGAAATAAATTTTCACAGTGGAAGGAGATCACCAGTAGAGTCTTACATGGGTTTGTGTCATATAGGTGCTGTTCACCCTTGTAATGAATAATTTAAGAAGAAAGTGAGCAACAAGGTGAAAAAATTCACAGGTGTTACTAAGTTAATCAAGGTTATATAAATGAGAGACACCTGCAAAGTACTGCACAAGGATTTCATGATGATGAGTGAGTGAGAGACCAAATGCCAAATAAAATAGGGGGTAGATAAATTTGAATTGATATATATCAGGGAACATTCTTAACTTTGTAATTCTTTGAAAACTATGCTCAACACTAGTTTAAAAAAAAAGTTATTATGAAGTATGATGAAAAATAAAGCTCAAAATAGAAGATGTTACTGTTGTGCTGGATAAATTCCCCTCAAAATAGAAGATGTTACCTGTGTGCTGCGTGATGAATATTGGGTGTAGAACTATCATCCCAACCTTGGAAGGAGCACAGGATTTGGGGAAGTCTAAGGACAGCAGGAATAATCAGCAGTATGGAATGACTCCCTTGCAAGTAAGTATCTCATATGACTGGGATTTTTTGTAAAAGGGATGTCATAGGAGAGATGTGACATGGGTACATATATATTCATGATGGGAGGGTGAGAAGAGTAGTTAGCGCTTTTTCTTCCACTGCAATAACTTTAAAGTCATCAAATGAAACAAGTCATTGGCAGGTCCCAAATAAGGAAGGCAGTTTTTCTAATAATGTGTGGTTAGTTGTGGAATATCATGCCAAAAGAATGTTTTGAATGTTAGAAATTTACCTGAGATAAAAAGTGATTGGACAAACTAATGGAAATTAAAATTAGAAATATGAAAATGCTATTTCTGGCTCAGAAATTCAAGTTGCCACGGGGGATGACAGGTTACCCAGGAAAAACATCAACATGAGTTTGTCCTGTTTCATAGCTGTTCTGGAGGCATCTTCTGACAGGTATCGTCAGAGAAAGGATTACAGGGATCTTTGGTCTGGCAAGGTGTTGCTGTTCTAGTGTTTTCATCTGTCATTTCCTTCCAGACACTGGATGCTCAGAAGCCCATGTCCCAAATGACACTGTCACTCACTGACACCAGAAAAATAGGTGTGGCAGTTCAGGTGTGAGGTTTACACTTATTCTGTGCTCAGAGGAAGAGGTTGAGCCACATGAAGGCAGGCTTGCCATAAGCTTGTCTGTGTCAGGTGCTCGTAGTGCGAGCCCGATACTTGTGCTCATTTTGCTTGCTGTTCACACTGTTAACACGAAGAGGAGGTGGTACAGGAAGACCGAAGACTCAATTAGACAAGCACAGAGCCTGCTTTATGGGGAGCTGATGAGAGGGAGATCCACACTGATGAGACTGAGAAGAGAAATGCTAACTCCCATTTACATTGCATTGTGGAGACATGAACTATGAGTGAACTCATAGCTCCGGCACACGTGGACAGTCACGAACAGTGAGTTACAGTGTACATCTTCAGGCTGTCAACTAATCATGTGTGGATTTTCTCATGCAGTTTGTCTCCTATCCCTAATGTTTACTTCATTCACAATGTTGTAGAAACAGTGAAGGAAGAGGTACAAGAATGAATGGTCTGTGTTACTTAAAGGTACCTGACATATCTTCTCTGCTTAAAAAGAAACCAACCACACACGCAACACCCTAAAACAAGTACTGCACTATAACAAGTTGGAAATTAAGACAAATTGATATTGCACCACCTGAATAGAGAAATGAAAGAGAGAGACCATAACTAGAGAGATTTCTTGCACTGACTAATGTGAAATATAATGGGCATGTTTGGAGTTGCATCAGTTCACTGAAAATATAAACAGAGGCAAAAAATTAAAAGGAAGAGAAAGACAGGCAAGATATCTGCCAGTCTAACCTGAAGTTTACTGGGGGGAAATAACCTGGCTGAAGGTGAGGAAAGAACTGTGCAAACAGAGCCTTTATGGTATCTTCATGTGCTTTCTCAGCTGCCTGGGGCAAGAGCCCTGCAGGGCACTGTCAGTTTCCACAGGGACCTTTTTGTAAATCTCATTTTAGAATTAAAAAAAGTGCTTCTTGGTAACTCCAAATCAGCTAGGACACGTTGCAGGAGGAAGACTACGTGCCAGTCCAGATGAATAGTAAGAACTGAATGGGAAGTGTGTTGAAAGGCATTTTTTTTTATTTTTTTTTTTTTTATTTTTTTTTTTGTCAAGGAAGACATAAAGAGAAGAAAATAGGTATTACTATTTACTTTCTTAGACAACAAATAGTGGTCCAGCAGGTGGCAGAAAGCCAAGCGGTGGTCCATTGTCAAGCTATTATCTCTGTCATGCCAAGTAACTTTATTTGATATAGCAGTAATCATAACATATACTGACTCTGATAAAACCCACTATTTTTGAGCAGCTAAAGATTAAAAAATTTCAAGTCTGAATTGGGTATACTCAAGACAGAAGTAGTTCTCCCTTTATTAGGCCAGAGATATGTTACATAGCCAGAGGGGATATCACACTGGAAAAAAAAGCATGATTGGTGTTTCTGGTGGCTATTCAGATCTTATCTGGAAATTAAAGGTGAGAGATGAGACTGGAGAAGGTAGGCAAAACTGTCAGTTGTTTAGGTTTTTTGTTTATTTTTTTTATTTACACGCTAAACAGACTATTTTGAGCAGGAGATACCCTTTTGTAAGTGCTTACAATATGTGAAAAATACCCCATAAAATATGTCTGGGTTTTCTTACTTTCTTTCTCCAACTTAAGCACGGTTTATTAAATAGGGTCAGGATCTGAAAGAAGCAGCAAATATGAGAAGCAGTGAGTGATGGTGGGCAACTGGGAAACCAGGACATAAAAGGATATAGGAATGATCATGTATCCTGGAAGAAGTGCACTTCATGCTTATCTGGTTATTACTGAACTCCAGCCATTTTGTTTCAAGAGCAAATGGCTATTAAATTCCTTAATCTGAAATGCAAAGACCTGACCAGTCTTTATAATTTACTTAAGTCCATCTCTTTTATGTACTACCCTCCTATTTTAGCTTCCTTTCAAACCTTTGATGATAATATTGAATTGCGTTGTGCAAAAAATACATCCTTTCAGCACACTGCTAACGATAAGTTAGATGACAAGTGCCCATATGAACTTGTTTATACACAATTTAATATTTTCTCCGTTGATATGGTATGCTGCTAATACTTCTTTATCTTTCTCTCATACGCTAATCAGCATGATTGCATTTTTGTAGCACCAGTAGTCCTGCTGCTTTAACTGAGCCACCTATCAGTAGCAATGAAGAGGCTGTAGTACATGCTTCAACATTGGTTCACCAGTACATCTGTGCTGCGTTATTGGGAGGTGTTATCTCATGTTGTTTTGCCTTACCTGCTGCTCAGTGCTTGATAAAAGTCCAACCACATGTGTACACAAAATACAATCAAACCTTAGCAGACAGACCTGACTTTTTCTAAAGAATCCTTATCAGATTTGTTTGAAAAATGTTATTTTTAATAAAATGAATTCTCTGCGAATTCCTGGTAACTTAAAAATGTATCAGTTTGTAAGCATCTCTCCGCCTCAACTTTTACAGGGTTTTTTTGACTGACAATGTCTTTTTGCATGTGGAAGTTGATGGAAGTTGAGCCAGTTGGTACTCCTTGTCGTTTGCGTTTGTCAGAGTCCGGAGTCCAGGATCCCAAAGGAGGGCACATTCTTAGGGAAGGAGCAGGGGAGCCAGCTGCAGCCAACTGCTTCCTATGGCTTCAGATCAGCTAGGTGTGGACTAGCTCCAGCAGGAAGACGTGCAATCACATTAGCACAGCACTGTGTCTGAAGGAATGATCCCTGCTGGATCCAAGTACCTTCTCTGACTGAGGATATTTGGCTCTTTTGCCTTGCAGATCCCCCCGTCCTTTCTGGGGTAGCAAGCATGTGGGAGAGAAGAGAGTGAAATGGTCATGACCGGCTGATGAGTCCTTTTCCCCTTACCAGTGAGGATCCTAGGGTTCTGCTTATTGACCCATGCATTTTGGATGCAATAGTCATTGACTAAAACACATGGGCATCATTGGACTTTGAAGCAAGACCTTTCTCACTTTTTCTACCCCATAAATTTTGGGCAAGATACCTAATCTCTATACTTCGATTTCTGAAATCTCTGATAAATCTTGCTGTTAGTGTTTATAATGCTGATCCTAAAGTAATAATACTCCCTTATAACATTGGTCTTAAAGTAAAGATTAACATAAACTGCTTACATTATTCATAGTATGTTGGTTTTGTTAAGCTTAGGAAGATGAAAACAGTATGATCACAAATATGTTAATTTGAATGTAACCGTGTAGTATCTTAGGATCTCTTTGCTGTTTGTGACTGAAACTAAAAATATAAAAATATAATCTTGCTCCTATCATCCATTAAAATTAAAAAATAATAAAATAAATATTTAATTAGAAAAGAAAAAAAATACAGTAATATTGGGAAAACACAATCTACAATGTGACACCTGTGAGTGAAAATTGCAATTAGAATTTTTAATGTTTTGCTTTCCAGTAATGAAACCTGCACTGATGTGTTCACATGCTGGTGGGCTAACACTTTTTATGATATTTAGACAGAAAAGGTTTTTTAAGGCAGGCATACTGCTTTATCTACAGCAACTGCTTCCCATCCCTGTCCATATGCAACTAAGGCTCAATAATTGCAGAAACAGCACATTTTAAAGAACTCATTCCTTGATTTTTCTTAACTTTTTTCCATCTAAGAATATTATTTCCTAAGAATGTAGTTATTTAAAAGCACTTAAAATCAGTGAAAGATTTTCATTCATTAGCAATGGAACTATGTTTCCCTTCTATAATTTCTGTACTAATTTATATTAATATCAGTAAAGAATGGCATCTGAATATGCATCAATTAATTTATTTTCCAGTATCTTTGTTTTTTAGTGGAAGTGATTTCCACAGAACTACCAATGGCCTGTCAGTAAGTGGCATTCAATTTCTTTTTTACCTCTCTATGTGAATATCATACTAGTTTTAATTCATCTAAAAACATTTTAAGAATACTTGTTGACTTTCTATTATTCTTAATAAGCAGAAGTATTAAAACCTTAAGGTGAGGCAGTGATTACTGCTTACAGCTTTTTACCATGATTTAAAAGTTGTTCATAACTCTAAATAAACACTTATCATCACCGGTCAACTGATAAAAAGAATTTTATTGTAAGCCATTAAAAACTTCGAAAGGACCATTTCTCTGTGAGTATTAAGCATCAAATACTGGCCCTTCACTGAAACAGGACACCACACTGCCTTCTGCTTTCATCTGGTGGAAAGTTGTTTCTCATTGTACATTTCTTCTTATAGAGGTAAGTACTCTGGGATTTAACAGTGCAAAGGAGAAGCAGCTGTTTTATAACCACTTCAAACTGTTCTAGTCACAGATGAGAAGAGAGTGTTACCCTGATTCCTGGACAGTGTTTCTTAGCATCAAGTACCACATGGCTAGATCCAAATACTGCCATTTCAGAATCTGTGCACCTGTTTGGACCTGCCCTTTCCCAAAGAAACTTTGTCTTAAAACGCTAGGGGCTCTGCAAGGTGAGAGTAACTGTTTATAGGAGGAATTTTATGGCTTTTCACCCACACCCACACCGACCTCCTTTCAGCTACTGCTCTGCCAGATGCATTTAATTATTGCCATAAACTGTAAACACTACTGCATGACCATTTCCCCTTTAGCAAGATTGTGTGTGTGAAAAAAGTAAACAGATTGTATAACAAAGTGTTCTCTAGCTGTCAGCAAGGGCTTTGAAAATAAAACACTTCCCTCCCGACTCACAATTGGCTGACAGTCGGCACATAATGAATAATAGCTCCTGGGGACCAGCAGAAAGATGTGTGGGAAAACTTTAATTAAAAGCTTGTCAGTACAATTTTACCTGGGTGACATCACCTGACTGAAATCCTGCTGCCGGGCTTTGTTGTCTATAGGATTGCAGGTAGCGCACTTGTTTTGCTGACAGCAAACAATTCAAAAAGTACTTTAAAACACTGGGGGGAAGACGCTATGCTGCCAGTAAAATATAATCCATTTGTGGTGTTCTAATTTTCTAATTAGCAGCTGTAGAAGGCTCTTCGCCATTGTGGGAAGAGGGTGACAAACAGGTTTTTGTAACTCGTTATCTATGATGCCCTCTTGATTATGTATTTTCTTGACATTCCATTCCAGAAAAGTGTGTTCCAAAATCAAATACATTTCCAAATCTAGACAGCTGGGCTTGAGCCAGAAATACAGACCTAGCATCAAATTCCCAGCTTGAAGCTCTCTTATATATATTAAATCAGAGTGCCAAATCCAAACAGCCAAAAAGTTCACAGCAAAAGAACAGGCTGTGCAAAATTCTGAAGGAAAAAGATCTTTGCGGTGGTCCAACACAATAAAGCACATAGTCCACAAGAAGAGTCACAGTGATTGATTTGCTTCTGCAAAACTCAAGCTGGTGGTAACTAATGCAGTGAGGTGGCACCCATGCTTTCATATGCCTGTTACTGTAAGATGGCAATGGGAATCTGAAAGCCCAAACTTGGTCCTAAAGTTGTAATTATTAATATTCATGGAAAGAAACTCTCATCTAACACTGCTGAGATCATTAATACTGGTAAAGCTTGGCTATTTTACAAGTAATTTGTAGTAATGGAGAGTAGTTTCTCATAATTTAATGCTAATTAATTCAGTTACATCATGATCTAGCTTAAGTCCTGAGCTGACTTTAATGGGAATAGGTTGGGTCTGATCCAGAAGCCGCTGAGGCCAATGGGAGCCTTCCCATTGATTTGGGGAGAATTTGGTTTGGGTATGTAGATGGATGGAATTTATTTACCTGACAGAGGAAAGACTCTCCTCTTTTATTTACCTGACAGAGGAATTGTGTGTTTGCCTTCCTTATGAACATTCTCTCAATTTCCTTAATTTTATGTAATTATGATTTGCCCAGTGTTGAGGAAAGTATTATATCTAATTAGTGGTGAACAAAAGTAAACAGGAGGTTTATTTTCTTATTACATACTAAAATTAAATGCTGTTCTTGGGCATGTATATGTGAGTAATAACACACAGAACACCTCCCAGGTAAGTCTAAAGACAAGGCTTCCGAACTCAAACATTTCTAGTGTAACTCTTCTGTGCCAAACACTTAGTCTGAAGATTAATGAACAAGGTATTATCGCTTATTTTGGTAGAAGAGGCTGGAGTTAGGCAAGTGGGAAGGAAAATAACTGGAGCAATTACTTTAGAATTTTCCTTTATCCTTTGCTGCTCTGACACGCTATGCAATAACACATAATTCTTTAGTAAATGGTATGCCCATCTGAGCCTTTCTGTACACTGAAAAGAGAATCAGGTGTTTTCATACTCCAAAGTACAAAAAAGTGTTATATGCAAAAATGTAAAAATAATTGTCATTTGCTAGTCAAAATGTCCATCACTTATTTGGTGATGAACAATATTTGTGATTTTTAATTACTGATGCATGATAGAATGTTCATCCAGATCTAGATTGACCAAGGCACCTCAAGAAGGACTTTTGCAGTAGCTGAGCGTTAGGACTTTCAAGAGAGGCCTAGAGTTCCAGTGCTCTGTGTGAGTCAGGAATTCTGTTTAGGCTAAATGATAGTTGGTGTTTTGAGAAAAGTCCCCAAAGCCCCCTTCAACATAAGACTCAAATCTGTATGTGGCCAGGCAGTACCCTAACAGCCAGGCCACAAAAAATTCACTGACTTCATAGCTTTCCCCCTGAAATTCTTCCATTTTCTGTGAATGAACAGGTGAATGTATGTGAAATGGTGTTTGGGGAACGAGGGGGAGGAAAGAGACACAGCATATCAGGCACGGTTTCAGAACACCCCTGTCTGGAGGGAGATACTACAGCTTTAGCTTCATGTATTTGAAGGAGCAGCAAATGGAACTCCCTGTTTAAATCCTGAACTGGGGAGGCTTTTTCAGTTTCAGTCACTATTTAATTGTGACATAAAAAAATGAACAAAAAGTGAAAAAGCTCCAAAAGCAGTACAAAGACAAGTGCATTGCGCCCAGTCACTGTGGAAAAGTTTTGAATGTATTATTTAGAATATTCTCTCAGGAAGTCCAGCTAGCAAAGGCAAAATCAAACCTAGATGCCCTATAAATTAAGTGAGAAGACAGGGACAAGTTCACTGTGCTTTTAGAGCAGTACAGGAAAAGCTCTATTCGTTTAGTTTAGGTTTCCCTCAAATATGCCTGTGCCATGTGTTGAAAACTATGAGATTTTTAGCATGGTTCACAACATTTATGTCACATTCCTCCTTACTTCCTTTAATACTTTTTTGTTGAATCATCTGAGGAAGCCATGGGGTTTTGGAATTAGCTAAAATGAAAGCAGAATTTTCTCACACTGCTAGCTTCATGTGACATGGAGCATTCCAGGTAGAGGCTCTTTCATTCATTTATGTTTATTCTGGCTACCAGAACGTTGTCATTGTGTCAGTCTTGCCACTGAATTATTCTTACATCATTATTCAAGAACTCAAGCTTCAGAAAAAATGACCTTTACTGGCTAACAGTAGTAAATCTGGAGATCCAGGATAGATAAATCTGGCAGATGTGGGAGGCAGGAAGAATATGTTAGTTGTCTCATGAAACTATCTTGGTGATTTCATTCCATTTTCTGTAGTCAGGAATTCTCATCACAAACTCCACAATAATTGTGATTCTCAACAGGGTTCATGGGGAATTTAGTGGGTATTCTTTTGCCTTCAAGAAGTCATCTGTCACGGTCACATATATTAGAGATACAGAATAAGGATGATTGCAGTCTTCCTTGTGTATATAAATCTAATGTGATTCACTACCATTTTGCATAGATTTATCGGTATAAATGAACTCTCTGATGTTATTTTTGGTAAGAAAATTCAGTGTCAGGTAAACCACTAGACTAAGCATGGGAAGATAGGGTTTCAGTTACTGGCATAGGTTTGCTGTGTGATCTTGAACAAGTCATTTATGGTCTAATTCATTAAAGCGTTAAGTGATAAGAATTAGATGCCTACATTTTAGGCTGTTAGTCTGCAGAATTTGGATACCTAAGTGAATTGTGTTTTTTTAGCTCTTGGGGTTTTTGTATGGCTTGTAGGATGATTTAGGAGTTGAAACGCCCACGTCAAATGGAACATTTGGATTTCTAGGCTTGGCAACAAGAAAAGACTGCAGTGAGTATGCAGCCGACCTGTATGAAATTCCCACATCAGCATGGAGGAGAGAACATTTGTCCTTTAGAGTTTTGAGCTCAGAAGTCTCCTCTAAAGGAAGGTGGGTTTACTGGCTTAAAATTTACAGTCATCAATAAAACATTAAAGCTTTCTCTTGCCTGTTTATGTCTTAGCTGATGACTCATATTCCTTCTTGTGTTGTCTTTATGTAGCCTAGGCTTTTTCTCCCCTCAATCCTGTATCTTCCATAAGGCAAGGGAGAAAGAATATGTCCCATTCTCATTTCTCCAGCCTGACTGCTTGTGAGCTTAAGTGTTAGTATGCTGCTCTGGGATCTGAAAGATACAGGTTTGGAATCTCTGGAGAGGAATTCTCTGAAGAGGAGTGGTAAAGACTGCTTTGCATGTTGTAGATGACCAAAACTTTATGGAAAACAAAGGAGCAGTACCACTAGTTCATGTCTTCCTGTTTGCAGAGACAGCAATAGTGGCTGCTGTGTTTCGCTGGGAATATGGTGCTTCAAGAACACATGCTCCAAATAACCAACCAATATCAAGTGTGGCTGAGCCTACTCAAGGGCCCTCAACAGTGGCCAACTTCATTTTAATGGTATCAAACTTCTATACATGTATAGAATAACTAGGTAAGTAGGTAATTTATGACTCTTAAGGTTTTCCATGACGATAAATATTGCTCTTAATGTCACCTGAGAAGAAGTCTTCAGATGGCAACAAATTCATCCACAGATGAAGACATAACAGTCTCTTCTCTGAGTTCTGCTTTAGGTATCTAAACCTTTTAGACTTTTTTTTTTTTTTTCCTTCTGATCTATTCATAGAAATAGGCTGTAATATTCCTGTTAATGAGAACAAATATACACCAAGTATTTCTCCAATCACAATTTACGAGCCTACTTCTGTAGGTGGGAAATATGCCTCTCTGTTGACATTTAGTTATGCCTTGAAGCAGGGATTCAGAGTTCTTAAAACCATGCCAGTTATACAAGTTAGCAGATGATAGTTGTTTTCATCACCACAGGGTTGTTACAGAAGCTAGTAAAGAAGTATAAGCAGACACTTTTATTTATTATTTACATATTATCAAAGTGAAGGAAGCCTCTTTTAATTTAAGAGAGCTATGAAAAAACCTATAGGAAAACAGCTTTGCTCTTGGTATTTGATGAACTGTAATCTTTGATTGTACTTGATGATAAATTAGGTGGCTGGTCTCAGTGTTCAGTCTGATTTACAAGAGATTCTTTTGAAGTGATAAATGCTTATCAGCCTGCAGTGTTACACTGTAAAACAGAAGGATCTGAACATACTTGACCAAACAACTCCATGTTTTGTTTCTAATAGATAAATCAAATGATGCAATATAGAGACATTTTAAATCAGTTGAGTGGTGAGTCCACTGCGTTATATATATTAAAAGGTACTTTAAGAATGACGAGTCTGAAAGCAGAAGTTAACAGAAAGTCACAAGTCATTCTTGTGACAAGTGTGTGAAATCTAAAGAACAGATTCCATATGGTATCATATTTCAAGTTGTATGTCAATGACTTCATCAGAAAGTTATACCCTTCCAGTAGGAGAAATGATACCTTTGAAAACATGTGTGGCTGCATGTAAAAAGTAAGCTCTCCCTGTCTTTGCAGAGAGCCAAGACACTTTCTGCTGAACGGGCAGACAGAAGAGAAAGAACAGATGTAATTATCAATCATAAACTGTCATTAGCCCAACTCTCAGGACCTGGGAAGAAGAGCAGAATATATACTGGTCACTTACTGGGGCAGACTGAAGCTGCCTTCATTATAGATTTCTTGTTCGCTGTTTATAGTCCAGCATAGTGAAGGCAGGATTAACCTAAATGTCTGACAGTTTAGGCATGAGAATGGCTGCCAAGTTCATATATGTTTGTTGCCACTTGGATATCTCATGCCAATGGCACGAGTGTGATGGGCTGAGCCACAGAAATTACACACATTGGTGTAAACACTAACCAACATCTTGTTCAAATTCTTCTGGCTTATTCTCTTTGGCACAGTGGACAGTGCATCTGCATAGTTCAGAGCCGCTGCGGAGTTCAGATCCACTCTTTCTGCAAACACTGAGAAATGGTCACCTACGCTATGGAAATGAGGCTTCACACTCTTCAAAGGAATCCAAATCCACATCTCTAAGATCACAAAGGAGTGTGCTAGCATGAGACAGAGTTACACACAGCAAATATTTAGTTCATTTTTTCTCCCCTGAGCTATTTCTATTATAGGAAAACATTTGCATCTAAGCTCAGATACTACAATGTTGTGGATAATAATATGTTGCTGAAGATAAAGATGTACCTAAAAAGACAAAGCTCAAAGAGATTTTCTGTAGAAGTGAAAAGCCAATGCCAGTATTTTAAGAGGTGGTTAAGTTCAGCATCTCTATTTATTTCCATTTTGGATAGCAATGAGAGGAGCTGCTAATTAGAACTATTGAGCCTGATTAGATGACTTAGTTCTTTAAATGTGGAGTAACAAATACGGGGTTGTTAATCTCTAACATGGATTAATGAAACTGAATTTCCTAATCTATATTTGTAAATAGTCTTGAATCACTTGCTTGAAGTCACCTTGTCTCTCTGTCTATGTGTCTTTTGAATCCAGATTATTTCTTGCAGACACTGTAGCTCTGTAATTTATTAATATGGCCATTTTTATATAATTTTTGTTTTAAGTAGGAACAGTATGTACTATGCCATTTATATGTGTAGTCTGTAGAACTTGTACCTCAGAAAAAGAAAGAAAGCCACCCATCTAACTTCAGTTCCTTCAAGGAAACATGAGTAATCAGATCGAAAGAGCTGTACCTGCATCCCAGGGTTTAAAGAGTAGTAGAAATAACAGAGTATTACCAAAGGCAACAGCCAGTTCTCCAAGGTTAAAAATTAATAGGGGAAACACTTGATAGAAGTTCCTTGGCTTAGTGAGGTCACTGGAGAAAGCCCTAAATAACAGCTGTGAACGTTAATAAAATGTTAGTTGTCTATTGATGAAAAATTTTATTTCTGCAACTTTGCAGAACAAATTACTTCATCTTGGGCTTTGTTCTTGACCAGTAGTAAATGTGAGGGCAAAATGTTTTAACAAAGACAGAGATACACTGTTTATTTGGAAACAGTGAATTGACCTATTGCTAGACTGTTTGCTTCAAATGTATACTGTTTAGATCTGTGATGGGTAACCAGCATAAAACAACAGGGAGATGCATAAGTAGTCAGTAAAAAAATATACATTATATGATTATAAAGAGCTCTGATTTCTCCTTTCCAGAAAGAAGAGAATCTATTTGGCAGTTCTGAATTCAAAGCTTTTGGAATCAAAAAGGGGAAAAAAAGATTTCAAACATATTTCTATAAAATTGTGTCCTGCACAAGCAGCTAGCTGTCAAACTTGCACAGATGGTTAAAATATTTGCACAACAAAAAAAAATAATAGAAGCTGTAATAGCTCTGCTTAACTAGAGAACAGCTTCTACATCAGTAATAAGCAGTAAGCTCAGCTACTTGTATCATTGGCAGTCAGGCTTGTTCTCGTTAGTCAAAGGCCTAAATCTTAACTTGAGGGCTCTGCTTTAGGTATGTGAGGTTCTGACTTTCTTCTTTAACCACAGGGATATTTCCAAAGTTTAACTCCTGATAAAACTGAATGGTGAACACTGGTTCTTCCATTCAGTTCTTCCAAAAAATAATTCTTCCAGGGGACTCTTTATGACTAGAACCAGCAAAGATATCTAATGCAAATGAAGTAGACAAGGCTCTTCATTTTATTTTAAATTGGCCTGACTTGATTCATGGCATTCATTTCAGTGGTTTTCAAACCACAGCCCGAGAAGCCTCTTAAACTTATCAGACAGGATTCTGTTTCAGTAAAGTTTTTAAACCTTATGTATCAAATAGACAAATTCTCAATGCCAAAGGACATCACAAACTAGACATATGGTTAAATCTGGGGACTAGTAAATCTATGTGTTATTGCTGAATAGTAATTTCTATATATAAAGCTATATCTAAATATATGTATATGAAAGCTATATATAAGTATATGTATATGTGTTTATACACAATGCATAATTTTTATATATGCATAAATAAATACATATGATATATGTATTTATATATAGTAAACATTGGGTTAATGTTAGTATGAATCATCATGTGTTTGTAACAGAAGCTGCGTGCAAAGATCTATGAAAGTTTCAAGGTAAGATCTTCAATAAAAGAAAACCAAACAAAATCTGTAATCATAACTGTTTTCTCTACACTGTTGTGAGATTTGTGCTTTCCAGGTGTGAGACAGCTGCTCTTGATAAATGATTCAATACCACAGTGCTTCATCCTTTACCTCCTTTTCTTTGGAGTGTGCGCAGCAGAAGGTGTCCAGTGTCTCAGGTGGAGTTTTATGAGAACAGAGAACTACCTGGAAGTTAACTTGTTGAAGGTGCAAATGCAGTCTGTCAGGTGCAAAAGGAAGTCATGCCCATGGTGTCCCTGTGCTGCAGGTCCCATCCAGCAAAAACCTCTGGCTTCTGTGATTGGAAAAACTCCAAATATTCCCTGGGGTCTGCTGGAAAGTCACCTTCTCTCTGTCAGATGCCTGGCTCCCTGTGCTCCTCACAACATGTCTATCACTGAGCACCCTCGCTGCAGGTTTGCTGCTTGTTGTGCTTCTCCCCCACTGCCAGTTTCACCAGGTGCTCCAAAAGCAGCGCCCAGCTGTGTGTGTTTGATGTGACTCTGGGGAAGAGCAATCTCCCCTCCAGCCACGAGCTCCTCTCAGACTGAACTCATAGAGCCAGGACAAATCACAGACGCAGCTATGCCTTGGCTGCTTAGCTACAGCTTTTCTGGAGAGTCATCTTATACAGCAAACCAAAAAGAATCCGACTCTTGTAAACCCTCCCGCCCCCCACACCCACCTGCTAATGTATTTGGGAGTGAACTGCAACGTGCAGAGGAAATATCTTCTTCTTTCTAGTTATATTGCTAAAATGTAATTTTTTCACCATTTAAGAAAATACATTCTTTCTCATTTGCAATTTCATAATTATTTGGTCTGTACTGTCTGATTTTAATTTTAAATCTTTTATTTAAAATCTTATCTCCTTTCTCATGAGAAGAGAGAAGGGAAATTATTCGTTCAAGTGATTTCATAAAAATTATCTTAGTCTTCCCCTTTCCCAGCACAAAAAGCAGGGAATTTTTTTTTTTCTTACTGATTTGTGCAAGTTTCTTTTAGAAGTTTAACATTTTATTTCATGACCACTGTTCCTTCTTTATGTTAGCTGGGATTTCTCTGAACTATTTATTTTTATCATTCCTGTCATGTTTCACTGGTAGCGGTTGTGTTTCAAAGTACCTATATATGTGTTTATAGTTTGGAGGTCCAGCAGTTTGAATACCTGGCTATAATAGAACCCAACAAATTAAGGATGGTGTAACAATTTCAAAAATTCTCCTACTATTTTTAATTATTTCCATAAACATATCTCATATTTAACAATATTTGTGGGTTTGTTTTTTTGTTGTTTTTTTTGTTTGTTTGTTTTGTTTTGTTTAGTTTTGTTTTGAATTGTGGTTTTGTTTTTGTTTTGTTTGTTTTGGTTTGTTTTTTTTATTAGTGAGAATACTCATTAGGAGATGATTAAATCCAAGCTCATTCTTAGGGAAATTTTTGAAACATCCTCCAGTTCTGTTTGACTGGATTTTAGAGTGATCTTTCCACAGACATTTCAGAGGTCTTATCTATGATTCCACATGAAGAAGTGCTATTCACTCTTCCATATTCCTCCCTCTCTGAGGCAGAGGTTTTTCATATTTGTCCAAGAAGATGGTTAACACATGTCAGGAAAGCATAATTTTTATGGTAGGTATTAGTAAATAGCAGTAAATTTAGCTCAAAAAGTAAATAGTGGAGTTTTTCTAAGTTTATCTACTTGTGGACCTAATCAAGTGGATCTCAACAATAAGGTATGAGAATGTATTAGCAGTGAAACTCATTTGCTCTGCACAAGGAGATGACTTCTGCCAGGGTTTTTTTGGGATGGAAGGGATCCCTGTCCATTGATTGGGCTGTCGGTGGAGTCAAGTCAAGGAAAGCTGGCTCAGCCAGGCATCTCTTCAATCACGTACTGAAGGAGTTTTGAGCACTAGAATCCCTTTTTGTGATTTTTCTCATTCAACATAATGCTAAGCATGTAGTTTAATGTGTCTGTGGTTATTCAGACAAACCTTTTCCTTTAACAAATTTTGCAGAAAGTAAGGGAAAGAAAATTGTACCCAGTATTAACTGACTACCTCAGTCCATTTCTCATTCATGTTGTCAGAAAACAATTTATTTAATGAAATAAACAAAGAAAAAAATATTCCTCCAATTTTTCTGGTAAGAAAATAAAGGAACAAAATTGCAAATACAGTAATTCCTATTACAAACTTAAGTTTATCAGACCATGAATATTTTAAATGGACTATATGCATTTAATACTTCTTTACACTGCTGGTGTTGTGCTCATCAACCATGCGTAAGTAAGAATTAGGCCTTGATTAAAAACTGTTTTGTAAATTGTTAAAATAATATTAGCTAGATCTGCGGTACCAAGAAAATTCAATATCCACCTTTTTACATCTGAAAATACATTTCAGTACTTTATCCAGACCAAGGAAATTATCCCCACCAAGAAAGAGCTAAATAATTGCCAGTTAAACTGGGAATAAGTCCAAGGATTTAGAAACATGTTTTAGTTGAATCATTTATTTTGTCTATGGATAGATCTACTATTTGAAAGGAAGTTCTTTTCTTCATTTAAGTTGATTACCTTTGTGAAGTCTCAAAAGCAGTGCTCAGTGATAAATATGGTAATACTTAGCAATATCTCCTTAGAACTTTATTGTAGTGTAATCCAGCCCTTCTGGGATATATTCTACATTGTGCAATTTCTTCTAGAAAAATGTTTTATGCTGGATTGAAGAATGGGTGAAAACACACATACAGAGCACATCAATCCAGTAATATACAAATGTGGAAGATCAAATTGGTTTTACACTCTCTTGTATTTATTACTGTATCTCATTCCCCACTAACTGAGAACTCCAATGTTCCCTTTTCAAAGGGAAAAAAAACCCTAGTTGCAAATCAGATCATCATACTTCAGTTCTGGTCTTCATTTAAGCAGAATGTGAAATATTCTCTAGTATTTTTCCACTTAAGTTTAGTTTTTGTCCCTTTCTAATCTGTTATCCTTTACACATTGCCCTTCTCCTTTCTACTTTTGTAGTGGTAAGTCTCCCATTCCAGAGAAGCCAGATGTTAATGTAGTGCAGTTCAGTTTTGCTGGCATTTAAGAAATCACTTCTCAGAAATGTGTACTGTGTTGCAGATCCTTTAAGTGGTGTCATAGGGTGCCGATCGTAAAACAGTGCCCCCATTTAAAATGCAAACAAAAAGTCAACAAAAAATTAAAGTCTCCAGTAAACCTCTACCACTTAACAGGAGTTATATGGGACCTTCTGTGCCTGCCCAAACATACTCCTCCACCCCCAATCTAACCCAGTCAAGAGAATAAAGAACTACTACATCTGCCAAATATTAAAAAAGGTGGAAGGCTTTAATATTGCAAATGCTGTGGCCTAGGTATATACGTCAGTGTGAACTTAATATATAAATTATCTATGACTATTCATCTTGAGGTTCTAAGTGCAAAAAAGTGGTAACTCGTTAAAGACTTTTGTCAGCTGGGATCTTCATTTCTGAATTGCAAGAAGAAAGCATGAGTGCAGATGGCAGTAGCTGATTAAGGAAGAGGAATGACTGAAGATCAACAACTGCATTGACTTTTTATGGAAAATATCATAGATATCATAGATATCTATCATAGATATGCTTGTTGTTTAGAGTTCCAGGATTCTGATTCTTTCTGTAAGGGTACTCACATTCTTCACACACAGAACGCAGTTCAACACAGTGTATTGTCTCTCTCCATTTTGAAGTGTGATCAAAGTGCAGAAGACATTCTTGGGAACTTGGGAGCCTGTTTCTTGAATAAACACCTTTTAGATCATAACTTTATCTCTGCATGAGAAACAAACTTCACAGGTGTTTTGATTTTCTTTTTAATTACTCTTTTCAATAAGATAGCCCTTCCAGTGAAAATCTAATTACAAATCATATAGTTTTAATAGTGAAATAATTAAGTTTTGAAAGGAGAGGCTACACGTATCATTAAACTAAATGCATTTCCAAAGGTTCATTATTTTATGTTTAATATTTTGTTCTACTATCTCAGTGTGTCCTCTGATGATTATAGCATACTGGACTAGGCACAGTGTTATGCATTAAACCAATCTTATCCTTAAATAATATGAATATGCATATTGTCAGTTAAATTAAGACCTCTGCATATTACTTTAGAAGTATAAAATAGCCTTAAAATGAGTTAAGTATAAGCTTACTTTAAGTTACTATCTTTTGCTAAAAAAACCTCAAACATTTATAATTTGAAACAATACATTCTATATATATTTTTTTTTTATTTAAAACATTTAAAAAAAACAAAACAACACCTTTTTTAATCTTAAAGAGAGAATGGAACAATTCTGAAAAGTATATGAAAAAATCTCACAGACAGAGCTGAGGCTACTGGTGAAGGCTGGAGAGTGGTAGCTCAGCCAGACTTCTTGCTGTACCACAGCATAATAGAAATCACAGCAGTAAAAGTTAAAGGAAAGAAAAAGTGTATCGCGGATGCATTAAAGTGCGGAAATTAAGTTTTTTCCCAAGGCTGAGTGACTACTTTTTCTTTGTGATTAGGATCATGCAAAAAAGCTCTATGCCATAAATGGGAAAGCTATATTTCACTAAATAGTTCACTACCTGGGTAGAGCAGTTAATTAACAGATTTTTCAAGGGGTGGACTCACAGCAAAATATCCTTGACAGATAACTGTTCCTAAGAAAGTTGGCTATAAATCATTTATTCAAAACAGTAACTGGAAGTTTTGCTTGTCAGATTTTTAAAAGCAGAGAAGCGTTTCCTTGAACTTTTGCCTGACTTTGGCTGCCAATATATTACTAGCACCTGGGAGAAGCCTCAGGCTCAAACAGTCAGAAACACATGAAGTTCCATTTTATTTTAATAAGGGTCCCCTTCCTGTATTAGACTTCATTGTATTATTTAATTTATTCTACTATTAAAACTAAAAAACTGAAAATCTGACTTACTGTCAGAAGACACTTGAACTTAGGTTTATAGTAAAAATTGGTCTCGTTATACAAGGTAGACCAGATTTTTGCTAGCTTTTCTAGTGCTTACTGAGCCATCTTTGGCTCTGCAAATACTGTGAGCAAAACAAAAAAATCCTGCTTGTGTTAAGAAGAACTGCATGTGTGAACATCACTATGTGGAGACATTATGCCTATATTTCTGATTTGTAATGGACTTGATTATTATACATGGCTATGCAAGTGATCCTGGAGGAGAAATGTCTCTTTTCAGTGCAAAGGAGACAGGAATACTGATGTACCACCTCTCTACTGTGCTATATTCCTGATTTGAAGGAACAAACAGGTAAAGCAATTCATTCTTGAAGCCATCCCAGGCCATGGCCTTTTTGCTATCCCAGTGTGATGGTGTTATAATATTCTAAGTGCTGATGGTTTACAAAAGTGCTTTTGGACTAACACAAAAGAGGAATAATATAATACATCTGTGGCACGGATGCACAGAAGAGTTTAGCTAACTGAATGTCCCTATATCTAAAATCACAGAAGTTCACTAGAACATGTTTTTTATTTGCTTTCTTTGAGAACTTCAGGAAGGAGTTGAAGCACGAGCAAATAAAAAGAAAAATATGATCTCATTACTGTGATGCTTCTGACTTAAGGTTTGATTTAATTTCCCATTTAATTCTCTTTGTAGCTTCTGTTTTATATGAATAATTTAGTGCATATCTTCAAATCTTATGAGTTCAAATTTGAATGTAAAATTCTTGAAGATCTCATTTTAGAAATAATTTGAACTTTTTAGAACCCTTCTACTAATAGATAACTCCTGTACAACCTGAGGCTTCTCAAAAAATCTGATAGTTACTGTCTCATTAGCTTTCAAATACACATTGCAAGAAATGAAATTATGGCTATAAAGTTTGCTGCCTTTCGCTTATTTTTTCCAATATTATTTCAATAACTGTTTACAAAAATGACCACTATTTCCACCAACTCACAATGATATTTTAGCCAATCAGCAGAATGGAAATACTTATGTTCAGACAGCTGCAGCATCCATAGTGGTCTGAGTGACCACTGACTCTAATTTTTCCAATGACATTCAAGTTACAGGCTGCCGCAGGGAAATGGCAGACCTCTTTCTTAAAATTTGCAATTATATATTTGAACTTTCAAGCCTGCCAAAATATGACACAATCACAGTGTACTCTAAGTTCTCAGAATATATAACAACTGTGTTTTCTTTTTGGCAGGCCATAGCTTGAAGATTGTAAAGGCTTTTCCATTACAAAGCTTGTAAGAGAGTTTTGCATCGTGTGAATGTCACAAGCTTTTAAAAGAAGGAAAAACCACCCTGTAATGCTATTGTAAGCAGCCATAAGTATCACCAGTGAGGTTGCTATTAGAATGTAAACTTTCTGTACCCTGCTTCAGAATGACAACAATTGAGTTACTGTTGGCTTTCATGCAGACCCAGCTGCATAAAAGTATGTTAAACATTTCACTACCCATAAGGATCAGCAATAAAATATCATCTGGGATGTATATATTCTCTTGCCAGCAGAGACACAATATGTGATCTAGTGGCTAATATGGATGGTCGGAAGTCAAGTATCTATTTTCTTCCTAGTTAGTACTTTGTATTATACACTTAGAGTAGGAAGAAGTTGGTTTCCAGGCACCTAGGTCTGTAGAACTTGGTGGGAAAGAGAAGTAGTCTAGAAGAAAAGATATGATTTACAGGCTGCACAGTCTAGTTTGAAGGCGTGTATGTACTGTATGCAGAATCAACCACTGGGCTAATACAACTCTGACATACTGGTCTGGTCTTTGCTAAGTCTTAATCAGAAAATTAAACTTGTTTGTGAAATGAGAGGAGAGAAGGGAAGGATACTTATGTGATTGACAGTTATGCTACCAGGAGGACATCTACTCTATAATGAGAGGTTTTATTGGTCATGCAGCTGGCTGCTGCATGAGTATATCCAGATGCACAGTTCTTCTGCTGACCAGGTCAACTCTTCACAGATCACTTGTCCATGAGAAAAGAACAACATTAAGGTTTATCAGTGAGTAGGGTTCTGGATGTTGAAAGAAGCTACACTGAAGAATACTCACTTGAGATAAACCACTGAACTGTTTTGCCTTGGTTTTATTCATTAAAGTACCAATTCAATAACTTCGTGAAGTACTAGATTGGAAGTCTTTTAAGTCTTTAAAGCATTTTATGTTTCCTTGGGAACTTGCCCAACCTGACACTTTTAAGGAATTTTTCAGTAACTTGCCATGGTTTATGCTGGATAAAGCAATTGCTTCCATACACTGAATTAGTGTTACATCTGAATGTCAGTAAAGGACAGTCATTCACATAGTTGTGGCTACAAAACTTTTTGTAAAAAGTGCACTGCAATTTTTGACTACAGTTCATTGATGACAAAACAAACTCTACAATCACAAAACCATCACAATTCTTTCCTGTGTTCCAACACAGTTGTAGTCAAACTTGAGAGTAGCAAGCACAAAAGTTCCAGGAGGGACTTGATTTATTCATACAACCACCTAAGTAGTCCTGTTCTGCAGCATGCTTAAATGTAACAGTCTTAGCAATGACTGGTAAACCTTTCTGTTACACCCTTCTTTCATATTTTCAAGTCTAGGGCCTCAGGTATGGGTGTATTGGATAGTAACTATGCTTCTTGTAGTATTTCATGGTCAGCTATGCTTTGCTTTCTGAAAAATTGGGAAAAGATATGTGATTCCTCAAATTGAAGTGGTTTCTCAGTTGAATTTCTCACTTCTCATTATAGCAAATTTTTGTTCACAATAATAATGTTTCTACTAATAGATCTCCTAGTAGTAGAGACAAGCAATGTCATTGGTAACATAATTCTCAAAGATTACTCAATCAAAAATATCTGAAATATTGAAAGTTAAAATCAGTTCTGTGAAGAAGCTTTTCTCTTAATCACAACCTCACCCTCAGGTTGAACTGTATGCCCATGAGGCCTCTAACTCTGTGCTCTGTAGGCCATTGCAAATTATAGTTGTATCCAATCCAGGACTGACAGAAAGAGTATTTTACCCTTAGAATGGCATAAATGAAGAGTAACAGGGATCTAAAGTAGGCTATCAATCCCACAGCACAAACTATTGTACACAAAACCTCTCAGAGGCCCTTGCCTGATTAGTCAAAATGGGAGCTCACTGCAAAGGTGGTGGAAAGTCCAGCATGGCTCTTCTGGCAGCCAGTCCTCCCAGGTATCAAGAGGCTCAGCCTTGAGCATTATGTGGAAGGTTCAAACTCTTTTCTTACAAGAAGGCTAAACATTGCGTCTCTTGGGTGCTGCCAGGAGCATCTCTGGAAGTAAATCCCCTCTGATTTTTGAAAGACTAATCTATACAGTTTTCTTTTCACAGCTTGATGGACATGGATCATACATCCATGTGGTCAACGTGGTAGTCCTAGTGATTGTTGGTGGTCATTCATGACAAAACAGATTTGGACCTTATAACTGTGGAGTCTCTTTAACAGTAAAAGACATTAATAATAATTAAAGAAAGGCATTTTATAGGCAGTATTTGAATAGAAATCCTGAAGAGTGAATTTGGTACAGCAGATGGATATTCTGGATATTCAGTCTAGGTATTCTTGGGCAGAGGGAAAAAAAAGGAGGGAGGAGAAACAGACAAGCTGTTTTGCTTCAGCCTGCAGAGGAGCCTTTGGAGACCCTGCAAAAGGAATTCTCTGTTATCTGTAGGACTCTTGTCTGATAACTCTGCCTCTTACCTTGTTCGTGTATTGTGGGCATATGAGTGCAGGTCATGTATTAGGATATCCATTATCGTGTCCAGGTGATTCTGATGGCAATCCCTCTGAGCTTTGAGAAAATGGCTGAAGCACAACCAAGCAGTTGCAGAATCTGCCTTTCCACTGTCTGAAGTGGTGATTTTTTCCCCCTATATCCATAATTAAGAAGGGATTATATTAGTTATTCCTTGAAAAAGAGTATTCTTTTTCAGTCTGGATACATGGGTGACCTTTGCCACTGCTATAGTCTGACTTTACTGAAAAGTAGCAAGGTAGCACAATGGAAAAGATGGGCATCTGACTGGCTATCTTCAGACCCTCACAGAAGTCCCCCCTTTAGGAGCATAAATTTATTTCTCTGCTCTGTGTCAGGCCTAATGAAGCTTAGGTCTGCTTTCTTCTTGGTTCTCCTTTGACTCCACCATCCAGATGGAAGGGACGACACAGATATATCTGAAGTCATCATGAAGGATTTTTCTTGCTTCTACTGCAGAAAAATGATGCCCTGGCTATCAGCAGAGGAAAGGACAGAGCCCTGCCTACACAAGGACCTATGTCTGGCACAGATTTCAAGATGAAGTTTCCTTTTCTAGACATATATGAGTGAAGAAATTAATAAGAATATTATGTTCAACATAAAAAGGTTCAGGCATCTGTGAAATTATTATAATCTTAACTTTAGAAAATCATAAAAAATTGAAGAACTTGCAACAGAACCCACACATATATATCTAATATGTCAAAACATTCAAATGTGGCATGGCCTTCTGGGAAGTTTGTGAGTATCAGAGATTACCAGAGGGGCAGCAATAAGAACTAAAAGAAGATCTGAAATGCTTTTCTTGGAGGCCTACATTATGTTCTCTGCCTTCCCCTCACCACCACACATTTTGGAACCTGTTAAACTGTCTCTTCCCCACAACACACCCCCTGGGAGAGGCAACTGGGGGCAGTAGACAGCCATCTTTGCCTTGGGGCTGTTTTTGAGACTGCTGCTTTCTCCGGAACATAGCTTGGGGTTGTCTCCGTGCCCTCCAGACCTTCACCAGTGCTTTCCTCTTTCCACAGCTCTGGTGCTGTGCAGCAAGTGCACACAGCTGGGGTGAACTAAACATGAGGTAGACCACATAACCATGAAGATGCTTCAGGCATCAGAGTAGGAGAGCTGGAGGGAATGTGACCTGAATGGCTGGCTACGCCTAGACTAATTCAGATCTGTCTGATGTGGGTGTGTTCCCAGGCTATATCTGGGCAAGAGCAGGTAGGGGTGAGTTTTCCCCTTTCTCCTGTCCTCCTTCTCGTCCCTGACCTCCCAAAAATTCTTGGTAGGAAAAAGACAGAGGCATGTCATCCAGGAGAAATCTGTATTCATTCTGTTTGGGCACCACTGCTCAGTCTGGTTATGGGCGAGCTCTTTACACAAGTAGAGGAGAAGGCTTTTCAGATCCTCCTCCATCTTGGAAAACTTGTGTCACACACCTCTGTAGTGAACGCCCAAACTTCAGGACTCTGTTGTTGAATCTACCAAGTTCTGTAAGCCTCTCTGCATCTCATGGCATGGGATGTCAGCTGTTGAGCTGACAGCAGCTTCTAAGCTGACATAGTAAACACCACTTTGACACTAGTGGTAACAGCAAGACAAGAAAGTTTAGGTGCGTCCTCTCTGGTGTAGCCTCAATGCTCCCCTAAAGTTTTACTACTTTACAGGGAACAAGGGTTTGGGGTTATGAAATTTGTCACTTAGGTTCTTAGGAAGAGTATTTGTGAAGCCCAGCTACCACTTCTCAGAAGTATTTTTCATTAACACCTTGCACCAAACTCTTTCTTGATAGTTTCCTTTCCAAAACAAAGGTTTTATTTTGCAGAACTAATTCATGCTTCAGATGCACCCACACTAGACCTTTATAAATTTCTGGACATTTTCTGAGATTCCCTCACCTCTTTTTTATTATTCTTACTTTTTTATTTTTTTTTTTTTTTTTCCCCTCTTCACTTCTAGAGCACAACTCTTTTCCTATATGCAAAGATATCATTGACTTTGTATAATATATACAAGACAGGTCAAATGACCAGTATTTTTTATATTTCTAAAAGTTACTTTTTCTAGTACTATTTGAATTATACATATACTCAGATTGGATAGTCCAAAGCAAAAGTTTGCCTCGGCAAAAAAAAATAAAACCTGTAAGTGGTAATGAACAAGAAATGAACAGTAATTTCAAATCTCAAATTTACTTGGACAGCCAAGAATTTAGAGAAATGTTAAGTGTGAAAATACAATGAAGTGAAAACTTTTTCTCCTTCATTATTGGTTCTCTGTGTGACTATTCTTTCTCCAATGCTATTAAAAGATACTACCACCACTCATAAGCCAACACTAAGTTGCAGGACAGCTAAATGTTACTCATTTGGAATTTCTTTCCATTTAAGAAAGAAATAAAACAATTATATACAAATATACATTGTAAGGCTGTCATAGTGAGGTCTTATGCATCAGCAGCTTTTACACAACTATATACTCTTGTATGCACTGAAAGTGAGTAGTTACCATGGTAACTGTCACATCAAATATACCTTTTCAGTGCAAACTCTTAAAAATCAAGCATTTGCGCTATCATTGGTACTACTTACACTGAGATTGTGACAATAGGTTTTTACATTCTTTTTAATCATGATTACATATTGTGGAGAGGAACATTTTTCTCTGCAGTATCATTTTGATTTTAATTCCTTTGGTATATTACCACAGCAAAAATTAGTTTCAGGATTCAAAATTGTATCAGAGTTCACTGACAGTGAACTGTATACTTTAGGTTTATGTGATAGAATTACAGGCACATTGAACGTGAGAGAATACCTTGATTTAAAAATCCTACAGTGAAAATCTATATTATTTATGACATGATATTTTGGAAAGATAGTGATATTTACAGTTGCATATTTGAATAATATTATAATCTAGTTCAATAAGTATAATAACTAGTTATCTGCCCAACAGCTCAGGTAGGAAAGCCTGCCAACATTCCCGGCATGTTTAAGTATCATTTTTCCAGTTTTCAAATAGCTAACGGCATTGCTTTATTAAATTTCCTTTTTAAAAATAAGTTATTAATTTGCAACATGTACTATCTTTACATATTTTATGTTCAGTTTGTTTTTTATGTAATTCTCCTAGCTTTTGTTGGAACAAATAAACCCTACAAAGCTTTCTTCTTTTCTCTAATAACTTTTCACGTGATCATAAGAAGGCACTTACTAGAAACTGAAAAAAACAAATAAACATCAAACCAAATTGAAATGAACATTAAATAGCTTTGTTTCTTTTTTTTTTTTTTTTCCTGAGAAATCTTGCTTTCAACTGTTCTCACGTTTCCCTCCTTTCTTAATTCTGAATAAAAGTTCCAAGATAGTTAATTGTCTGTACTTATTTGTGCTAATGAATAGTAGATTTTGGAAGAGTGCAGTTTACTAACATACTGCCCTATTGTAAATTAAAGCAAATATATGTTGCAAATATACGTTTGAAAGAAACTGCGGAATCATGTTAATTGACTTAGCATGCTACTGAGGAAAATGACATAGTTCTGTTTTAATAATGTCATAAAATTTTCTATGTGTCCAGCTACTCTTTAAAAGTAATATTGGTCTATATTACTCCTAAATTTTGTTGGATGTTTTCTAAACCGTAAGAAAATAGCACTATATAGGCATTTCAATTTTAAACTTGATAAGAAAGTAAAAAACCATAATTACATAATTAAATGCCCATTATGAATCCAGCCCCACATTCTTTGTGTAGATGAAGTTCCAGCTGAAGCTGTAGCAATGAAGGGACTGGACTTCTACTCAGGCTGTAGATGGCTTGCTTTGTTTGTGTGGCACTGACCAGGGGACAGATAAAAGATTCGAAAGACATGGCCTCTATTTGTGGCTATGTTACTTGTTTGTTGGGTTAATCAGTTTCTCGGTCTTCCCCTTTGTGAAGTGGGATAACAACATTGAACTTTGTACTCTCTCCTGACATCCTCAGATGAAAATATAGAGCTAAGGCTTATGTTACGTTTTGATTGAGTTGGGATGTGTTTCACAGCAGCCCAAAGCTGTTTCCATAATATGTGATGTTAAAGCAAGAAAGCTCTTGGAACATATTATTAATATGGGAAACTGTGAAGGAACAAGATAGAATGGTGAGAGGAGATTCTCATGGTAACAGATGTTTATGTTTGGTGCCAGTCAGTACTGTACAGAAAAGATGTGTGCTGAAAGCTACAGATGAGTCATAATTTTTCTAGTTGAGGTGTTGTCTTATAAGATGTTTCGTTTTCACTTTCTCTCCTCCCAGGTTTTCAGAATTTTTTTTCCATATGATCCATGGGGAAAAAGAAGAAATAGAAGTGTGAGAGGAGGGAAGAAAAGTAGTGGAATTATGAAGTTCATGAAAGAAAGAAGGCCAACTTGTGAGTTAAGTATGGGTGCAGAAAAGAGTGATTGATGGGCAAAATGGAGATGAATGAAGAATGGCACTTGATAGGACAGGTGAGGAGATGGAGAAAGGCAGCCAAGTAGGAGGTACTCAGCGCAGCAGCATCAGCGTAACAGTGATTCCCTGCCCAGGTCAAAGCACTGATAGAACAGGGGTAATGTTGTCTGACAACCAACTAGCAGATCTGTAGAACCACCTGGCAATAATATAAGAACTGGACTTCTTTGTGATTACAGTTGTAGCAGTGGGATGTTTTTTGTACACTTTCCTAAAGCATTTAAAAACTAGTGAATATATAGACTTCATGCACAGCATGTAATACATTTATCACTATTCTCTGATTTCACTGATGTAACTTTTACATTTGTGAGAAGTTGATGACTGAGTTTAATACATGGTATCAGTGCTTCCAAATTAATAATTTTCCCTCTTTGGTAACAAAACTATGCACAGTCAGTTCACATGTCTAGTTTATGATAATTCTGTGATTAAGATGAATGTCAGCAAAGATAAATGTATTTGATTAACTGGTCTCTGGTTGGAACCCAACTCTGTGGTGTTTACAAAGCATCTAGCTAAGTAATTTCAAATACTTAAAAGGAGCTAGTAATACAGTAGGACATACTGCTTCTGTGATTTTTTTTTTTTGCATGGCTGTTTTGAGAAATTATGAATTTTTAAGGGGAAAGAGGAGATAGAAAAGGCTGCATGTGTGCCCAATGATGCATGCTTGCTTTTGCCTAATTCAATGGAAAAATTGCTCAACAACTGTTCAGCCATGTTTGAATATGCTGCCAAGGTCAATGGGACCTTTCCAAAAGTGCTGGTTATGTGAGGTAAAAGTGCTTGAGGCAACTTCAACTTAAGCATTTTTGTATATTTACTTGTTTTATTTGGAGAGCAGATAATCTGAAATTTTTGGCAGGCCCGTCTCTGAGCATTACCGATGGCATACATTGGAAGGCTCAGAAGAGGGATTTGGTTTGACCAAGTATCTAGAACCCAGCACTGTAGCACAGAGCTGCATAGTAGGGATCACCTGAAGGTGCCAAAAGTATAGTCAGACACCACAGACTTTCAAGTCAAATTCCATTTTTATGATGATGGTAATCCAGAGACAGAAAAGAGGTATGTAAGTGCATTAATTTCTTGTCCTATCAGCACTATTTTGTATATTCCCAGAAGGCATCTAAAAAATGTGGATGAGTTGATTCCAATTCTGAAATGGTCAATATGCAATATTTGGAGATATTTTGAAAGTATGTAAAGATAACAATAGTACCATGTAATAAATACTACTGTTCTGTGTGCCTCTGGAAACAGTAGTTACATAAGAAAATATAACTAGGTTTTGTGTGTATGTGTTTGAGGCTAGCTGAATTGGTTTAAAAGGTTGCTATGAGTGGGAAGAGTTGCTGGATAAATGGCTTCTACCTATTGCAAACAAAGAGAGACTCCTCCATCAGAGACTGAAAGGAGGTTAGAATTGAAGGGAATCCAGCATTTGGTTAAATTTTGAAATTTAACATAGTCCAAGAAGAGAGAAGAGTTTAATCTTGCTCTCATGAGAGTGTGAAAAGAACTAGGCATAAAAAATACTTTGTTTCCCATATTTCTCTTAATCATTCAGTTTGGAATAAGAAAGTCACATATGCAAGCAAGGCTGCTGTGGGTGTGGTTTGATTTCCAAACTGGTAGTTAAAAATCACCTCCAGCAAGCTTTGCTGCCCTGGCTTTTGGGAGCTTCAATGTCAGTGCTTGACTTAACAGGAGTTTCCTTTACCCACAACTTCTGGCTCCCTGAGGCTCGGACCTGGAAGGGCTGATGCACAGCCCCACCTCTGTCCTTGGCTCTTCTTGGAACTGGATGATATTCCTTTGGCAGGAATATCCCTGAGGCAAAGCAGGGCAATGATACAAGTTCACCTCGTTTACTGGAATGTCATTTGTACCATCCAGTGCTTTTTACATTGTAATTATTTCCTGGGGGTAATTGCATGCTTTTTAGACTTTCTTTTTCGCTCCCATGCTCAGTGAAAAAATTGCCAGAGGGCATTGCTGAACTGTTCCCAAGGAGAACAGTAATGTCTACTAGTCACTTTGACATTATTGTTTTTTATAAATCCTAAACAAAAGAAAATAAAGGGCTAAATATTGCTAATATTGCTAACCCAAATCTATTTATTTGGTGTATGGAGCGGGTCTTAAGGTTGACAGTCCTTTTCCCAATCATGTTAGATCTAGACTAATCATGTTCTCTGTTGTGAAAACTTGGGCTACTTAACAGTGTTGTTCTACAAGTGAATGTGTTCGGTATGCATCAGAATGGTAAAAATGTCCAAGCATTGCTATGGGTCCCTCTTTACATGTCTCTGTTGGGAAAATTATCCAAAATGAGAATTACTTACTCTATAACCTCAAAGAAGTTCGGGCATTCCTGTTTTGTCCAGAACAGGATTGGGGTTCAAGGGAGGAACTTTAAATCACAACTCTAGGATGGTGCTGCTCTCTGGTGCTGAAGCTCAGTACCACCATGCCCTCCCAGTTCTCTCTAGCTGTAAAAGAAAGGTTTTGTGAAACTCTCAATTATTAATTCTTTTCATTATTTATCGGGAGCAATGTACTATGACAAAATAACTTTGGTGTGCCCAAATATTTCTCATCATCAATTAAAAAAACCTTAATGTCTGCCTAAAAGAAAGAAATGTTGTACGAATGCAGAACACTCAAAACTCATCTACCTTGAAGGGGTAAAAGAAACCCATTTTGCAAGTAATGCAAAGCATCTTACACACTCTACAGGAGTACATAATAGAGCACAGCTAGTTATGTCATCTAAGTAAGAACTAACAATATTAATTAGTAATAACTTTTCCAAGTGTTATTTTTACATATTAAATTGAATAACTGTGTTTAGTTTCAAGAAATTACCAGTTCATTTCTCTCAGTTCAATTCATACTAAATAACTCAGCTATTTACTACCACAAATTGCTTGGAGAATGGTTCTTTTACAGTCCTAAAAAAAAAAAAAAAGTATTAATTTAGAGTAATTTACTCGCCTTATTAAAGGACTCCACATTTAAGGGTAATCACTACATATTAAAACCCAACAGAGTTAAAAGCACAGAATCAGCCACAACACTACAAAACTTCACCATTATATGCATTGTGAAACTTGCATTTCGATCTTATGAGTCAGCAATGGAAACTTCAGCTTATTTGTGTGTTATCAGTAGAAGCTAGTTTCCACATTGAGAAACCTCAATACAGCTATGTAGTATAGCTATAGTTAATATTTTTTTTTGCTCCTTGAAGGAAGTTGGTATAAATCTTCTCTAGAGTTTCAAACCGTAACAGAAGATTTCATGGGGAAGAGCTTCTTTTCCTTTTAAAGAACAGTATTTAACCATGTATGAGGAAACTCAGTTTTCAGTTCTGTTCAACCTGTAGTTTTACCCTTTTCAAATTTTATACAAGCAAGTGCCCTGAGTTGATATGTTATTTGTATCTGAAGAGTTTGTAAGTTCACCGCTGCAATCTATACAATCTAAGCTTAGAGTGAGCACTGTTTATGACTTTTCTGAAAATTAGTTCAGCAGGAGAGTTTCAGGGAAGTTGACTTCTGCCACTGTATGTGTATGGGATCATGGAGAGAAGGGGCTAAAAAGAAAGAACAATAAAAAAAAATTTTTTTGAAATTTGGGGAAACAAGAGAGAGAGTTTAGAGTAGCATAGAGGGAAGTAAATGGAGAGAAATTTTGTGATCTGTTAAGGGAGGCAACCTCTCTTCCTTTATGGAGTCTGTGAAATATATTTATATAGACATGTGGAAGAATATCCATAAGCCTCTACTACCTGCTTGCAGCATAATGTCACCCCAAGTGCTGCCATACCTGATTTTGAAACCACAGAATCTGACAGAGATGGAGCAACCCATACTGCAGATAGGAAAAAACCACTCAATTGAATGGCACTCTAGAACATACCCATGCACGTTGTTTAACTGTGGACTGGATCTTCTTCCTGGCTTCAAAAAGACTGAGAACTATATCCTTCCCTTTGATTTATGGCAGGCCAAAGCACAGGTTTCAGACCTCCTGAGTGAAAATTCTACTATTTTTTTAACTATACACTTTAATAAATAATAGACAAGATAGCAGAATTAGAACTGTGCAAGACTGACTGGAAACAGTGTAAGAAGAATTACAAGGAAGCCCAGTCACTCGCCTGGCATATTGCTGTTTTAGAACGGTCTGTTCACTGCATCCAAAATGGTTTTATAATTTAAAGGTTGTCACATATGGAAGATGTTAGCAGTTTCCATTGCCTCATTCCACTTGGTAGATGTACCCACTGAACCTATACAAGGTCCATTCCAAAGTAGGTGATTTGTGAAAAGTTTTCATGCTTCTGGTTCTTATAAAAACTGGTATATAACCGATGTTTGAGTTTCATTTTTTTGTTGTTTCTACAGCATGAGCATTTTATTTTAGAGACAATCTGATTATAGCATTACTCTTAAGAAGTCCTAACGTTAGTAGGTGGAGATCTCCTGATTAAAGTCTATTTAGTCATTAGTACTATCTGCATGACAAAAGGAAAGCTTATTTCTAATACAGAGTATTTACATGATCTTTATCACTTGTAACTATTACTGAAAAACGATAAATTAGGCATACACTTTCAAAATAACACCTGGAACAGAACTGCCTCTATAAACTTGTTTAACCTTTTATTTTTTAGTGACAGATTGGAATTTATTATTTTGAAAGTCTTGGAGCACCTGGTCTGTGATTTTATCAGAGTTATAAGAAATGCCTTGGAGGCGAGAGTGGGGGAATGGTTAGAACAAGAACTGTGATTCTTTAAAAAGTGCCTTTTATCTTAAGAACAAATTTAGTTTGAAAACTCAGAGCACTCTGGACTGCAATTCATTCTGACAAATCAGTTCTTAAGGTGTTAGTTATATTGCAGTTAAACAACCCTAACGTATCTGCTGGTTTTCTCAGTTTAACCTCTCGCTCTGGGAAATCTGATTAAGAGATAAATGTAGATGGGAAAATACACCAGGTATTTTTTACATTTCTGTCTCCTCTGGAACAGTTGTTGGTATACTTCCTACATCCAAAATGCAGTGATGTGTAGTTAGCAGTACATTTAAAATTTAAAGCAGTATAACAGTGACTTACCCAAAATCTACTTATAGGCAAATACATTATGAGATTTGCAACTTTTCTGTTATCTCAGAATCAAACTACACTGATTATGGATGCAATGGAGGGATAGTTTAACTCCTTCCCGCCTTCCCTGTCTCAAGCACACAGTGATGTATGTATCAAAGAGACTTCTTTTCTCTGTCAAGTGTTTAAAATGTCTAAGAGCTGATTTTTCTCAGATGTGCTGCCTGAACCATGATTGGTCCTGATTCTGCAAGGCACGGGATACAGTGCCTTTGTCATTGGGATTGTCCATATCATTCCAGGATCGGGGCCTAGGAAGCCTGCCTGTCTGCTAAATGAAATTGTTACTCTTTGACTGGCTCATTAGTTGGCCTTTGACAAAACGAAGCCTGAGTGATTGTTTCCATTTGAAACTTTTTTACTGTTAAGAACTACCTGTCTTCAAAATCAGACTAAAGCTGTTATTAATGCAACTGGAGACACAGTATTTTTGTGCTAACTTAGATATTAGGCTTGCTGCTTAACATGTCTAAAATTAGGCTAGCTTGAAAGTTCAAGAATGCAAATCAGCACTAAACCCAAGGTCAGCATAAAACATTCAGATCAGTCCACAAAGGAAAAAAGGGAAGAGTCGTATAATTTAAGAACACATTTCCGTGTCTGCAAAAAAGCAAGTGCACAATCTGGGTAGCAAAGGAAAGATGGATTTTTGCTCTAGCGCAGATCAACTAATTTTGTTTTCTTTCCCATCTGTCCTCCATGTGAGTCTGTCCACATGAAAAATCCCGCTTGGTGAAGCCCCACAGGGATGGCATCCATATCACAGCAAATGCTGGGACCATTCATCACTTTGGTGCCTGGGATAATTTTACAATAACCTTGGCAGGCACACTTCTACAAAAGATGATTTTCAGCTGTAGGCCTGAAACCAGATTAGATCTTGTTGTTTAATCACCAGCATAGTCATATTCCCAACGCTCTTAAGTGAAGTTTCTTTGTGCTACGTATTTCTTCATTTCAGCATTACTCTTTGGATACATAAAGGGACTGCCTATAAACTCATCCGAGACATTCCAGTATTAATCTTGGACAAAAACAAAAGGGGTAAAATTAATGTGATGTAATTAGTCAAATTATAATTAGGTTGAGATTAGAGTTTGTCAAATATTTAGAGTTTCTGCCCTTCATAAAGGGATAAAGGATGAAAAGTACAGGGTTGGGGTAATCCCAGACAGAGTAGATGAGTAACAATGAAGCGTTCAAAAGAAAGTTCACATATGTCTGTATGACAGTGAGATTTATGATTATTCTGAGTTGTTCACTTCAAAGTATCTTTAAGAATGGTTATTGTAAAATAGAACAAGGCTGAGCGAATTTCACATTGTGAACAAAGAAAAATTATCACTGAAAATTATCCACAGAAGCAAAGTGGAAAAACGAGCTAAAGTAATTCAGATTTGCTCCTGTTTTAAGACTAGTGACATACAGAGATTTCTAGAAGAGGAAAGTAAAGGTAGAACAGGAGAAAGTTCTTCCTTTATATTATTTGTCTCTACTTGGTTTCATAATAACATATTGCTACTAATACGCCACAGTCCAGTGTTCCCAGAGGTCGCTGAAAGCCTCTGATCAGACTTTAATGAGAACCGGGGCAAGGCCAATGTGAGTGCACTAGAAACCCATTTCAGGTTGAGTTTCTTTTTAAATCACAGCCTAGAAAAGGTCTCTCCTGTTTTCAAAAGACATAGAAACAAAAGTGTGAGAGATATGCAGACTAGAAACATATGTATTTTCCAAATAATTGTTTTGAGTACCACTCTGCAAGGTTTTCACTGTGAAATCTATAACCATTAAAATCATGCTAGAAGCTCACTCCCTCTTTTTTGAAGCATTGAGGAAACCATGGCCTATTCTTGCTGAACGTAGGTTGATTTATGCGAGTGAAGACAAATGGTTCTCAGTAAGCAATCATCAAATTCAAAGTGAAACTCTAGAGCTTTGAACCCACATGACCTGAAGCAGAAACCAATGTTCACACCAACCCTTGCAAGGCAAAATTGCTGAGTTTGGAAGAAATATCAGCCATTCATCTGAATAGTCAGGGAAAAAAATAGTTTCATGAATATCAACAAACCAATCATGTTATTTTTACTTTATGAAATTTATTGCTGCATTGTTTGGCACCTTCCCATCCCTTGAAATAATTACATATCGTAAAATGTTTTGTGAGAAATAGAGCAATAGACTGATACCTATTAAACTAGGCAACAGGAGTAAAATTATCGAGTGCATGTACACTTTCATTTGCTTACAGGAGTATAACAAGAAGTATGAAGGAATACAAATATTCCTTCTCATGCGCATATATAGTAACAAAACAATTATTTCCATGCATGATTTCCATGAGAAACTTTTTTCAAAACTAAGCATGAAATCATATCTTCAGGTACTAGAAAATCAGTGGTGATCAGTGTGATCTGTGGGAAGTAGTCTGGTCAAGTAAAATTGATATTACTTTTCAGTGGAATTAGAAATTGGCTTACAGAGAGGGCTCTGTAGGTGTATCTGTACAGATGTATGTAGGGCTCATCATCCTCATAAGGGGTAGGATCAATTCCTGCTTCTCTAGGTCAGATGTATCATACCATCAGGTCTTCTGTGGAAAGTCACTGTATGCTACTTTCCCATCTCATGTTTCTCAGATGCTCCCATTATTTCTGTTACTCCTGCCTCTATTCCAGAAGGCCCTCACTATCCTTGAAGCTGTATAAATGGCAGCTTCCTATTTTCCTTCTTTCTACCACTCCCCAATTTCTGTGTTGTTTCTTTTCCCTTTGTCTGGGAAAAGGCATCATTCAGGATGTCAATGTAGAAAACTCTCAACTTAGATGAAGATCTCATCTGGGCTCATAGAATTTTTTTGTTGTTATTGTTGTGTTGTGGGGGGTTTTTAGTTTGGTTGGTTGTTTTTTTTTTAAGTTGGAAGGCTCTTATCCATGTTGTTTCACATAGCCAAAAGTTAGCCCTGTGTGAAATCACTGCAGAAAAGTAAATAGATTAAAACCAGACTGACTGAGTTTAAAATAGAACAGCTAAAAGGAGTTATTATTGTGTATAGTCATTTGCAAAGGAATGCAGAGATTTCTCTTACACTATCTTTTGCAATGGTTTAGAACGACTATAGAAAACCTTTACTAAGAAAATTTGTACATGGCACAAAGACTGATGGAGCTATACACATGAAGTGCCCATGCAGGGATCAATCTAGACATTTAGGTAAACTACATGCCAGAAAAACCCAGATATTTTAAGGTGGGAGAACAGGACTGACAGAATCTTCCTAGTGACTAAACAGTGTCACATATAAGTATCTACTGCTTTCCTTCACATGATGATCTAAATCTAGGAGGAAGTTTTAAGGCTATTTGTGTTTTATAAATTGGTTTCTAACATCTGAGCTGGTGTTGCCAGTTGAGCTGGTGCCATTCCTACTGGTTGGAGAGGCTGGTGTAGTGAATTGTCATTCTAGCGAGGAGACCTTGGAGTCACTACTTCTAAATGTTATTGATGTTTCTCCATCTTCTTTTTCAGAAACCAAAGCACTTTCTACACTCAACTAAGAATTATGCTGTTCCCTGACACTTAAGTCATATGAAGACTCTGTAGACAAGTTTCCTAACAAGTCATATTTTCACCCCTTCTGCCCCTCAACACCATTGTATAGAAGTCTTAGCATCGTACCACTGTAGTCAGCCATAGTGGTTCAAAGCCAGGAGGGTGGCATAAAACTCACAAAACTGTAGAGAAGTAAGATTCATCTCCTTAGAACTTGAGTGCGTACGGCCAGGAATAAGGAAGGAAAAGGTGGTTTCTTCCAGCTCTGGCAACACACCAGTGTTACGCACAAAGCTATGGGATGCTGAGTGAATGAAAATGCCATTCAGTCTCCCAAGAACACTGTTTATTTTCTCAAGAGAGGGGAGAGTGTAAAAAATTTGGGAGAAACTGTTTCTGTTGGGATCTGTGTTACAAGAGATTTGGGGCTCTTCCTCTGAAACAAGATTTAAGAAAATTAAATATTTGGAATTTAAAGCCAGATAAAATAAAGTCTGCAATAAGATGCACATTTTTACTAGTGAAGATAATTAATTAATGAAGGTGCTTATCAAAGGATGTGTTAGATTTCCCACTACCTGAAATCTTTCATCAAAATTTGGATATGTTAGTGATTGTCTCTTGTTCAGCCAGAGGTTACAGGCAGTGTTATGCAGAAAATCGGGTTAGAAACTCATAATGGGTCCTTATGGCTGTAAAGGTACATGGAAGTCAATGGCACAAATTTGCAGGAGTCAGTGATTTGGTTCAAGGCTGAAAATTCTAAATGCAGATTTCTGTTTTCCATTCTGAATGATGAAATGTCTAATGCAACAAGCTGAATCCTGGCAGCAGTTAGATTCATGCAACTCTGGTAACTTCAGTGGAACCACAGGATTTGATACAAGGACTTTTCAAACCTGTCTGTTTTGACAAAAGCATTATTGCCACTTAATCAAAAGCTTTTACCTTGAAAAGCTTGTTACCACAAGGGTTTATTGTGAGGAGCAAGCATTGTTTTTTTGTTTTGTTTTGTTTTGGTTTTGTTTTTTTTTGTTTTTTTTTTTTTTTTTTTCTCTAGGGAAGATAAAAGAAGGCAAGAAATGTTTTAAAATTATGAATACACCTGACTGGTTTTACTATGACTAACACAGGAATCTGTTCTAAAAGGATATATATATCTGATTCAGTAATAAAAAATAAATATCTGATTCTTGATAATCAAGACCAAATTCACTGGCTAAGGATCCTGATAAGCTATGAGAAGTACTTTGTTTGCGAAGGAGTTAAGATACTTCACTCTTATTCTTTCAGGTTGCTATCTACCACACTGAGCAGAATCCCACAACTTTACAGGTGGAGCCACATTGCAGCTAGTGACATAGACAGATGACATATTTATTAGCTTGTCAAAGCTTCCTCTGTTTATGGAAGACTCACCCAGCTAAACAAAACAGTCTGCTTCCCATTGGCTAATTGAGCTGGCCCCTGTTGAGAGTCTCAGCAAAGTGCTTGATGAGGCATAAAATGATGATTAATTAATTTACTGCTCAGTTGATCATCAAACTGAGAGGTTTATGATTCTCACAGCGGTCAACACTCTCTCTTCAATGTGCAACAGCATGAGCAGCCTTCACTCTGGCCTGCTGCTGCCTTTGCTATGACCTGAGATATGGTGGCTTAACTCAGGGGAAACGGGGAAAAAATTAAGAGAAAAGTTTCAAAAAGGATGTTCATGGCAGCCTCTTTTAGAGACGCTTATGAGTGCCAAAATGATTCTCACAAAGGGGCTTTTCATATCTCAGCATTAATAAAAGCTACTTTGCTGGACATTATTTTGGTTCAGTGGATTACTTAAGAATCCCCCTAAAAATAAGTTTCTTCTCTGATTACATGGCTAAAAGTCAGAATTAGAATGAAGTTATATACAGACAGGGCTTCACAGTTGCAGGTATGGGTGTGTTAGAAGAGATCAAAGTGCAAATATTGAGTGGGGTTCTTTCTTTATTTCTAAAGATGAATTTTAGTCATTTAAAACTCCTTAAACTGCCCCCCCCCCCCAGTAATTATTAAAATTTGAAGATTTAACAAGAGGCATTCTGTGTATGGTGGGCACCACATTTAAAAACATTATTCAGAAACCATATCTGTACATTTGTATGCATTTGCAGCTGATGTGCTGTCACCAAGTGTTTTGAATATGTTTTTGTGTGCAAACTTTTAAATATTTGCACTTATGATAATGTTCTGACTAATTTTTCTCTGAAATTTTAATGCAGTGTCCAGTGTTTACTTCCAATGTGAAGACAACTAAATTCTGCTTCGTTACAGTCATTTAATTCCAGAATAGTTCCAGGTGAATTAATATAGATATTTGAATGTAATCAAATCCTATTGTCAGACAAGTATGTTTTATACCAGCCATTTGGTCCAATTTTTCACATGTGCTAGGTGGTAGGACATATACATTGGCACAAGGAAATATATATAATACATATGCTAATACATACCCATTTAGAAGTTTCTTTTCTCTGTTTTCTTTAAGATTGTACCAGAGTTACCAGATGTACTCGAAGACACCAGGAAAGGTCTTCTAAATGTCTGCATGCCTGAGCATCTGAGTAGGAAATAAATGGTTTGCATGTATAATGGGAATAGAGGGTCAGTTTGCAAATTAAGCTTTTCACCAAGGATGTATAACCCATTCTTAGATAGGGTTCTGGCTAGGAAGAACCCAGGCGAAAAATTAAGCTGTTTAATAGCACAACAGTACTTTTATTTGGTCTAAAAGAACTATGAGAGCAACAAACCAGTGCAAAAAGTAATTGTTAGTACAGTCAGCAGATCAATTGTTTATGAACTATGTTTCTTCTTTAATTCAGTCTTTAGGAAACTTAATCTAGTTTAGATAAACCAGGGGAAGAAGTCTCTTTTTCTCAGCGCCATAGTGCACAGAAACCCAAGTTTACATATTTATACAGAATATGCTATAGTGCAGGAGAAATGTTCAGAAAGAAAGAGCAGAAAACCACATTTTAATGACAAGAAAAAAGGGAAGGAAAGCAATGTAAGATGCAATATCAATGAGTTCCAAGAACTTACACCTTGGTCAATGAATAGAAGAAGTCTCAGTAAGCAATGTAAATCAATAGATTACATGGACCTATTTAAATAACACACTTTTTCAAATGCAACTTGTTTATCTTTGGGAAAAATCATATAAAAAACCAAAGGCATGGTTGAAAAATGACTTTCAAAAGATTTAAGAGCAACAATGGACAAATATCTAGTAAAAACATCTATGACATGATGTGACAGCGTAGAGTGATGTTGACTCTTGGCTGTATACATGGAGAATAGTCTTTAAGTTTTGGAGGCTTTTTGACTTTAAAAATGGGACTATTGACATTGCACTGGTTGTATAAAAGGGACCTCTGAAAACAAATTTAAAAATCATGTTCCAATCAACAAGATAGATCTACTGTTACCTGATACAAGCTTTATCCTGATATTTTCAGATTTGTTAAAATGCTGCTGAAGACATCTTAGAAGAGTGATTATGGAATTTAGTAACTTGTCCAGACAAGAATATATGCAGCAGAAAAGGTAGACTTAACTCTGCCATGGTCAGATATTGATTGCTGCATAGCTATGTTTCTTTTGGGCATCTTTTATTCTACCTGTATATTGGTACTCTCAGTAAAGTCTAACTACACAGTGGAAGCTCTGCAGCTCTGTCCTGGGTTGAGTGAGTGGTGGAGTTTTTTGGTAGCAGGGGAGGGGGCTATCGGGGCTGCCCCCTGTGAGAAGCTTCTCGAAGCTCCCCCAGCTCCACGTCAGCTCCACTTCTGTTTGGGAAATTGAGCCCATCAGCTGCGCCTCTGCGATAACGTATTTAAGAAGGGACGTGGTGACGGGCAGTGGGACTTGTGAGGAGGAGTTGCTACATCTGCATGAACACCAAGGTCAGTGGAGGAACGGAGGAAGAAAGGAGGGGGGAGGTGTGCCGGAGCAGAGACCCCCCTGTATCCTGTGGTGAGACAGCAGGGCGGCCCCCCCCTGCCACCCATGGAGATCTACAGTGGAGCAGACATTGATTTGTGGCCTGTTGCTCCTGCTCGAATGATCAATGTTCTGTGCCTGAAGAAGGCTGGGGTCTCATGGGAAAAGGTAGCCCCACTGCTGTAATTCAGTTCTGGGAGGATTGCAGCATCCGGGGGAGTCCCACGCCGGAGCAGCTCGGAAAGGGCTGCAGCCGTGGGAGGGAATCCAGTCGGAGGAAGTTGGTGTCCCATGCCAGAGCAGTGTGGGGAACGCTGCGGCCCATGGGAGGAATTTAAGTCGGAGAAAGTTTGTGGAGGACTGTCTCCTGTGAGAGGGGGACCATGATGGAGCAGGAGGAACAAGTTTTGGACACTCCCCTCACTGAAGATGAAGTAAGTGGCAGTGCTGACTGTACCCCCCATTCCCTGCCCCTGCGCCACTGGGGGGAGGAGGTGGAGATATTGGGAGCAGAGCTGAGCCCAGGAAGAAGGGAGGGGTGGGGGGAAGGTGTTCTCAAGATGTGGCAATGCTTCTCACTGTCCTACTCTGTTATGTGTTGTTAGTGTCTGTAATAAATGTATGTTCTTTTTTTTCTTCCCCTAATGAGTCTGCCTTTTGCTCATGATCATAAAAGGGGGATTTTTCCCTATCCCAGTCCTATCTTGAACCCCAAGCCTGGCTCTCTGTCCCTTCTCATTGCCGGAGGGGAAGGGAGAGAGAGCTGCTGCATTGTGGTTGGCTGCCAATCAGGCCTAAACCACAACAAGGTCTCTCTGCAGTGGACTTTTTTGCATAAAAACTTGTCCATCTCTGATCTTTCTGATTTTCCCCCACTTTTCTGCGTACTATTGTGGTCTAAAATTCATCATTCTGTAATCATGTCTGCTTTCTTTTATACATCTTTTTACGATCCCCTTTTGAGGGTCTGCATAAAGATACATAGTGCTTCAGTTTTATAGCTTCATAAAATGTAATGGCAAAAAAACCATTAGCTGATCTGGTAGACTACCTTTGAAACATGGGCTGTAGAATTTTACCTGCACTGAACTGAATAATGTGCATTTGACTAAAGCATATCTTCCAGATGGATATCTAGTTTTGATTTGAAGACATCAAAGGCCACTTCCCTGACAGTTTTGAAAACATCAAAGGGTACTGAGCTTGTAGAAGATAAAAGAAAAATGAGCTAATTGCCTGGATGCTAAAGGGAAATTTACAGCAAATATTTTGGTCTTCTTCTGGCTTTTAAAAATATGGCTTACTGGAAAGACTGAAAGCCACTATTATATACGTAAGTAAAATTGTCTTTCTTTAGATCCAGGCCTCACATGGTAGACAAACGGGTCTTGAGGAAAAAAAAAAAAAAAAAAAAAAGGAAGAGAAGAAAAATAACGTAAGATCTACCATGGTCTACCATTGGTGGCCATTGTAAAGGATAGGCTGAAGCAGAAGAAAATAATTTGGGTTACTTTGAATACAGCATATATCAAACATTCTTAGTTAAGTTGTAAACTAGGAAAAAATGAAAGGTAAATTGAAGAAAATGGAAAGAGGTAAGGGAAGGTAGGAGGTCCAATCATAGTTCAAACATCTCAAAGGGATTTATAATGTGCCTATAAAGACTATTTCTTCTTCCCTTCACACTATTTTAGCAAAATCACGTTTTAAATAATCTCCTTCTGAGAAGTGATTTTTCTGTAACTTTACATGTTTTTATTTTATTTTTTTTTAATATCACATGTTCTACTTTCCTACCAGTAGAAATTAATAATGTTAAGAACAAATTTTCTGATGAATTTAATTACTTAGTAGCATTGTAGGGCAGACATTCTTCCATGCATGCAGAAAGATTAAATTACTGCTAAATGAAGAATTTGTATCTTATTTTTGGCCTTTTTTAAGAGCATTCAGTTCTGTGTTTGGGTAATCAGCTAGCACCTTTTTTGTGTTCTAGGACTAAAGTGTCCCTGAAAACTAACTATCTTCACTAGTAGCATGAGCCATCACCTGTTAACTGGCATGGACACAGGAAACACTTGATAGCTTGGAAACATTCGATAACAACAATTTTGAGAACAGACTGAATTACACTGTTGAATGAATTCTCAAAATTGTTGAAAACATCATCAAGAATATTTTGAAAAATAAAAAAAATGTTTCACAGAATTAAAGTACATGACACTTAAAACAGAATGAGAAAACTTTCCTAACATGTCAGAGAAGAGTGTAAGATGCTTTTCTTACTCACTTCTCTCATAGATTGACCCTGATGAACTATTACTCATTGTGAGAGTTATGAAATAAATTAAAATGAATGAAGAGTTACCTGGTTTTGCCCCAGCACTTATGAGATTTTTTCTTCACAGAATGCGAATATTGCTCAGCAAAGAAAGACTCATGGCACTCTACTAATTCACCATAATGGTCTGGGGAGAGTTGACATTAACTACAAACATCCTTTGGCTAATCACTTTCTTCTGGCAGTATGTTCAGCCATGGACCGTGGACAGCTCCAGGAAGAACAAACTCCCTCCTGATCTTTCCCAGGCTATGCCCCTACCACATAGCCACGTGGGCATGTCAAAACCATGAAGTTTTATCAGATAGCTTTAACAACTGATAGATTTGCCATTGAACATCCTCTTTGAACATAACATTTGGTGGGCTGAAAAAAGTCTTCCTTATTCACTAAACTGAACTACTTATACTTAAGGAAGTTAATCTCTTATTAGTTGGTCTGTTAAAGCTGGTACTGGAAGTGGCAGAGAAGAAAAGGCAGAAAACACAAAGCTCAATCTGGCTTGGGAAACACTGGTTAAATCCATATGGACAGAGCATGCATACTGTCAGGAAGGAATGAGTAGGATGGACAGAATGAGGCCAGAAGGGAATACCATTATAAATAACTGATCTTATATAGATCTGGAAAAAAACCATTTGGAATAACAGTGATCCTGCATAACACTTACCAAACAAAAATTATTTGTCCTATATTCATAAATTGTCCTGCTGAATCTGGCACATTCCATTTTATTCCTGCAGTTGCATTGAATCAGTAAGAAATCATTACATGAAACTAAAATCAAGGCATTCAAGAGTGATGTAAAATCAAACAAAAGTGAAAAAATCTATTAATTGAAGTAGATTTTAGGTCATCAGCTGATAAGTCTACTTGCTTAAAGCTTTTATTTCTTCATGGATTTTGTCAATCTTACTCACTTTCAGTAGGATTGTCAGAAATAGGGATGACATTTGAAGACGACTACAAGATTACTTCATCAATTTCTTTCCTTATTTTTGTTAAACAATATCAGTCCTTGGACCAGAACCACATTTAGAAAGGCACAATGAAGTAAAAAATTTTATTTCTGCAGTCATAAAACCCCAATATGTTCTAAGTAAAATATAACAATAAATCTTCTCAGCCATGGATGCAGAGGTGGTTTAATATGGAAATGTTTGCTTGAACTGATGAGCACCTTGCTGTGACAGATCAAGACTGCCACCCTAACAGTTAAAATGTTTAACAGCTTTTCATTATATTGTCATGATGATCCATTTACAATTTCAAGAAGATTAGGTTTTTTTTTTTTGTTTTCCTGTAGTTCCATGGCTACTTATCTACTTGGCACCTATATTTTTTTATTTTTTCCTTTTTTTTTTTTTTTTTTTAATTTCTTTTTAAGATGGCAGTCCCGTTTCCCAGGCTTAAAATAACAAATTTTTGGTTTTTTATACAAACATGTTGTTGTCATCAGTGTTTGAATACACTAAGATAGATTTATTGTCAGCAACAGAAGAAAACATCCAAAATATATAGCTAATTATGTTTAGTTTCAGGAAAACAACAAGTTTCCTCACACAACCAGAATAAGAATTAGATATGTGTAGCTCTGAAAAAAACACCACAATTTTCTAACAGCAGATTAAAAACTTTTCACTTTGGAGATGAGTTAGTTCCTGATACCTTAACATGTTTTCAAGCTTAAATTTTGTTGTGGATTTTTGTTTTTCTTGGCTTCATAATTTCTTCATTTGTTTTGACCACAATTAAACTAAAACTACTGTAATTTTGGTAAAGTCATTGTCTTTAGGATGTGTCTTGGGTGGCATTTACCAAAACTAGACTTCTATACCTGTCACATTGTAAATGACTAAAAACTTTAAAACAATTGTACGTTCAGTTAGATACTGATTTAGATTGATGAATTTTTTAAAAAAGAAGACACAGAAACTATAAAGAAAAGTTAAAAGATCAAAATATTACATTTAAGCTTAACATTAGCATGTATTTTTTTTTCTGCCATAGATGCTTATATGTTGCCATTTGGCTTTTCTGTGATCCATTGAAATAGAAAAAAAAGCCTTAATGACCCTGGTTAAAATAAATCAGGTGCCAAAATTCTTCTCAGCTTTGAATTCATTTTTATTTGAATATTCTTTGAGCAAACAATCACCATAATGTTTCAGGAGAGCGAGTAGAGATTGAGAGTTATAACTGCATGGAGCAGAGTTTGGCTATGCTCTACTGTCAGAGGCCTTGATACTTTTGTAAAAATAAGTCTTAAAAGGCCTATCAAAACCAGTGAAATAAGAAAACAAATAGCACTGTAAATTGAAAAGAATAAGTGCAATGTTTAATGAACACTTATTGACCAATAACCTGCAACTAATGTAACTATAGATTTTTACTTTGGCTATTCATAACTCTAAAAGGCAGTCATTTGAAGCTGTACAGACAATAAGGTGAAGTTATGGTTAACAGAAATGCATTTTATTAAAAGATAAATTAAGTAAGACTAAATTGGAAGCAGATTAAAAAGTCTGCTTAGGTTAATATTCTCTTGGCTGCTCGTAATGTTCAGTCTTGATGATCATTTAGCATGTAACATTGGGAGGTCAAAATCCGAGGGCTTTTTTTTGCCATTACCAGCATTTCTACCAGTAACTGAAATTTTATTTGATACCTCTTACAAATAACCTGTAAGCTAGCAATACCTTGTAATGAGTAAGCAGCTGACCTTCCAAAGCCATCCAATAACAAGGGTTGTACATCACAAAGTGTACACTCTTTATGTGGAGCTAAATTGGACAATCTGTATTTATACTGGGTACTACCTCACCATGTCTAGGACACTTTTTGTTTTAAATAAGAGGTACACAGAACTCATGATTTCCTGTCATTTATACCAGAATATAAAGATATCCACTGTAACTTAATTTCTTCCAGAATTAAGGGGAGCTTAGATTGTCAAGATGTAGCCATAGGAAAGATCTATTAGACCACATATACAAGAATCACTTTTCTAAGATGATGTAAACCACTGATCACAAACACAAGACATACTACATATTTACCAGATCAAATTGCATTGTTTTTAACTGTTAAGGTAATAAACTTAATTCAGTGATGTAGAGCTGAATAATTCTCCATTATAAATTTGAAATCTCATTTAGATGTGCAAGCCATGAAGCAAAACCAGGCACCATATGTGTTACCAAGTATCTCAATATCAAATGTTATATAAGAAAGTAAATACCTGGAGACAGCAATGTAATAGTACTCTGATGATGGAGCCACATTTTGAAATAATGTATTTTTAATATATTTTACATTTTACTTCACCAGACTTTCAGTAAAATGCTTATTTCTCAGCAATAAAATCCAAAAGCTGAAAAAAGAGATTTCATACAATCAGCTATTTAAATTAGTAACAAAAAAATATTGTTTGGGAGTGAGGCCCAGATCCAGAAAAATAACTTTGTCCCCAAAGCAAGTCTGGCCAATAAATGGAATACACAGCCTTGAGTAACATTTCTGGGATTCTACCCTACTGAAAGAAAGGACATCATTTTCCTGTTTGCACATTACTGCTGTGTGGAGTGTCTGTGTGAGCCTGCCAGGTGTATGTAGCAGACACACCAGCCTTTCATGGGACTACGGGCCTCTGGCATACTTAGAAAGGCATGGTCTGGAGAAGTGTTTTCCCCTTAAACTTGCAAAACTGCAATATGGAAAGCAACTTGGGTTTCTCGGTTCATATAACGTTTGTCTTTGGTACGTGAAAGTGGAGTTAGGCATCTCTGGTGAGTTCAAAAAAGCAGGAATGCAAGAATGTGTTGAATACGTAGAGACAGTGTGCCTCAGCCTGCCAACAGGAAAGTCAAGTTATAACTTAGCAGCAGCAGAACAATTGATTTGAGCACCTTACTTTGGACTCCTGGGACTTGTGGTTTGGAACTCACTGTCTTGATGAATAAAAACAGCACTTCTCACTCGTCATTAGCACTCTGAAACAAACAAAAAAAAGGTATAGGACAAGCAAAGCCCTGCTCTGAATTCCCTTGTTATTGGTGTTAGTCTAAGCATTCATATATAAGTATAAATATGTGTTCCTATAACACATCAGGCTATAACAAAGAGCACTTTTTCACACCAAACTCCATACCTTCTTGAGGACATTAAAAAATATTAGAAGATTTAGGATTTGGGTATATCATCATTCTAATGGTGAGGTTTGTTGTCAGGCAGTTGTGACATTGCTTTAGAGGAGGCAATGAGCACCTGAACCACATCTGCTCAGGGGAGGTGCTCGGAGAATCACAGCATAAGCCAGAATCCCTGTGGCGTATTGCCACTTCAGAGGTGTTAGAAGAGATGATCCCTAGTGTATCTATCCCTACTGTAGCTACAGTAGCTTGTTTCCATTTTCAGAGGGTGAAGAATGAGGTAGGACTGCAGAGGTACTTAAAGAAGTTGTCTCCCAGTACTCATTTATACCATGAAGGAAGAAAAAAGTGCTTCTGAAATTTGCACGACACTTGCCTGCTTTTTTGAATGTTATCCATGGAAACCAGAAACATGTAAAGAAACTGCTAACTGCAGTAAATAATTCCATTTTTAAAATACACCAGTGTTTTAATAAAATTATTTGTCTTTTTTTTTTTTTCCAGCACATACAATAGAGCACAGCTTAACTAATGAAACAATGCAGTAATGCTATATTTGTGCACTTTTAATTCAGTGCTGGTTTTCATCTAAAAGTTGCTTAGTATAAATCTTGGGGGGGAGGGAGAAGAAGAAACAATCATCTAATCAGTAAAAAATGGGCCATTCTTTGTCCTTAATACAATAATACAAAAATTAAGAATCAAAATATATTTTAAGTTATATAACCACATGAACAAAAATTAATTGACATAGTTAACCAAAGAAATGCCACATTTTGTGTGAAGGCTATATTTGGTGAAGAAGCAGCATGTTTTGAAGGACAAATCATCAAATGAGAATGAATCTTTCTTTGCAAAAAAAAAAAAAAAAAAAAAAGAAAAGAAAGAAACTAGAGGAACACAAACCAAGAGGGAATTCAGTTTAAACAATGTTCTATGCATTCTGATTCAAAGTATTGTGAAAGTAGTCAATCTCTATCCATTTTCACTACTTGCTGTTTTAGGTACAATTCCCCAAAAAAGAGGGAAAGCAGAGGCCTGCCCAGATTGTTCCTCCTTGCCATGCAGTCTGCCACAGGGAATAGGGCAGACAGTACAGCTCTAAGGACCAGCATGAGAGGTAAACTGGTCTTTGTCCAGAGGACAATGCAGGAGATCTGCAGGACTTCAGAGAGTGGGTCACATTTAACCACCCCTGGGGCTGGCTAGCCTCAGGCTCCAGGGTGCAGTATAATTCAAAATTCATTGGATAAGGAATGAGAGCACAGGTGACCTCTTTCTGGATAAGTGTTTTGTCCAGTAGGTTGGAGTCGTTCATTTTTTCCCTCCAGCCCAACTAAAGTTGATTTGTGTCTGCAAACATAGCTTCCACTAGAATGATGACAGGACATTTACCCCAGCAAACCATATAAGCAAATAATTATGGCTTTCACTTGGGAAATCTGTACTGTGAGCTATAAAGTGCTTGGGCAGTAAAAACACGCCAATGAGCTGACTGTTGTCCTATTGCATAGCAAGAGATGACTACCACTTCTACACCCATAAAACCTTGTGTGAATGAGTTCTCTTGTACACCTAAGTGTATAAGAAGATTTTGGGCAGCGATTTCTGATATATTAAACCCCAGAAAAGGGTGGGTTATCCCTCAGTTATTTATATTCTCATGTCCTGCATTACAAGTTCTCTATTCAGTACCTAGTATAACCAACTTCTGATGTAAGGGAAGGTGGAAAGAAATTTCCATAAATAAGTCTCCTTTTCAGAAACCAAATTCTATTAAGGAGAGAAATAGTTTCCTGGTCCCACAGGTAAAGCAGAGAAAAGCCATTATAAATCTACTCAGGTCCTGAGACTGATCTTGTCCCCAAAGCATATCCTGCATTCTTCTTTCCAAATGTGTTCAGCTGTAATTTAACCGAGTGCTTCAGACTCCTCTCTTGCCTTGGTGTCTGTAAGTATCTAGTTTTAGATACTACAACTCCTCAGACAATGCGCTAGCACTTGGGATCTTGTTCTTAGGCACCTATTTCTCCATCTTTAACCAGACCACGAACTCGGGTAGCTGGGTTCACAATCCTGACAGGTAGCTAGATGTTGGACATTCCTGATGTCATGATATGTAGACTCATCGTTCCAGCCTTATGTGTCTCTCTGAGCTATTCCCAAGGTGGTGGAGCTTGGAATAGCTCCCCTCAGAGCCACATCCTGTAGACACAAATAACTTCTAAGCAAGAAGCTGGGAGAAATATAATAGCCTTTTAATAAAATAGTCTTTTTTATGCACAGACTGATTTCTTAGGGTGATTTCCTGTACTGTAATATTATTTGACAATAATTCTTGCACTGACAAATAGACTTTTAAAGAAAAACAAAGAACAAACAATTTTTAAAATCGAATACATGAAGATATAAACAACACAGGGAAATTAAAACTCAAGGTGAGCTTCAAGGTGCTAGGGGGTGGAGGTGGAGGGAAGGGAAGCAGTGAGCAATGGCAGTGATTGAAGAAGGAAAACCAAAAGGAATCACAGGGCACAGGCTTCCACACAAGGTTCTCCATAAGGCTCCACAAAGCAGGTGTTGGCCTGCCCCCTCCCCAGCAGCCCTCCTCAGCAATATAAAGCCATGAGTGCTTTTCTCTGACTTGCCCTTTAAATGTTCAAAAGGGTAAAAATCCGACATCTTGACACCGTTTCTGTAAGTGCAGAGGATGGAAGTGCATTAAATGTAGTCTTTGCTGATATTTTAAACCTAATGTGAGGCAAACATTAAACCATGGTTTGTAAAGGTTTAATTTAATTTCATTGTAAGCAGTGAAGTTATTCATTCCTATAAATATACACCTGTTCTGTTTTGTCCATATAGTCAGAAATGAGTCAGTCCAATACCAACCTCATTTGGACAAAACTTCCACAAGAGATTTATTCACAATAATTAATAAATAATTTTACAAGACTGTTACCCAAAGTGTGCACTAAATATTCATAATAATAATAAAAAAAGCAATAAAATGCATTCAAGAATTTATTCTTAAAATGCTGAAAGACTGTTTCATTTCTAATATTGTCTCTCAACCCTTTATTGCTTAATAACAACAGTCAAAAATTGCTTTCCTCCACGGACTGGTGTTGCCAAAGCATCATTGTACCATAAACCTTAAAACCTTGCTTACCATAAGAGTATGCCTCTCTCAGAAAGGTATATGAAAAAAAAAAAAATTGGCCTTGCAGTATATTCCAGAGATCTACAAAGACCATAACACAAAGCTGCAGCAATGCATAATGAAGCAAACCTGCAGATCAGGAAGGCTATTAATGGAGAACACCCTAGTCGTGCTTCTTTTTCTTGTTTCCAAAGAGAATTCTACCTCAAATCTAATGTAATGTAATGTACAGAGAGAGGCACTTAAATAGCCCAAACCAAGCCACATAGGACTTCATAAGTCAGCTCTGTCTTAAATTCCACCAGGGAATTAAGCAACAACTGGTACAGATTTATGCACTATACTCACTGTTTGCATCTTCTTTTCAGAAAGAGAGTGCAGCAATTTCATCATGTTAAATATTATTAAGATGCAACCTTATAAAAAAATGCAATCAAAATAGGGATATTGATCAGCAGTTTCTCCAAAACAAGCTTTACTCATGGTCCCAGCTGGGGAAGATTAATTTCTACACCAGTGACTCTTCTGCTCCTCTGATGTCACAGTCTGACAATCAATATTTTATTCTTCCGAACAGCTAGGAACATTTAATTTTCAAAGCAGACATGAAATATCTTTCTGATGTGTAAATATTTGTAGTGATTTTGGGGAAAATTTTGACTTTTTGAAACTGTTTTCCAAAAAATCTCGTGTGTGTGCATGTATATGTGGGTATATGAGTATATTTAAAATTTTAGAAGACAGAAGCAGAATAAGATGTATTATGTTTTATGAACAAAATCCACCTTTTGGTACAAGTTAGGCTAACATAATGCATTCTGTACTGTGTTTTCCGTGTGTGTGTTCTGTACATTTATTACCTATTCATTATTTATAATTATTTTTGAAATCTGTGCTTTTTGCTTACTCTCTTAAAAGTCAAAGTGTTTTTTTAACTGAGGAAGATGTGGAATAAAAGTTGGTCTTGCTTGTGATTCCGGGATTATCCATAAGAACTGAACCTAGACTTTTATCTCAACATGAGTTCTGCTTGAGCTAAGGATGTGACACCTCCCTAACAAGGGAGATTCAGACTCTGTTTTTTGTAGGTACCCACCAGGGGGAGACAAAGAGATTTATTGTAAGAACTGACTGACTCAACTCATAGACAGCAAAAATGCAGTGCGGGTGAAGAATTTTTCAAACATTCAAATAGTCCCAGAAGTATTAATGTTCAAAGCACCCTACATCTACTGGAACTATTGTTTTTCTATACACTTTAAAAAGATCATAAAAGCTTTATGTTCGCTTTATGTACAAATATTTACAGTTTTGCCTGTGTACATCTACATGGACATACGCATACAAAAGTATAGCTCTTGACTGATGTGTTTGCCTCCTGCAAACACTTCAGAAAGTAAAGTAACTAGCAAGAGTGTTTAGTAAACCAGAAAACCCACATGGCTACTGCTGAATATGGAGACTGTGATCTTAACTGTAGTTATGCAGCTTGATGGTCTGATTCTAACTTTTACATATGCACAATTAACTAACAGCAGGATCATCCCATCCTTCAGCCAGTCTGGTCATCTGCCCAGAGATGCTAAATCAGAGGGGTGGTGTGCCTGGAGGACTTTCCAACACAGTTTCTGTTTCATTGGTTTTTAGCTACTCACATACAAGGCAGAGGATTAACAGCATTGTTTTTTCCAAGTAATGATCAAAACAACTTGGGACAGGGCTGGGTAACCATCCTGGAACTTTGGGATGGCTACGTGTCAGATATTCAATGTTGACAAAAACCAAACATCATATCAATGAACAACAGGCCTAAGTAATAATCAGAAAAGACAAGGAAATTGATGGAATGCTAGAAAAGGATTATTAGTGCTTGGGACTGGAAATCTAATGCAGAAAGCAGCCTCAGGATGCATCACAAAAGCTAATACAGACTTTCTCAGAGGTTTTATGTGGCAGGACAAAAATCATGATACAGTATTTGAAGCAAAACTGAACAGAATTCAGTTTTTCTAACCAGTCCTGGAAATTAGTCAGAAGGTTATCCTTGTCATTTTGTTTTAGAGGTCTATTAAAATATGTTGAGCTGATTACTTGGGTAGACATTGGTTCTTATTAAGTGACTGAAAACACCAAGTCAAAGAGAAGTAGACTGACCCATTTGTGAATTATGATGAGACTGGCATCCAAAAGACTTTGGAGGGGAATAATTATGAAATGTCTGTCATTTCATCATAACAGTCTGTCTTCAATCAAAGCATGTTGTAAATAGAAGTGTTCAGAAATTATCAAAGGAAACAAAGTTTTGTCAAAAAATGCTACTTCATCCAGTCTGAAGTCTTTCATTTAAAACATCTTGGGTTCAATAGGGTTTTAGCAAACTCGAGGCAGAGTTCAAAGAGAACCCTGACTGGATTCCTGCAGAGTCTGCCTGTGCTACGGACATTGGAAACAGCCACTACAAGTCAGATCAAAACTAAATTAAAAAGAAACTTCTAGTGAACTTGGAATCCCAGTTTTGGGCCAGCTTCACTTATGAGGTTTTTTTACTACTATTTAAAAAAGAAAACTTAGTATCTAGCAGCTACAGTTCAGGAAGGTGTTTTTTATAGTATAGATTTGTATCTTCAAGAAGAGGCACATAAAACGATTTAAAATTAGAAGAATGTGATTAAAACCACACATTGTTCTACTGTTATAATCTCTAAAGAGGCTCTGAAATTGAAACAAAGTAATGTACAACTGAGTTTTTAGGAATATATGCATTAAATATATATATATAAATATATATATATATATAAAGTTCCAAGTGATACAGATGCCTCACAGCACTTAATTTGCTATATTTGGTGACTTTTGAAAACAAATTACAGACACAGTGTTCATTACCAAAATGTAAAATGAAAAAATATATTCATGCACACATAAAATATGAATAAACTAATTTTACTTAAATATGTTCAGGATCAGTGTCTATTCCAGAAATAAATGTCTAAAATCTCAAAAGATGATTTTGCATATCTCAATCCCTTTAGAATGATTTTAGATATCTCTTAGTACTATTAATAAAGTGGTTTAAAGTTGTAATATATAAGGACTATGTATATAACATACATAAATATGCATATTTAAATATACAAATTACTAGAGAGATTGTCAGAAATACAGAGCACTTGGTGGTGATAACAATATTAAAAAATGCAGAGAATGCCATTACAATTAATTTGTTTTGTTTTTGTTTGTTTGTTTGTTTGTTTTTCACCACAGTAACTAGCAAACATATCAAGCAAAAAGTATTTACGTATCTTGTTTGTATGTTTCCTGACTCAGATCATAATCGCATAGCACATACATGCTAGCATATAAAGAGAGGTAGTAGACCAGTCAAAGGGTACACATCCAGGCAAATATTTTAGCATTATCATCTTGTATAAGATATTTAACACAACACTGTCTTTAAAGATTATAAAAGTTCTCAAATAATTTTTGAAATCCAGAATTGTTTCTGAGCCCTTCTGTCTGTACTAAAAATAAAAAAAGCTGGTGTGTTTCTTATCAACTTATTTGAAAGAAGAATCCTATTGAAAACTAAACTCATTTCAGTTACATGCTGAAGTGATTGTGCTAAAGGGTCTTACTGTATAAATGGAGCACACAAGCCAAAAACAATACAAACGTTTAGCTGCTGGCTTTAGCCAGTCTCTTTCAGTGCAAATCATAATTGCTTTAGGACTTTCTGAATCCACTTTTGAATTCAAAGCTTCAGACAAATAATTGGATTTCCTGAAAACATGCTGAGCTATGTTGCTCTCCCTGTCTTGCTTTATGTCCTCAGGGCTCCAGTCTCTGCTTTATATCAAGCTGCACCTAGTAGGCTAATTGGAGGGATGGGTAGATCACTCTGCATTAACATGTCCATCTGTATTAAATAAAATCTCCTCAACAGTCTTTATCATCTTCAACAGAATTATCACTTCAGAGTTGAAGAAACAGGAAATCAAGTAAAAATGGCTGTGTAATTTACCAATGGCTCGAGTGCCTTAGCCCTGTAGACCTATGATCCAAGCCAATTATATTCTAGCTGACTTATTTTTACAGTTCTTTGACATTGTATACTCACTTCATGTGTCTCACTGACTGCAGGGCAGATCTAAATATGCTCTGGGCTATCCGCCTAGACATTTCTTGCTCTAGGTAAAGTATGGTTGAAATACCATTTGAGTTTGATCTGCAAGGCTTGTAAATATGTAATATCAAAGATTAAGCCCTTCAGTTTCCCAGTATTGTGACAGTTGTACAAAAGATATTATATTAACAAATAAGATGTTGCCTTTTTATTGTTATTTAACATTAATAGCATGTAATAAGTTAATGACCTTATTTTTCCCCACATGTGTAGAAAATGAATAATCAAACTAGAGTGGCTGCTGAGACAAAAAAGCATCCATTGTCCATGAAATCTCTGGGGTCAGGTTTGCACTAAGACTTCTCCTGGCATAGATGTGTTTGTTCAGTCTGAGAAATTTGCACCTTCTTGCTGACCTCACTGTGTTGGTAAATACTAAAACTCAGCACTGTGAGGACACAGTATTGCTCTAAGGAAAGTTTGGATGGCTTCACTTAAGACATTCAAAGAAATGGCATAACAATGCTGACAGAAATTCTTTTCTTGTATCTCAGCACCAATTTGATGATACTTTTCACCCCTTTCAATGTTACTTGCAACTTCCTTTCATACTGCTACCACCTCTACCTACCTATATTATCTCTTTGTTGTCCCAGGCATAGCAGAAGATGCAGACATCTATCTAGTCTTTACAGTAAGCAACTCTCTTCTTCAATGTTAGCTTGATGGAGTTTGACTTATGGTTCTGGTTCTTTAAGGACTTTTCTTTTTTAAAAAATGAGCTTTTTTAATCATTGCTATGTTCTTGGATTCTATTATTTTGTACTTACTCCTAGAAGAAGCCATTCTGCATAGCTGAAGTGGAAAGGTTGACAATATTGCAAAGAGACATGCATTAAAATATTACTGTGCAGAAGCATACCTACCTGACCATCTTTTCCATTTAATTGCTCTTCTGCTCTGGCTCTGCATAAGTTTAAGAGTGTTTTTGTCTCCTATGAGTTATACCTTTATGTGATATATCAAAAGAGCCAGTCTTCTGGCAGTGGCCAGGAGAGGGGGAAGGGCTAGTGCCACCTTCTCATGAGACAGCAGGCATCAGCAAACCACCAGTCACTTCAGAGCTTACCCTCTGCTCTAGTCCAATTCTGAACAGATTTATCAGAATAGTCCTAGTACTGACCCTTATGAACTCCACAAATTACTTCTCTCCATGTTGAAAACTGACCATATATTTCTACTTTCTCTGTTGTGTTTCTCAGCCAGTTTTTACCTGTGGAAAGACTTTCTTTAATCTGCTAAGACTAAGTTTTCTTCATGACCTGACTGATTCAGCGCTTCCTCCTCTGGGAATAGATCCTAAACAAGCTTGTTTTCTTTTGGCACGGTGGAGAATCCTTGCTCTTGGTTTGGCACAGCTGGGGTATTGTTACATTCTCTGCCAATTATGGATGGATCTTATTACTGAGGTTAAGTTCTAACCCACCCATCCCCACCATCATTTGAAGATGTGTAATAATTTTGACAAACCTTAATGGCCATTCCAGATGCCCATTTATTGTGGATTGACCCACAAACTATCACATTACAAATGGTCACAAAAACATACCCACCATCTGTGGTGATGTTTGAGTTTTCTATGCAGATCTTGACATATAAACCAGGAATTAAGTTATGTCTGGTAATAGAAAAATTGGTTAAAGCTGGAATGAAATCTGAATAATAAATAGAATATAGAATCTTCCATCTTTAACAGCTGTTATTTTTCTTTCAGAAACTAAGTTTAGTCTGATGAAGAAACCCTCTGTGAACAACATAGCTGTGATCATTATGGATCAGACTACATTTTCATGTGTAATTATTCCATTTATGTTCCAATAAGAGATATTAAGATGAAGCTGTGAAAAGCTATATCTGAGTCACAACATAAGATGGTAGGTTCACAGAATAATGCAGGTAGGAAGGGACATCAGGAGGGCTCTAGTTCAACCTCCCACTCAAAGTAGGGTCATCTATGAGGTCAGACTGGATTGATCACGGATATATCTGTTTTTTAAAACCTTGAAATGTGTAAGGGTTAGGCTTGCACAGCCTTAGCTTGATTGAACCTCTCCTGTTTTAGCTTATGCCTTTGGCTCTAATCCTCCCACCATGCACCAGTGAGAAGAGTCTGGCTTTATTTCCCCAAAAAGCTCCTTTTAGGTGCTGGAGTTGATATTGGGTCCTCTCAAAGCTGTCTCTTCCCCACACTGAACAAGCCCTATTGCCTCAGACTCTCCTTAAATGACAAATGCTCCGGCCTCTGACCATCTCAGTGGTCCCTATGCTGTACCTGATTCATTCAATCAACATTTTTATTTTCTGAGCCCAAAACCAGTCTCAATATTCTAGATGGTGCAAATGATTTCTAAGTGAAGAGGAAAAATAACTTCCCTTGGCCTACTGGCAACAGTCCTGTTACTATAACCCAGGATACAGATGAATAGATATGTAGATAACAATGTAGGATAGTGGAAATGTCTGAGCTATGACTTCAAAGACTTGGTCCTTAATGACATGAGCACTTTAGGACAAGGAAATCACTGCTTAGAATTTTCAAAAACAACAGTAAGACCAGACAGTGGGTTTAAGTTTCAACCAGTAGAACCACTTCAGTCTGCAGAGACCTCCAGGTCATTCACATTAATGAGTACCTTATGGGTTAAAAGACATTCCCTGAACAAACAGAAGTTAAAGATTGATAGTGACTACCATCCAAAGCCAGAAGTAGTCAAACACAACCTGACTTGAACGGGTGTGTGCTTAAATTTTAATATTTCCAGCCTGATGAATGTGGAAATATATTCAGAAAAGTGAATCAGTAATAAGGTGATGACCGTTTTCTCCTGGATCAGATTTTTCTCCCCATGGGATTTCTAGTGAAAGAAAATAGGTAAGGGTACTGTGACAAATTCCATCTGCAAACTTAGGTCCACCAGCTTAAGAAGCCAAAGTGACTTGACATACAGAACAGGTTTTCTGGGTGAGAGTATGTGGCTGTGTAAAATATGACCAGATATCATTTGGAAGATGGCAGTCTTAATTGTTTTATTGGCATTATTCTTTATAGATGTATTGGTTTTACTCTGGAGTTTGTCTAGGTTAAGGCAAAAACTTATACTCAGGACACTACCTCAAGAATCTTGGATGATGTTTAAGTTTTCATTTCAAAAATGGTTTTTAACCCTCATACTTTGGTGCTAAGGATGGAAATGCAAACTTTTGCTTGAGACTGCAAACATGTTAGCAAGGTTGTAGTCAGGAATAAACCGACAAACCTCATGCCTGTGTTGGAACAAATCAAGCCTAAGTGACACTCAGGGAGGAGGCTGCTTGGTTTATGGAAGAGTCTGGATTGTCCTCATTGATGTGACATGGAAGGCCACAGGGCTCTGCTCCTGTGCTTTCTCATGACCTTGTGTAAATTACCAATTTATGACCATTCTAGGCAGAGGGCAGTTAACTGTCTCGTCAGGAGAAAGATGGGTTTCTTCTAGCTTTTCAGAAAAATGTTGTTGGCTTTGCATCAGAATAAACATGTTGCAGAGTCCAGATCATTACAGCCAGTTATTATTTAAGCAATAAAATCCTTACAGTCTCTTGGCATCCAGCCTTGTAGTTTTTGTGGGAAAGTAAGAAGTTGTATTATTTTCCTTCTTGCTATTTCATTTATATAACAGAAATGGAATGTCTTTCACAGTTGATTGTATGTACTTTTGCAATTCATAGATGTAAAGCCAAAAGGTCCCTGTGATTCCTAAATGTTCTGTAGCCAAACTTCTCTCAAGACTCTTCCAAATCTTATTAGTACAACATTCAGGGCAGAAACCAATACTTGGATAGCTCTGCTTAAATCCCTCTGTCTATCATCTGATAGAAAACATGCCTGTACTGCTGAAGTAAGGAGAAGCCACCTTTGTTTTCCTAACAGGAATGTATTTTATAAACCATTCTTTTAAATCTTTACAAAGATTTTTTTTTTAAGCTAATACCTTTCGGGTGTTGAGAATAGTCATAGGTATGTTGGTCGCCTCTAATGTTTTGCTTTCAACAAGAGAATAGTGAGAAGAATATTAGGAACTGTAGTTGTCTTGCAAGGGACATCCCCTATACCTGAAGGAGAATGACTCAGGACCTGGGTATATTTCCTTAAATGAAGGAAGTAGTAAAATCTCAATCTACTGTGTTTTTCCAGAGATGGAGATGGGAGATAACCTTGGGACATGCATGCAGGAAAGATTTTAAGTTCTTTAACCTGTGTGAAAAATGCATGTCAGTCATTAGAAGTTGAAATGAGACAAATTGAAGTTAGAAGTCTTTTTTTTTTTTTTTTTTTTTTTTTTTCTTATGGTAAAGGTAATAAATTGCTTGAGGAGCCCTCCTAAATCTGTGGTAGTATTCAGTTACTTAAAGTCTCTAAAGCATGCTCCCAGAGCCCTGGCCATGATTCAGTAACTGCAGCAGTAGATCTAACTGCATAAAATCTGATGATCTAATAAAAACTGTTGAAAATTAAATGGGTCTCCCTCACCACCTTTCGGGTAAGAGACAGAACACTAGCTTTAGGGAAGCAACAATGCAGTAGGCAATGAAATATCAGGAATGATAAAGAGAGGGAGGTGGAGGACTAAGGTGTAATCAATACGATTGAAGATACTGTACAGATAGGTAAAATAAGTCAGAGAATTCCCTGCAGAACAGAATAGAGGTGACATCACAACACCCACAGGATGCTTTCAGGATGGTGTGGAGGGGGACATGATAAAAATGGCAGTGCTTGCGCACTGGGAGACTCATGCTGCATTGGAGCAGGGGATCCTGAGCAACTGCAGAGGCTCCCTCCTAAGAAGCTTGCAAGACTTGGCTGTGCAAACCTATGGCTCATCTGTTCTGTTGTTGGTTGTTAGTCACATTTCAGGTGGGAGGCAGTGCTGGGGACTCACTGAGGCCACTCCCCACTGAGGATTCTGTAGCTCTGTTATTCTGTGATTCAAACTGTACTAGTGGAAACAGAGGGGTAGTGGAAATTCTGAAAACGTCATGATATCTTAAGATCTTTAGAATCATATTCCTCATTTACTAGGCTGTTAGATGCTTCTAGGAACATTTTCCTTGCAAAGATCATAGATGAACTGTAAGATTTATTTGGTTCAACATATATATATTAAAGCTACAGTTTAGCTGGTCATCATTGCCAGGTTTAAATATTCAGTTAACAACTCCTAATAGTATATAATTTCCTTTGTGTAGACTCCTTGAACTACTGAGCAGGAATAAGGATTCAGCTGGTTGAATTTTCCTAATATCTGATTATTTTTCAGGAATAAATATATATACATATATATGTATATATTTAAGCTTAGAATACTTAATGAAATGTCTTAAAATTAACTAAAATTTTCTTTCTAGGGAGCAAATATTTATTTGAATCCTAAAAAGTACTTTTGAAGACAGATCTCATATGTTTTAGTAACAGATAGTTGATCATATGATCACTGCAAATATTTGAATAATATGTATTTTTTATATATATCTGTTTTTAAGTATATCAGCAATGTTTTATTCTTGATTTTCTGAAAAAAAATCACTTATGATATAATGAGAAAAGTATATACATCCTTTTATGAAAAAGTGTTTTACACTCATCTTTGCTTTTCCTTAATGCTTTTTAAGACTTAAGCTATGTCAAACTAAACTTTTACTGTGGATCTGAAGTGAATCTTGACACCATAATCACTTAAAATGCTTTGGCACATATCTTAAAGCACATGGGCTAGATATTGGTTGAAACTAAACCAGAAGGTCCACTCCAGGAGTATACTTCACAATCTGCAACCACCAATACTCAGTGAGCTGTTCAATAGTCATAGAGCTTATCTAAATAAATTACTCCAAAATGTTTGTAGGAGACAGCATATAGTCCTGTCTTCAGCACAGATTCCTTTGTTTAACAGGTCTGTACCTATAATGCTGCACTATTTGCTGGTGTAGATGAGCCTTAGATAATGAGGACATATAAGGCTCTAGCTGAGATGGAAACTAGAGAATAAGTTAATTACCAAGTGGAGGTTTTTCCTTTGTATGCAGCTTGAAAATAATAGCATTGAGATGTAAAAAGTACACAGCATTCAGTGTTGTAACTGCATTTTAAACTTTGTGATTCATTAGACTGTACAAGATCTTATGCATCATTGATATTTGTGTACAAAGTAGGCTTATAATAAGCAATCAAAGTATAACCTCTGAAAAAGGCCAGACACGTGTTTTCTTTCTGTATTAATGTGGAAAGCTGACTTCATGAGGAAGTTGAATTATTCCAGTTCAGATGTTTCACTGATTTGGTTTAACAGTGTAACAAAAGTATTAGGAGTATAGATAAGTGTCTAACCAGCTATTGACAAGAAAAAAGTTGTAGTTTCTCTTCTCTCACACCCTAGAAAAGCTCAACAGGTAACAGCTACCATATATGTGATTGCTCTTGTAATGCAATTTCGATAGAATTTTCTTAATCTGTATACAGCAGACTGGCAATGTTTATGTACGTCTCTAAATCAATCACTTCCAGATCTCATTATCATAAGTAATCTCTTGCAAAATATTCTTGGTATTTGTCTTTTGTCAAGGTGGACAATAATATTTAATTAGGTGTTAAGTGAGTTAAAAATGGTATCTTTAGAGAGAAAAGGATGATTAGGCTTGAAGTGGCTTACTATAAAATTTTACATCATGAAAGAATATTTGCATTAAGTATGAGAAAATTTCAGTTTATTTTACCTGAAGAAATTGTATATGTCAAAGTTCAGTTGCTAAAAAATATATTTTATCTAAAGATACATGTAATACAGAAATCAGTAATTCTATATTTTGTATTCATGATGTCATAATCTCAATTTTGTCCACTTTGCTCTATACAGCTGGCATTCATTGACCAAATGGAATGGAAAAAGCATACATTCACAGCTAAGTGGGATTTTATCAGATGGTGCCAAATTTAACTACATGCACAATTTCTTAATCTCAATTTTTCATCCACAGTGAAACGCTGATGCAAAACACAACTCAGTAAATTAGTTAAGCGTACAAGTACTTTGCCTCATCTTTTTTTTTTTTTTTTTTTTTTTTTTCATTTAAAAAAACATAAAACATGAACAACAAAACACCCAAAAACAAGGAAGAGGAAAAAATAAAGTTTTTGTCTGCTCAAACCACAATGTATCTCTCTCTCCTATATGAAAAGCAGTTCTGACTCATAATGCTATTTTGGGAAAGAAAGCCAAAGCTAGTCTCCAGGCCATATACTCGCGAGGGCTGGAGCCTGCGATGAGATGATGAAAGCAGTGGTACCATCCCAGGTTTTGCCCACAGACTAAATTCTAGCTATTCGAGATGTGACTAGTTACTGATGTTAAAAATATAATGGTATGTGCTTTGCTAGGTTCCTGGGGCTGGCTCCCACCCAGCAAGTATGTTTCAGAGTATGGGTACAGTACACAGATACTTAAGGTCTCTGGGCTCAGAGTTCTGTGAAATCTGCAAAGGAGACTATTTCCGAGCGCACTGTAAAGAAAAGTGATAAAAAATTAATCAATAATGACTGCTTTCTGAGTCTGAGTGTCACTTGTAAAATGCTGATCTGGGGAAAAATCGTACATGCATATGTATACCAATGAGACCTGCAAAATATTCCTTGGGGCTTTTCTTTCCTCTAGCTTCTTCCTAGGGATCAGGAGATGGAACAGGTGGTGAAATTCTTCAGAGCATCATCCACAAGCGGCACCAGGCTGAACACTACACATATTAAGAGCCTTTCTTAACACGATCTGTTCTCTTCCTTCTCTGTACTTTCGGCAGAGGTAATTTTATGATTGTAAAAGTGTTAGCATTTTAACCATCATAGCAAGATACTTGAAATAGTACTACTAGACTCAAAGGAGAAGGTAACTCAAGGTCCAAAAGCTTTTGTTTCAAGATTTCAGACTCAGACAGATACATTTTCATTCTGTTCATTTTTTCTTCACAACCAGCAGGGCCAGAGGCTGATTCTTTTAACAAATTGAAATAGAAAATGTGGAGAGAAATATGTCACCCTTCAAAATATTATCAGGTCACTGACCTATATACAGGTGGGAAAATTTTGAACTCTGAAGTTAAATGGAGGCTTTCTGAAGGACTGGCAAGATAAAATCACTTATTTAAGGGACAAAAAGATAGCAAAAGAAAAGGAGAAACACCAGAGCTTTATACTGACACCAAGAAGAAGTAAGTCTTTGAGAAGACTTAAGATGAATTGATTCACCACAGTAGATCCAGACAATAAAAAGAGAAGAACCTTTGAAGCTAGAGAGAATTTCTTTAAGCACAGATCTTATTGAATGCTTTTATTATGAAACAAAATATGTTAAAATGATAAAATATGTTGATGACATGAGGTACTGTCAACATGATGAAGGATTAAACTAACATATGGGAAGAACCAACTTCCAGCTTTGGCAAAACTGCAACTGGATATTGTCATGTTTCAAATTCCACTTGTATCAATTGCATCCAACATTTGTCTCGTCTGTTTGCAGTGAAAATTGTGGTTCTATATGTATGTTGTTAAGCATAAAACTTTCTCGTTTTAACCCTACCCTTTGCACTATGCTATTATTACTCTTCAATTTCTTGTTCTTACCAAACTCTCAGGGGTTTTTTAGGGGGATATGAGGAAGGTTATCACTTGGTCATTAACTTTTCTGAATTACATCTGTACATTTATCTTTACTGTGTGTTTTTTCTTCACTTGCTGCTTTTTATCTCAAACCTTTCCTTTCTTTCCTTCTTTTCTTGTCATTGCAAGTATATTGCAAATACTGGTGTATATCCCAAAATATTATCCTGAAGTCTAAAAGTAGCTTCATTTCATCACTTTTTACATGTTGATTGTAAGGGTTGTTTTGGTATCTTTAGGATGAAGAATACCATACCACTGTACAACTACAAACTACTATTATTCCTGTAGGGTTTTTAAAAAATATATTGTTACATACCTTTTAAAATACAAGTCTATGTATGATGGTAAGCATTTTATTAACGTTTTTCTTTCTACTCAGTCAAAGGATTAAATCATGTTATTTGCTTTGATTTGGCTCCTACACCACAAATGTCCCTGAAAACTGAAATGGCAAATATGCTGTATGATGCATAAAAGAGGAAACCACTCCATGTAACTATTTCAGATGTAGTTTGTCTGTGTTTTGTAATAGTGAAATGGAGGTATCTGTCTTTTTGCTTGTAAAGTGAAGGGTACGGATTTATTTTAATAGAAAGTTAGTAATTGCAGTGTGAATTTATCCCAGCAATATGAAGGTGATTTTAAGCATTCTATTTAAGTAAAAGGGATTTCTTAAAAAAAAAAAAAAAAAAAAAAAATCATTGTTATTATGTACTAATAACTCACTTTCTCAATTTTGGCAGTCGCTCATTGTTAACTTTTGGCCAACTATAGATCAACATCAAGTATTGTATTCTTTATCCTTGTTTGTGGGAAATCACATTTAATATATCTACTGTATCTAATGTTGACACAAGGCATAAAAATAATGTGTAAGTCGGATGGTTTATTTGTAGTGGATATAATCAAAAGTTTAAATAGCAAAAATTCGTGAAATTGCTAGGCAGACATTGAATCCCTCAATGCAGGAATTATATTGATTATAAACTCAAGAAATAACATCTCAGATATATAGTAGGGACAAGCTAGGATAGCACATCTCCTGGAAGAGCTATATCCCCCATTCTAATGAATTTGTGTCAGCTTTGAGTAGTGTTTGGACCTATGTACATGAGCCAGCTGGTCCTTCTTTCTGCCCCAGTGTAGGTAAAAAGAGAAGACTTAACCACTTCCCTGAGCAACCTGTTCCAATGCTTGACAACCCTTTCAGTGAATAGTTTTTTCCTGATATCCAATCTAAACCTAATCTGGTGCAACTTGAGGCTGTTTCTTCTTGTCCTGTCACTCATTACTTGGGAGAAGAGACCAATAGCCACCTCACTGCAGCCTCCTTTCAGGTAGCTGTAGAGAGGGATAACATCATTCTCCAGGCTGAACACTCCTAGTTCCCTCAGCTGCTCCTCATAAGACTTGTTCTCCAGACCTTTCACCAGCTTCATTGTCCTTCTTTGGACACGCTCCAGCACCTCAATGTCTTTCTTGCAGTAAGGAACCCAAAATTGAATGTAGTATTTAAGGTGAGGCCTCACCAGTGCCGAGTGCAGGGGGATGATCACTTCCTTATTACTAGTGGCCACACTATTTCTGATACAAGACAGGATGCTACTGGCCTTGGCCACCTGGACACATTGCTGGCTCATATTCATCCAATTATTGACCAACTTGTTTTTAAATATATCTTTTTTTTTTTTTTTAATTTCTTTCTTTGTCTGTGTCTTAAAGCCATTCTCAGTGTCAGACCAGAGCCAGACAGAACTTATATCAGATGAGAAAATGCTAATATGGAGGCCTAGAGTGGTCTAACTATCTATTGTGCATAAACAGACCATATCCCACACTGTCATTGTTAAGACAAATAGGGGGAACAAGGGAACACACACTCATATCAGCTGTACCTTTATGTTTTTGTAAAAAGCAACATAGAACTGTCCCATCTTGAAGAACCCAGAAGAGGCAAATGCACTTGGGCCAATGTTACTTGGAAGCATAAGAGATTTTATAATCCCATGTCTGTTAGGAGAACCTGAATAAGTGACATGTGTGTTAGCTGAAAATAGGGAGCAGGTGGTGGGAAAGTTTGTAAATTTCACTGCTCCCACAAAAAGTATTCACGTGTGTCTGCTTCAAGCATGTAGTGTACTTAAATTATTATTTATGAGAAAGAATAACAACAATACCTATACTTTAGATTTCCTGCCTTTTCTTCTTGAAATGATTCCCCGTATTTTCTTTTTCCTCAAGCAATTTTCATCCCTCCATTGTTTTCACAGGAGATCTCATACTGGATTTAGCAGAAATTCTTTAAGAGTTAGGAGAAATGTTTTTCCCGTTAAATTTTACTTGCAGTTTTTGGCAGAGTTAGGTAGTGAAATTTTTCTCACGTGCACCATACAGGAAAATGTTGTCAGTGTGGCACAACTACTTAACACACTGAGGCTACTAAAAGAGCATCCACAGAGGTGTGTTGTACTGGGAATATCAGGAGCTGTTTAGAGAATCTGTAGTGGAAGAAAAAGAAAAGTGGGCCACCTTAATTCACTGTAGTCTCCAGATCTAGCACATAGCCTCAGAGGTTTGCTCACCCTATACTGTCATATGATTTTTAAAGTACTACGTGGCCAGGAGCTCTCCTAGTGGAAGAGGAGATGGTTTGGATTCTTTCAACTGTTCTCAAAAACCAGAAATCCTTCCTATATGAGCACAAGAAATGGACCTGGAATTGGATCTATCTTTGTGAGAACCATAGAGAGAGCCAAGAAGGAATAGACTCCAGAAAGTGCATGTAGCAGGACCTTCTTATCTCTCAAGTTTCCACAATGAAAGCATTTATCTCTCTGCTATGAAATTTTCTTGGTACTTGCACATTTTCAAGATTTACAAGTTTCCTAAGTGATTTGATATGTGCCTGTCTGCCTATTTATCTCTCCGTTATCTCCCCAAATTTTGAATGCTTCTGCTGATTTTAACCAAATGTGACTAACTTCGTCTAAGCCTCATGAGATCTTCAGAAGACTGAGATACCGTTAAGTATCCAGATAGCAAGAGGAACTGATGCATCAATTCACAGCTGTCCAGAGGCACAGGAGTCTCTATGAATGTCCCCAAAGCTTCAACTAAAGCTAACAATCTGGTAGATATTAATGTCAATCAACCAAATTCAATCCTAAGCAGACAGTTTTCATAAATCCTGGATCGCTTCAAGCAAACTTACTGACACTTGAGAATGTACCTTCATGTGCGTTAGACAAAAGGAGGAAATTCCATTCACAGTTACTGCAACAGGGGAGAGGGACACCAAGAATAGCTTCATCTGTAAAATGTAGTGGAGAGGGCTCTTCTCATTACACATGATCTAAGGATGGAAGATTGAGAGTGGAAGAGAACTGTAAAATGAAATGACTGCAAAATGGATTATTATCACAGTTATAATAGATTTTTTGTTTAAATTTAGGAAGTGAGTGCATTTGAAAAACACTGACCTGTGCTAATGATGCTCATAGATTGTACATGTGGATTTTTCCTCTTTTAAAGAAAAAATAGTCACAGTCAGCACATCCACAGCAAAAGTTGCTTAGGTTTAAAAGCTAGTCATATGGTATACAACATCTCTGTTAAATTCTACTTAAGGTGGTTCAAGAAGCATTTGTTGTTTGTTAAAATAGGCTGTAGTAGGAGAAGCTGACAAATATAGCATGTGAATATCAGCTTCAGTGACTAAACTGAAGAGCAAAAGTGCAAGAGGATGGGAGGAAGAAAACATCTTTTCCTCCAACTACAATTCTATCCAAATCAGTAGTAATAATAAAACTGGTAACTGAGTTAAAAATAATTATGTATAGTAATAAGAAATAATTACTTATAATATGAAGTAGAAAATGTAGTTGTTACCTTTGGCTTTGGGCATTGCTGTGGTGCCTAACAGTACCTTTCAAGTACAGAACCTCTTTGTGCTGAGCAAGTAAAAGCTCTCAGGGTTCCAGGGAGTTTTTAATTTAAATATGCAGGACAAATGCTTCCCTGACATCATACATCACTTCAGCAGCACAAGAAGGAGTTTTCCCACCTTTCCTGACAGCAATCCCTGGTATGCCAGAGTGTTTTGTCTCTTACTATTTTTTCTTGAATTCATGTAACTTTAAAATATTTTCCCTTTTCTGATTTCTCCTGCACTTCTAAATTTTTGATTTGACAACAAGTTCAGACCACTGTTGCAATAATTTTTTTTTTTTTTTTGCCAGTGAATAAAGCTTACATTTTTTGCAAATATAACTAAAACCGGAAGGCACTGTGCCATCTGAGGTTGCTAAAATCACTGCTATTTTACTATGAATTTTATTGCTTAGTGTCTTTTTCTGACATTTTTGATATCAATTTCTAAATTACTTCGGTGGCCAGTCTGACTTTTTGAGAGCAGTATGATGAATTTTTGAAGCAGAATATCTGTGAACAAGAACCCTCTTACCCTATAACGGGAGCTCTGTGGTTTACTTGAGTTTATGTGCTGACTGGTAAAGTTTTATTTTGATCTTGCAGTCCCTCTCACCCACACTGCACTTGGCTGCTGCCCACCAGTGGTACATTGTAGGGAATACATGAAAAAGAGAGAGCAAAACATTACAGTTATTTTTATTACATTAATAGCAATAATATATGTCAAAGCTAAGATATGGTTAGCTACTGTTCTGTGTCAGAGAAAAAGAATAAGGTGAATATTAAACAGTTACTTATATCAGGGAATTCTTACTACATTTTTCTGCGCAGGTTGCTAATTCTCTTTTAGCAAAGATAACATTTAAGACAAGTATTTACTTTTGAATACGAAAAGATTCTTTGATTCGTTTTCCATATTGTTTGCCTAACAATGATATATATATTTAAATGGATTACTGATCTACTATATTGCTTGTCTAGAAAGACTGAGTACCTTACTTGCTGCTTAAATGTTGAAAGTCATCATATTTTTATATTTAAGCAAATGCTTTAATATTGAGCAGACTAATAAACTTCTTGAACTTTACTAAACAGCTGATTTAATAGCTCTGTATATAATTGTACTAATCAAACACTGACCAAATAATCTGGAAAGTAAAACGTTAAGCAATGAAAAAGCACATAAACTTTTTGCTATATAAATTTATTAATTCACATAGAAAGAAAATAAATTTTTATGTATGCAGGGAAAGAAATACAAACTTCTATACTTACACCTTTTTGCAGTCTTGAGATATATACAGAAAATCTGAATACATGCTGTTTTGAGGAGAAAGGCTAAAGGTCTGAATCTTTACTGTATTGGGATATATAATGATTTCCATTATTCCTTCTATTGAAGGATTCGATTGGAGGCAGAAAGAAGGTTTTTTATTTACAAGAAAACAAAAGTATTTCACAGTTTGCAGTGGCTTTCAAGTGTGTGAGTCTATTCAATTCCTGTTGTTATGCTAAGCACTTTCTAGCCTTTCTAGACTAACATCTACCATGTCTGGTGTGTTCCTTCTGTCACATATGGTGTGTAATGTTTTTGTTTGACTGGATTTTTGTTTGTTTCTGTTTGTTTTGGAAAGATGTCTGTGCTTTGGTACTTGTCTCCAATATAATTTAAAGGCAATTACATCTTGCATCGAAGATGAAAGATGATGGCATTTATGCTGGTCTGTACTTCTACGTAAGCCATTCTGTTGACTACAAAAAATGTTACGTACAAGTACATAATTTTTTTAAAAAATTACCAATGGAGCTATGTACAAAGCTACAGAAAACCAAGAAAGAGTAAATTATGTATGTTCAGCTAAAGAACACTGTGTGATAAATGCCAGTTCTCAAAGTGATTTTTCCCTGACCGTCAACATTATCTGTATTTCATTCATGTTCAGCTTCAATAAGCTGTTCTTCATTCATGAGCTGATTTTCTCCAAACACTAGGCCATCCTAGGCATTGAAGGGGAAGGCAAAGTTTGCATCATGGAAATACTACCTCCTCCGGGACCTGTGTGTCTGAGCATTGCTTGATGCTGCAAACAGATACTGAATGGATGTGGAGAAAGAATATGGGGTTGATAGATGAGGGATTGAGTTTTGGAGGGATGTTTTCCCTTAACTGTTTTGGGTATGTCCTGCCAGGAACTTCTAACTCATTCAGCTTGCTTCCAGCACCTCTACAAGGAAAGCCCACATTATCCATTGCTGGTGAAGCCAATCACTCCAGATGATGAGAGTAGATATCCTGACTGCACTGACAGGCAGCAGTCATCCAACACTAAAGCTGCTTCTACTCAGCGAGATCTCCTAGTCTGTGTAGTCTCAAATATATAGTCTCTGCATCACCCAAGTGACCTTGCAGAAGTTTTTTTTCCTAGCTCCTCTATAAATTTAGTCAGGAATGGAATGGTTGATGATAAAGAGTGGGTACCTCTCTCATGTATTTCTTGCAACATGTGTGAAGGAGAAATCTTTTGTTCTCTGAATTAAGTGCTGGCTGTTTTGGACATGAGTGTCTATGGTTGTTCAAGACTATGTTTCATGAGCCAGAGAGCGCAGAGGTTGGTTTCACAGTCCAAAGTCAATAACAGATGTAACCTGAGGTAAGACCTTTAAACTTTGGAAATATTAATACATTATGACTTGACTGGTACAGGTGAAAGAGATCTTCACTATTTGAAAAGGCATCTCAAATTTGTGCAGTGTCTGTGAAGGATGACTCAGGATGGTTCTTCATAGCATTTAATGCTGGGTTCTTTGGTAGGTGGTTAGCACCCCAGAACTGACAGTGTGGATTAGAGTGGCAGGTTAATTGAAGGTTTTTGCCTTCTTATACAGCTTCAGATTAAGGTTGAATAATTCCTGCAATTTACACTGCATCAGACTTCATTTTTTATTACTCATGTGGATGCTTTCTCTTCATTTGGTTGGTGATATTGTAACTTTTTTTTTTCCACAATTGTAGCACTGTTTTCCATAATATAATTTTAAACTTGTGGTAATTACATTGTGGCTCATTGTATGTCACTGTCAATTTTGCATGCCTAATTACAGACTTTGCAGTCATAATTTCTAATAGTGCCCTTTCTGGATCATTTCAGTAATCAATATATACATTTTCCCTGTATGAGAAAATAATCTATGCATATTTATATGCATGTCACCAGAATCCTGTGTGTATCCTTTTTTCATTTAATGCACTGTAACATGTTTCTTTCTGTTATCTATTTATTTTAAAATGCTCACATTATTAACAGTGCATGTATTATTCAATTTATAATTTTCTTTATGGCATTTGGATGCTTATTATGATTTGGATGTTCCTTTGTCACTTCTACACATCTGTTTTCTTTTTTTATGCTTTTTCTTTCCATTTTTTTTTTCATGTTTTGCTGTTCTTCTACAATACCAATTCTTTCACTAGAACTTGCAATCTGTTATGTTTTTCATTTCAATATAGAAATCCTCTTTCTGACATAATTCCAATGATTAACCTGTCAGGATGTTTTGTTTTATCTTCATATATATTTCATGTATACCCTTATTAGGAATTGTCTTCCCAGAATGAGAGATAAGATTTGCTGTCTGTGTTCTATTTCATTAGATTTTTCTATTCAAGTCATTTTCTAGTCTCAGGCCTCAAATTCATTTGTGCACCCATGTCCAATTTATATTTAATACATGTTTCATTTCTGTTTAATGTAGTATTCTAGTCAATAGACATGGTTTCTCTTGAACAGTTTCCATAACCAAGTCCTCTTCATTAATGTTGTTCCTTCTTTTTCTACAGTAGATGAAATCCTTTCTGCTGAAATCCTCTTTATTTTGGACAATTTATTTTCTGTGGGGAATGTTAGTGGTGTCATGGCCTTTGTTAAGAATACATCTGCTTTATTTGTCAACAGGTACATTTTATAATTTTTAAAATGTTTTTAAAAAATATTTTATTTCTTGTAAGTACAGTGGTAGTGTCCAAAAGCTCATGGTTATGTGCTGTGAGTATTTTCATGTTTTTGCGAAGTTATTCTACTTGTATTTTACAAATTCATTGCAACAAATACTTTGTCTCTGTGTACAGCTTGAAGACCCACTCCATGCATTCTTTGTCTTCACCATGCTTTCACAAAAACTTGTTACCTGGTATTTAGACTTTACTGCCTTTATTAATTCTTTCAGTTCTTCCAAATGTAAATTGAATTCCCCTTGTGGTCCACTTCTCATTTTTGACTCTTAGAAGACTTCTCAGGTCTGGTCTCAAATTAGGGATTTAATGGAAATAATCTATTTACAGTTATGTACTTAACTCCATAGTGGTATGTATCCTTCAAAAGATTCTTTGCGTTGTTACTGTTTCCTGTAAGACACATATTGATGGGATTTAATTTCTTCTGATTTCAGTGGCATAGTCTGGTAACTAATCTGCTTTTATGCTACCTGAAACTAAAACTCAACATCAGAAGATATAATTAAAATGCGCACATATTTTTTCTGTATAGATTCTCTTGCTTTCTTGAAGAAATCACATTCTAATATCTTAGTTGTTCACATATGTTTCTGGAGACATGGGATTTTTCAATGGTCTTTAGATTCTCCATCTACTTACCTCTTTTCCCCTGATTTCTCAATTTCAAGACATTTTCTCTGTAATACCACCCAGTTCTAGTACCACATAGTGTTTATGTGGTTGTTGTTGAACTCCAAATATTTTTGTACGATGATATTGACTGTTTAACAGACAACAGGAAAGCCACAAACATTTAGAGAAAGATACCTGGAAGGAAAGGCAATATTTACGTGGTTTATCTCACTGGATCTGCATGGGACATGCGGCCAGTCGCAGTGTTTCCCTGTGACTCCCTGGTTGCCAGGTTCAATAGCCATTTGTTTTATCTAGGAGTACTCTTGAGACCCTCCCAAGTATTATGCCACAGGAGTATCCAGCATTTCCAGCAGACTCCAGACTGTTGTGGCTCACAGTGTCTATCCATGGGTCCCACAGGACCTGTTCCACATGCTGTGGAGCTCCCACTATGACTTTCCACTCCACACTGTGCTTCCAAACTGCCTTGAAAATGCCAACATGTCTCTATGGAAGGAGACAAAGACAGCAGAAGATACAGTTGTCTTTCCCCAGCATGCACATTCGGTGATTTAAGGTTCACCTGCACCACAGCACCTTCTTCCTTGCTCCCCAGGACAGTATCACTTTTAATGTAGCCATTCATGACCTTCAGTCGGTTTGGAGTGATAGTCCCATCCATGTCCTGCCTCTGTTGTCCTACTCCACATGGGTGGGAAAGGGATAACAGACAACTGTACTAGCAATTAAAATATCCTATGTGAGGACATGCATGAGGAAAGGCCTTGTCTCTGCCAGATGCATGACAAAAATTGTGTTACTTTTCCCCCTGTGCCAGGATGAAGACTGCCCTGAGGCAGTCTTTCACTGGAGGTAAAGATTCTGTCTGACTTCTATCTGCCCCACTACTGCTCTAGTTCAGCAGTGCTGAACCAGTGTCTCTGGGTTTGCTCCCCACCAGAAAGGACTGGTGGCAATAATGGAGTTCAGATCAGCTTTGGTTAAGACCTGCACACCTATATAAGGGACAGCTGGGTATTTTTAATTACCTCCTACCATTTCTATGGGCAAAATATTTTTTCACCCTTCCTCCTTTCCTGTCCTTTCCTTCCCTTGTCCTTTTTTCCCATCTTTTCCTCACTTTACTATCCTCTTGCTACCTGTGTCTGTATGCTGACTCGGTCCATTAAAATGACAACACCCCTCTCCCCCCCCATTTTTTGTTGAGTTTGTTTTCTGTAATTTAATGTATGAAATTGTTTAACAAATCAGGCATAGGAGATGAGAAAGAGGAATGAATTACCTTCTTCAGCAACCTTAGAAATACTGTGTTTGAAGAAGCCTGTGTAGGACAACTATCACAATACTGTCATGACTGCAGTGTGGGATGAGGAACAAATGGATGGTTCGCAAGGTCACCCTGCTCATGGCACCAACTGTATCGCAGATGAAAGCACAGAGAAGAAATGGCATACAGTTATTGATCACAGTCTGTGTCCTACTGCCGGGGGACCTGCTCCCTTAATTTCAGAGAAGAAAACACATGAGATTCAAGGAGTTTGCGGCTGTTCCAAGGTGAATGATGCTGATTTAGTTCCTCTTTGCCAAAAGGCAGTGCCAGAGCTCTTTGTTGGAGTGACCAAGGCACTGGGAGATAGCTGTGAAGGTGAAACATACATCTGGTCTCAGACGTGTATGAACCTCTGATTAGGCCAGTTTGTCACTATACCCTTCATAAAACAGCAAGAGCAGCCACAAGTTTTCCTCCTCGTTACTAAAGTACTGCATAAATGCTTAGAAAACAACAATCTACAGCAGAATGGAGAAACCTAAATCCACTTCTGAGAAGCGGTGGGGCTTCTCTTTGTGGGTTTCTGCAGTGTACTGGATACCGAAAAAGCAAGCACTTGATAACAGTGTCAGATGCTTTGATTGCCTTCTGGATTTTCTCAGTTTTCTGGCCAGAGAATTGCTCAAGAGTTAGTCAGCTTCCTGATATAACACACAATAATTAAGTCTGCTTCAGAAAGTGTGTTCAGAGCAGGTATCACTCTCACATGTATCAGGAGGTAACTATGACAAAACCAGGTTAAGGGCAGCCTTTCAGTCATTTTCCAGATTTATGTAAGGCAATTCAGGAAACAAATTCTCAGAATCCTGAAGATAGTCCAGCCTTTCTCCTTGTACTGGACATGTTTTAATTATTTTACTACAAAATACCATCAAATAGATAACCATAAGTATTGTCAAAAATTGGTCATGATAAAAAATGATATAGTTCTATGAACAACAGGGAGGGGAATATCAGCTCTTTGAAACCTGAACTCAAGATTGCAGTGCTCCACATGATTGATTCTGGTACCCCAACACATGACATGCAAAAAGTGATCAAGAACAAGATCAATATAAATGAAGCAATATCAGAGCAAAGTTTAACTGATGTTGACTTGGGAACATCTTGGGAGAAACTTGACGATCTGGATTTGTCAGTGTTGACCTTTACCCCCGTAACAGTTGCTTTTCATGTTTGCTTTTCTAAAGATAGTTGGAGGGTCAGTTGTAGCTGGATGACCTTCATATATACTGTTCACCTGTTGAGAAGTTACTACAGATAATATTCTTATTTTCACTGGTTTAGAACAGAGGTGGCCTGACAGTGACCTGTGGGCTGTACCTTGCCTGACAGACTTATTCTGTGAGGCTGTGGCCTGATCCATCCTGCTTTCTTTCTTGATGACAACATCTCCACTATCAAGTCTCAGCAATATGGGCAAGTGTCCCTAAGTCTATCAAGTCAGGGAAAGTATCTGGACCTCTAGATATAAGATCAGATTCACACACAGAGCCTCTTGTCTCACAGGACACAGAGCTGAGTCAATGCTGGACTTGAGATAGAGGCTCGGCCACTCACATGAAAAGGTGACAAATAGTTCTCAAGCCTCTTCTTATGGGGTCTTCTCCACTTGAAAAGCTGGACTTCCCAACTCACACTCTCTTCTATTTATGATCTCTTTTGCTTTTTCCTTCTTGTTTTCAGATTATGATTTCTATGTTGGCTTCAGAAGAAGCTCAATTTTTTTCATTTTCTCTCAAATATAGAGGATGAGACTAATGATTTTTTTTTTTTAATATTTCATTATTTAGTATGTGTACCTTGCATAGCTTAATTCTGTTTTGTGTTTTATATGGGTTAGTTTTGGATGGTCTGAATTGTGAGAAAAGACTAATTAAAAAAAAAATCAAATTTGATATTGTAATTCACCATTTTGAAACAATTTTGAAACTCTTGAGCAAAAACAATATAAAAACATTCAGTATAAAAACCAACATTCATCACTAAATCATCCATACATCCTTACAATGAGGCAAAAAGAAAAGTTGGTTTAGGTTCAAAGTTTTTCAAAGTTCGGCTTATGGGTGGTCTCTTCAAGCCTTTACTTAGTCAATTACACAGTGGGTGTGTGAAAGTTAAAGTACATCTTCCCTTTTTACTACTTACACTATACTACTGCCACTGTTCAAAATCATGTTTTTTAAAGTCTCAAAATAAAGATTAACAATAAGATCTGAACAGCAGCTGTCAAACACATTTGAAATTATTTTTTCCTTGGAGTACAACAAGGTCACTAGTTTCCTTGTTTATGTTGTCTTTCAGACTCAATTACATGTATATATACCCCTGCCATAAAAAATACTTTTCAATCTGTTTTGAATACTAGTTCATGATAAGAAGTCAATTTTTAAAGTTTTTACCATTCCTACCAATTTAAAGAACATGTACAGAGTTTTCAGCATTAGTAATTATGTGTTTCAAAATGAAAGATTAGTGGCCTTATATCTGTCAGTAATCATCACTCACACAACTGGTGCAGTGCATGGTTTTGCTTCTACTCGAGAAATTACAGTGTCCTCTCACTGTTCTAAATTAATTCTTCTAAGAGATTTTAGTGTATAAAGAGACTGTCTTAAAAGTTTTTTTGGCCAAGATTACACTTGGTATTTTTTAGTGTAGCCAATGGCTCTAACACATGGTATACTGTGCTCTATCTTCAGCATCACCCTGTTAAATCAACGTATGTCTATTAGTAAAGGATCATTTCTTTCTGTTGTAGTTAATGATGGCATCAAATATCCAGTCTTGTACTTTATGCATGATTCCAAAAATCTTTATCTACCCTTGATGACAATTCTTCAGTATGACATGAATTTCTCATAATTTAAATTTTCAAACTTTTTTTTTGCATTAAACAGGGCATTTCTTCAGTAATTACCCATATTACAGAATCTGCATAACTTTCTGTTCCCTTAGCTGCATTATTTATTTCTATATTAGCTACATATGGAACATTAACGTTCCATTTATCTCCTATTGCAAATAGTCTTGTGGAGAGATATAAATCATAAGACATCTGGTTATGGACAGGCAAAATTTTAGAAACGTCATCATAAACTAAGAGTAATGGGTTAATCTGACAGGGCAACTCTGTGTTATGATATACAAAAGTATCCGAATATCTTTAAGTGGATTAACTGTTAAAAAATGCAGTTTGGCAGAAATGGAAATGTTCATGATTTGCAGTCAAAATACTGACTAGTTCTGGTTAAGAAAATAACAGAAAAGGCAAAATATCTGAGGTGCTTCATTTTGATTATTTCTAATGGAATGTGATTTTCTTTTTTCTACTTCAAGACATTTTAATTTTTGAAGTTTTCATACCAAAGAAAAGACACATCTAAAAAGTGAGGAATTAAAAATAATTTTCTAATTTGTTTGAGAAGGCTCAATTGACCTTAGAAGTCCCTGAAGTATAAATTCCATCCTGATGTGCAATGATTTATTTTTAATTCTTTCAATTCTTCAAATCAAATATATGAAAACAAACAAGCAAAATAAAAATCCACAGCTCTCCAACTGAAGTCTTCAGTTTCAGTTTTCATTTTTAAAAAGCTCAATTTCAATCGTCATCTTTGAGCACACTCTTTGCAACAGTGAAAGTCTTATGCATGAATATATTACTGTGGTACTGTTCATATCCACACAGTTGATGCAGCACTCAGATTAGAAGGGAACAACTACAAGCTGTGTGTCCTCTCTTATCTCTATTCCTATCATTTAGGCTGCTTTTAAAAATTTGATGCCAGATGATTAAACAACCCAGATCTCTCCAGCCAGGTTTTGCCCTCTGATATACTGATTTTTATCTGTGTTGGTGTCTCCAACCCCTGCATGATTCACAGACTGAAAAGCTGCCTCAAGTTAGACAGTTCTCTTGAGTCTCTGGATTTGAAACACTTAACATGATTACTACTGCCACTATTAGAGAGCATTGTTTGTGAACAAAATATTTGTCAGCCACTCCCTTATTTCTGAATTTCTCATCCCTAATGGAAAACAATTCCTGAGAGCTTTAAGGGAGTGTTATTAAAATTCAGATCATGGATAGCACCACCCTCCCATTCAAATATACTTCTACCTTCCTTTTGAGTTTTAAAGTGAAATTAACAGCATTTACATAACATGCTTTTAAAGAGTGCACACTACTTTTAAGTAATTCAAACAGTCCTTACTAATCTATCGCATCAGATTATTGAGAGAAATGTGATTATTTCAGAGTAGAAAGAGCTTTTTCCCCATCATAGTGGGAAAATAGTCCAGGCTTTTTAATGGTCATCATCAGTACCATTGGCATAAAACTTCTACAGCTTTTGCATAGATGTTTAGTAAGACATTCCTCCAACAGCAGAGGTACTAAAAGCCTGCTTTTACAGATTTGTGTCCCATGCTGCCTATCATGATTCCCTGAGATGTCTTTTGTTCCCTCCCACCAAATCCTGCCCCGAAGCCCCAGGTCTTTCTCCCTGGTGATAACCACTGGCTGCAAAAGGAGCAGCATATGCCCCGGTTGGTGCCAAACTGCGGGTGAGCTGACTGCCCAGCCTGTACGTGCACCCTGGCTGTCAGCTGGCCAAAGAAGAACAAGTAAGGCTGAGCTCAGGATTCAGCCTCTCCTTTGGCAGGACCTTCCCTTGACCCTTTCCCCTGTGTTTAGTGACAGATTTTCATGAAACTTGTCCGAACACAGTACCTCTGATACCTATCTGTTTCTCAGTGGGTAAAACAGATAACAGGGAAAGGCAGGCAGACTGTAACAATCAAATATAAGCTTTATCTCCTTAAGAAACCAACATGAAAAAACCCATGTTTTTAACCTTCATTTTTTTTTTCTACACATGAGTTATTTCTGGTTTCTGGATTTTCAGAAACCTTGTGTTTGTATGTTGCTTTTTAACAGAACGCCTCCAGAAAAAAAAAAAATCTTTGTCATGTTGATGCATTTCATGCTTTACCTTCTAGACTCTGACAAGCCCTAATAATTCCTCATTTGTGGCCAGAATGAAATAAGAAATCCAAAAAAGCGGTGTCATGAATCCAAGTAACATACTGGAAAGCGTCCTGAACTTCAGGCTCCATTCATCCTACTTTATCCTGTAGTGCCCATCAGTAGTGGAACTCTATCTGCATCTGTTTCAACATGTCAGGTCTCTGAACCACACTTCTGAAACAGTCCCCATGTAAAAAATGCAGAAGCAACATTCAGGCAACATAGCCTTCATAGTGGCACTGCATTTCAAAGCCCCCAGTGGAGAAGGTTACACTTGACTTTTTGTTATAGAAACCTCCCAGAGGACATGTCCAGACAATGTACCCATAGCACTAACCTAACTTTCCTTCAACTTGGTCTGAATAAGCTGTCCTGTTAGGAACTGTGGATTTACATCTTGTCCTTTTCACTAGATCAAGAACAGAGTACAGATTTCTTTGGCCGTATCTTCTTGTGTATACTTGATTTTGTTTCCTTCCTAGCATAAAAGATTTCCCAAATTAATGTCTGCAAAATAGCTCTCCACTTTGAATATGATATATAGAGCATGATGAGTGAGGTAGATCAACAAGTGGAGAGATTTGGACTCTTCTTTGGTGTCTGTTTCCATCTGTCAGAATTGGAAAATAGAAAGTAATGTGAATCAGTTAGCATTTAACTGTAATCTCCACTGTAAGGACTGCCAGAGATGACTTTGGCACAGTCTGCCTGGGCAAGTATCCAAGACTTCTCATTGTATATGTCTTGACTTAAGGAAGCCTCCAGGCATGAGCACCCCAAATGTTTTTGCTTGGAAATGAGTTCCAAAACATTTGCCATTGATGTGATCCTGAATTTTGTAAATGTGTTCATTTTTTCCCTTTTGAAAAGGGTTTCCTAATGTTTTAGCTGCCTGATGATATCAAGGAAATTTTTCTTGGTGTGCACTGAAAAATGCTTGGAAATCCTGCTCTCTCTTCTCCTTCTCTAACTCCTGCAGAAGAGAAGACACTAATGAAAAGATCGGTTCTAAAGCAGAAGATAGATGAAAAGATATCTTAAAATGACCCTCAAGTTAAATGAAAGCAACATCCCTTGTCTTCAGACTTACTTACATTTCTAACACTTTATTCTATTGCTGTTTGAAGGAGAAAAAGAAGCAAACCACAGCAAGATAAAAAATAGATATGAATTAATTACAAAGTACTTGTCTTAAATTACAGTTCTGCCTCACCTCTCCCTTCTGCAGCTAGTGAACGACTTATCGGGAGATCTTGCAGGTTTCTAGAATGACAGGACCAAACAAGGCTGAAAAGTCTGTTCCATTTTCCCTCTCATTATGCAGTCTTACTGATTTGGTAAGATTTCTTATTTGTTTTTAATACAGACCTTGTAAATTAGTACATTGCTTCTCCAGTGCAAATATTTCCTTAGAGCAAGACACTGCCAATTTACTATTAACAAGACAGATAGAAAGACATAAATCTAAGCTGAAATATGTTTATTGTGATTGAGGGAGGAGCCTGCTATTGAATATAACCACCTACATAACCAGTGCGTGCTGAAATTCATAGAAATTATAGCATACCTTGTAAAATCTCTGTGTACCAGAGGAAATGACAGTGCAATTTACATAAATACCAGTATTTTCCTGTTAGGTATCCTTGACAAGACTGAATGAAGTGAAAACATAAATGAAAACAAAATCACAAAAACTTACAAAATCTCTCTATTTTTCAAGTTGTTATCTTTTTTTTTTGGTTTGGGAATACTTCAGATAATAGTTATTAACATAAATGTTAATGTTATCAACAAGGTTGCAACAAATATTTCAGGTAGTTAGAATGTCTATTTACCATAGAAAATTTGGAGAAAAGCATCATGTTACAGCTTCTCAATATTTAAGATATCTAAAATTTTAATCTACATTAGAAATTATTTGTCTGTCTATGCTTAGGAAAAGAGAAGCCTGATATTAACTTTGCAAATCGACTTCTAGATCTTTAGAGGTTCTAACTCATAGTATCATAGAACGGTTTGTGTTAGAAGGGACCTTAAAGATCACCTAGTTCCACCCCCCCTGCCCCGGGGCAGGGCCCCCTTCCCCCAGCCCAGGGTGCTCCCAGCCCCGTCCAACCTGGCCTTGAACCCTTCCAGGGAGGGGGCAGCCACAGCTGCTCTGGGCACCCTGGGCCAGGGTCTCACCACCCGCACAGTAAAGTATTTCGTCCTTATATCTGATCTAAATCTGTCCTCTTTTAGTTTAAACCCATTACTCTTCATCCTATCACTACACTCCCTGATAAAGAGTTCCTCCCCATCTTTCCTGTAGCCCACTTTAAGCACTGGAAGGCCACTATAAGGTCTCCACGGAGCCTTCTCTCCTCCAGGCTGAACAGTCCCAACTCTCTCAGCCTGTCCTCATAGGGGAGTTGCTCCAGTCCCCTGATCATCTTTGTGACCCTCCTCTGGACCTGCTTAAGGATGTTCATGACTTTTCCTTATCTCGGAGGCCCTAGAGCTGAACACAGTACTCCAGGTGGGGTCTCACAAGAGTGAAGTAGAGGGAGACAATCACCTCCCTTGACCTGCTGGCCACACTTCTCTTGATGCAGCCAAGGATACAGTTGGCTTTCTGGGCTGTGAGCACACATTACTGGCTCACAGTCAGTAGTTTTCCATCCACTAATGCCCCCAAGTCCTTCTCTGCAGGGCTGCTCTCAATCCACTCATTGCCCAGCCTGTATTTGTGCTTGGGATCGCCCCAACCCATGTGCAGGACCTTGTACTTGGCCTTGTTGAATTTCATGAGGTTTGCACGGACCCACCTCTCAAGCCTGTCAAGCTCCTTCTGTCTTCTGAATGGCATCACTTGAGTATGGATCACTTGTCTTTGCTAAAGCTTCATTGATTTACATAATTTGAGGAAGTATCCCCCAATGTATAATGCCAAGTGCTACAGTCTGTCATTGTAAAAGTGACAACCACATGGCTAACATTCTAGCCCTATGACATTGTTTCTTTTTTCACACCAGTAATGCAGTGCGGTTTTAAAGACAAATAATTTGGGTTGAAAATGTCCTCAGGCAATGTAGGGCTACTGTAGCAAAACCTGCATCAACCCACCTGATCACCAGCGCAATGAGTGTGACCAAGAAAAAGGAGGCAAATGAACAAATTTTCCAAATTCTGCCTTCATCAGAAGAGACTTTCGATAAAGGTCAGACAGTGCAGCTGTGCTTTCCCTAACTCTTCCTCCAAATTAGTTCTGAAACTAACTCACCTATAGATACATGCTTTCATGTATACCTTCCCAGTAATTACAATATTTACCTAAAGCCAGCTCAAGGCAGCAACACATAAAAAGGAGAGATTTTGCTTTAACACAGTAACGTATACAACAGGCTAGCTCCCTGTCATGGAGAAAAAATTATTTATTTTTCTAAGTAATGTTTTAAAAATTTGTAAATGTTAATTTTCTTTTTATTTTTAGTGAATAGATCAGAAAAGGGCATCCACAGCTCTGAACCATTAATTCAATTTTTCATTTTATTTCATGATATTGAGAAATGCTTGTTTTGTTTCAGTTCTCAGAAGAAAACAAACTTTTCATTTTTCATCTACTATCTCTTATTTTTCCTTCTTGTATTTTTTTCCCATGTTTATGAGCAGAAAACTCAATATTAAACAAATGGTTACACTACTTATCAGTACGTATCTGTAGTTGTCTACTTCCCTGTCAACACAACCAAGATGAATTTAAGGATAATATTACATAATCTTAACTCTATCTGCAGTTAGGATGTTTACCTTGGACAAATTCTCACTATTTTACCCCCACCTCCTCTCAACATTGTTTTTGTGTACATAACTCCAAAAAAACCTAGCCACTCAAGTTTGGAAAAGGGGTTTCCTACAAACTACAAAGAAGTCATTTTCATACTGAAGCAAATTTACTGATCATGGAAACAGATTTTTTTCATACAGAATTGCGTGAGATAAAATGGTTGTTTAATGTGAATTAAGTTAGTTTTACAATAATCACAGCATAACCTTAGCTAAAACATTTATCATACCAATGGAATTGTTATAATCATTTTTCCCCCCCCCTCAGGAATAAGGCAAAATCAATACCCGAGATTAGTGCATGATTAGCAATCTTATAATATGTATTCAAAGAGAAAGATTTTCACATGAGTTTCCCTGCACATCTTGATGAAAGCAGGTTGTAGAGATAGAACGTGTTCAGGAATATTTAATGAAGTATGGTTCAAATACTGGTGTCATTTAAAATTAAGAAGACAGAAGTGATCTAATGTAACTTCCTCTTACACTCATTTCAGCTATGCTCCAACTGAAACAGATGTCTCTTCTTTGTAGGAGAGTAGGAAGGTTAGGGGTTCACTCTTGGCATGATTTAGATTAAGAATATAGTGCTTTGTCAGTGGAAAGAAAGTGGCTGTATTCACCCAGGGTATCTAAGATACAGTCTTCAATAATAAAAATAACAATATAGTATTTCTTTTTTAACTGAATTGTGTTTCTTCAAGATCTGTTTCAACATAAAGGTGTGTGTGTGTATAAACATATATGTACATGTATAAAAAAGGTTTCAATACTATTTTTTTTTTTTTTGCAAACATACCATGCTTATTTATACTTGTCATTCATTATTTTGCACATCTCAAAGCCACTAAAACAAATGTGACCCTCGGCTGAAAGCAGCAAAATTGCATGTCCATCTATAAAACACTGTTTTGCTTGGGGCAATACATCTTGAGCAAGTGTACAGCAAATCTCAATGCATTTTAATATTAAAAATTTAAGACCGGAGAATAGTCTTATCCGGTTCCCAGGCTCCCTTTTCAGCCCTTTGGGAAACATCTTTGCTAATGTATTGAAAATAAATAATCAGGAAGGAAATATGTATATATATAATAACACACATTACTAAATGGATAAAATATCTCCAAATACAGCTATGTCATATTTGATACATATGCTTGACAACAAGCAGCCTGTCACTGAAATGGAATTATGTATATTTAATCCTGTCAGTGTTAGCCAAATCCTGCCTGACCAGTGCATCTTTCACTAAACTGCAAAATTCATAAGGAGGGGTGACACTGGGGTCAACGTTTCCTTCTCCTGGCTCTTCTCCAGACCTGGGATCTTCAAGGTACTGAGTCAACCTCTTCTCCCCATACCTATTTGCTTTTGTTAAAGCCAGTTACAAGTGGTGCTATGTAGCTCAGGCAGCAACTGAACATTCCTGTGTCTGTAGGCACAGAGAAATTTGATTGTTTGTTGTATTTTTCCATACACACAGGGGTTGTGACTTGGAGGTTTACCTGTTGCAGCAGCAGGGTGTGCAGTAGCATTAGTTGTACCTGGAACTACAGTCCCCAGTTTCTAGAGGTCCCTAAGAGCATTATTATGTACTCGAAGCTTCCAAGTCTCAGCTACTCAGAGCTATCAATCTTTTTTGACCTCCCTGTGTCCATGCTCCAAACAGACAAGAGCTCGGCTTTTGTTCCCAAGCCTTGCCAAAACTCTATAAATATGTTAATGCCATGCTGACCTAACCACATCTACATGCCTTCTGGCTGGTTAGATCATTTCTTTGCCTGAAAAAGATCATGTACACATAGCTTTGTGTAACATCTGGAGTTACTGTTACATATAATTGGTGAATGACCATATCTCTTTTGTTGTCCTTTCCTGTCCCATTCTCTTTTCAGATTTTTCCTCTATTCTAGGTGCCAGCTTGAGCTGTTAGGTATCGCTTTTGTGAGGAACTGTTCAGTTTCTCTATGTATTTAGTTTCTTATTTGGTCTGGATGGCCTTACATAAGAACCTAGAAAACCAGTTATCACTTCTTAAGACTTTTCCCTTAAATAGCTCTTTTTTAAAATATTTTTTTTTTTAATACTATAGCTCTTCTTTTCAATAAATCAATATAAGAAGCCCCACATTTTTGCATCTTTCCCATCCTATCTAGAAACCCATAAATTCTTGCTTGGCGTTGCATTTCAACATCATTATTTTACCACATTCTTTCTTCTCTCCTACCACCATGTACACAAATTTTATGTCACTCTTTTTCACTGTCTGACCCTTGGAAAGGCCCTGGATGGATGGCACCTTTTTCTCTACTTAGCTGTTTTAATTCAAATTATAATGAACAAATAGTCCTGTCATCATATTGGAGTTCACCACAGACGATGTTTAAGACTTAGCCTGCGCAGACCATGTTGCCCTCCTTCCTAAAACTGACTTGTAATATGTTTATGTTAAGAGTTTATGTACTGGCTTTTTGTCACTTTTTGTCTAAAGGTCTAAAGGGAAACTGGCAAGATGAATTTTTTTGTTTTTGATTTTTTAATGAAAAAAGAGAGTAACCAACCGTTAAATGTGGCATTTTATATATTTTGGACCAAATCCTGTTCACTTTATTCTCATCTGTATCTTCATTCATTTCTGACAGGTCCTTTCATGTTATTTGATGAGCAGTATTTGAACTCTGTCAGTCACTACCTGTATTATTAGGTTAAGAATAGAAACAAATAATTATATTGCCATAAAGGTGTCTCTGCAGGGTTTCTTTAAGAAGCAGATTTCCTGATTAAAGCAACTCCTGGCTTCTTTCATTTTTGAAAGGCTTTAAGCAATCTGAAATGTTGCTTTGATTCAGTCATGATAAGCAAGTACATGCAGAAACACTGCAGTACAGAGCTGCTTTTTATACTGTGGCTTTTTACAAAGGTTTAAATTACTAAGCCTAAATGAGCGTCTTAGAAAAGGAAGAATGCCTCCTGCTTGTTGCAGCAACAGTCTTTTCTGCCTGCAGTAGGCAGGACATTGACCTCTACCTGAACAGCCCGAGGTAAGAGGAGTAGCCACTGGAAATTATTTATAACCTGACCAGCTCATTTAGTTTCATCCTCTGAGGCCCTCAGAGTCGAACTGACACAGCAATAATGGCCAGCGAACTTTTGATCCAATTAATTGTTAATGAGAGGTTTGATTAGCAAATAAAGGGCCTATTAGGTTAGCTGATTGTCTTTCTTTCACAATACCGGAGGTCAACATTTTTTTTTTTGTTGTTTTTTGCCTGAAAGAAAAGTACACTGTGTACTCTGGTTAAATTAATCACATGCTCACAGGTGTTGAGTAAAGTTGATTCAGGAAAACAGTCAGCTTAGACATTTGTCTGTAACCATGCGAATGCAATAGGTATTCCTCACTTTGTTTATGATTATGTTTTTTTTTTATTTCTTTGTTAATTCAACTACTTACAACTTTCTGTGACTGTGAAATATTGCATTAACACATCCTTCTCCTTGTCCTGTTTTCCTTCTGGCTTTCTACACAGCTTTTTTTTTTTTTTTTTTTTTTTTTTAATTATGCTGCCAAAATTCTCAGTCAGTTTCAAATTAATTAATTCTTCATACGTATCTAAAATCTCCCAGTGTATATGCAAGTGCCATTCCAGTGCATGATATTCTATTCCTGAAAATTTCCTTCTGAGTTATGACACAGTTCTGTAAAATTGCAATGACTAAAGAGAAATGCAAGATTAAGGACAAAACTGAACTACAAATGACACCTATGTAAATTAAGAGTATTTTGATCTCAGTGCAACCATGCTGGATTTATATTAGTATGAATCTGTAAATCTGACATTAGCAAATTGATCCCTGTAGAGTAGATTTTGTTATCTAAACATTTAATCTTCTTTCATATTATCAATAGTGCTTGGAAACAGAATACTGCTCACTCTCTCTTCCCTGCAGTCTCCATAATGCACAGAAAGCCACAATTAGAAAAATACTAAGTTTGTTGTCAAGCTTTCAGACATTAACGTGGTAGTCTGTTTTGCAGGGTGTGATGTAGTCTTTACTTGTATGATCACATTCTGTTTTCCTGTGATTCAACTCACGGGATAGATGGACATTACCAAAAGCAGCAGCTCCTCAGTGTTTCTTTTCACCCTTGTTACCTGATGCAGGTTCATGACATGTTTACTGAGTGTTGTCTAAACCTTACCCACATGAAAGAAATGGTAGTTTTGTGATGATATATCCTGATCATCATTGTAATATAAAAGTATGAACCAAACAGTATCAAAAAAGCAGTGCAGAATAACAGTGTGGCTGTTTCTGTTGTTAATGTTTGTTTGCTTTTTCTTTAACAAGAAAAGCTGGGATGTAGAAACATTAATGCTAGAAGGATAGGCTGACTTGTCGTTCTCAGAGATACGTTGGAAGGCCACCCAAACATTGATGTAGGGGCATGAGTTTGAACTTTACTCTGGACTCTGCAGACTGAGATTTGTAGCCCTTTCCCATTTAGTGGAGTTCAAAGTGGATATTCAGGCTGGTCAGCAAAAAACAGCAGCAGGAAGCTGTGAAAAATCATCCCTTTTTACATTCATGGCAGCTTCAGCAGTTTGGTACTCCACCTGGGCTACTCCTACAGTCTGACTTTTGTTTGTTTGTCTGTTTCTATGCGTATGGCCTGGTTTCTATGTATGTGCTTGCTGTTCTCTAGCTCCCTACTAACTCAGAGCACAGCTCTTACCAATGTAAATGTGAGTATCTAGCAATTTTTCAAATCAGAGACCCAGAAAATGAACAGTATATAATTAGTAATCACCTACAAAAAGTTTGGCTGAAAGGACTAGACCAACCTCATTAAGGACAGGTATGAAAAGAGAGCAAGTTTAATTCAGTTCTCCAAGGCTGCTTTAACCACAAAACCTCCTGTAATCTTCTCTGATCCACTAACAACTCTGTATCACATGAAGTGAGGTTCAGGTAAGATTGTTCATGCATGGAGACTTTGACTTTGCATAGGTTCTGCTTTTGCTTGGCTTTTCTAGTTTTGACATATTTTGGACATAATTCCTAGATCTTGATAGTAAATTAAGACTTAGATCTTACGCCTGTCATTAGCTGAACTAAAACCTTTTAGACCACTGCAAAATTCTCTATCGCATTTCATATGACCACTAACTGTGACAGCAGTAGCAAGGTTTTACCCTTTGCATAGAGATGTTCTCAGAGGTAAATGAGGCCTGTAGTTTGCCAAGGGCTTTTGCAGAACTGTTTTTGACCTTCAAGACATGACTGATGCCCCGGGAACCCTGTGATTCTTTTCCAGTGTCTGATGGGAACCTTTCTTCTCCCCTACCCCGGACAGAGAGAGCTCTTCTGTCTCTACCTTTCTCAGACTTTAGCAAACCTTATGCTTTACTTCACTGTCCTTCACTGCAGTGTTAATCCTGCTTTTAGTGCTTTGTTTTCATTCATCCCCCATCTTTCTCTTTGATGAGGCTCCTAGTGCCTGTCCTTATTTTCAGTCACGCTGATGTCTCTCTTTAGTTATAGATAGAAAACATTGGTTTTCTGACTTTGTATGTGAAGCTTTACCCATGTGTGTGCATGCAAAAGCACACATGTGTTTGTGCAGCTGTAGACATGCACCCAATAGCTCAGATTTCTTAAAGCCATAAATAATTGAAAGCAACATTTTATAATGAAAAGTAGTGCAGCCTAGGATAATGCTATCCACTTGATGTATAATAGACACATCTTTTCTCAGGGACATAATCTTCCATCTTTATGCATTCTGCATAATATCTCCCTTTGCACATACCCCCACTGAGTATAAGGGGCAAGCCAATGGGTACAACCAACATAGTGGCCTTGCAGTATGGATGGTAATTAAAAAGGAAATTGAAGAAACTAATTTTGTTTTCATTGAAACTAATGGGAAAATCTCCACCTGATTTGACTACGTTGGGACTTGCTATGTAAAATTTAGTTACCATATATAAAGATAGATAATGAAGACATATGTATTAAATAGTATAATATGATTATGGAAATACATTAGTAGTTGTGCAATAACACAGGAAGAGATAATTGAAAACATCTAATTGGGTCTAAAAGATGCATTTCAAGATGAGCTGCCAGTTGAAATGGGGAATGCAAGAAATAGAGAGAGGAATTCTGTTCAAAACAACAAGCTCGGAATAAACACAGATTCTCATCTCATGGGATGTGAGATGGCAAGCAGATCTTATGAGGACATCAGTGTGAGAAAAGGCAGTAAAGCAAGCAAAGCAGCACAGTTGTGCTGTGTGCGGACCACCTTCAGCTCAAACTTTGTGAAAGCTACTTTAAGGAACATTTGGTAAGTGGTTTTGGATGGATAAAACCAGAAGCTTGGAAGATGGTATGTGACTGTGATGCTTTGAGGGTGCTTTGGAAACCAAAACCCTTCTGAAGTTACAGTACTGACACAGACTTTGCTGATGGCCTTCTGATGAAATCTTTGTCACATACTTCCCACATTAATCTCTGTGCTTCAGACCTCATTTAATTTCACTTCACATTGAGTCTCTTTTGGGCACAGTCCTCCCCCGGCCCTTTATTCTCCCAGCGGTTCTTTAAAGTACTATATAGACATCTGGTATTATAGAAAATTAATATGTAACAAGAATAGCACTAATTCAAAAAAGAGAAGGGAATCACTATTATAAAATGGTTTTGCAAACAGTATAAGCAAGAACTGAATGACATAAAAATGTATGTCTGTGCTACTAAAAGAAGCATAGCTAACTCTCTAGCTTTTGGCTGATGTAATTCCTGGAATCTTCTTGTGGTTATATATTGTACGGATATGAAACATTAACCTTTTTTTTTTTCTACATAATGGTTCTATGCTTTATCAAAACAAAGTAAACAGTATTTTTAACTTTCTATCTCAGGCTTCATTGAAATGGTGACTGTAAGCAAAAGGACCATTAAAATTAATACTCATTTCATAATTCAGTGTAGCAGCTTCATTGCATGAGGTATCATCATAATTTTTAGACATTAAAACCTAGCAAAAATAATACAGAAATAAGTGTGATGTATTCTGTATAAATTATTGTTTTGCTATTAGAATTTGTTTTGGCTTTTCCCTAGCCATCCCATCAAAGTGATATAATCTCATAATTAAAATGTCTAATTTATTTTCTTGTGTTCCCGATGTTACTGAAATTGGCCAGTGCTACTCTAGCATAGATGCCAAAGTTCTAATAGACTCCAAAGTAACAAAATATTTTGTCAGATTTCATTTTTCAATTTTCATTAGACTAATACCAGAAAATATTTAACCTAAGATCAGAGAATAATCCCATTACTAAACAAATTTAGTGGGTAAATGAAAATGTGATTTACAGAAATTACTTTTTGGAATATAGACATTTAGAAAAAGAAGAGACAGTTTCATTTCTATAAAGAATAGAACCTGATAATGGGTGACTTATGCCTGGACCAGTTCCAGTAAGTTCTCAATCCACTGGAGAGTGTCCAACCTACTAAGAGGATGGAATGAGAAGGTTTATGAAGGGAAATGAGAGATATACTGGGTTATTTATGAGAATAAGAGGGGATAGAAGGACCAGTACACTTTTCACCTAAGCATTACAATGTACAGGGTGTACACACCGCAGAATGTTTTTCCTCAGTCTTTCCAAAGCCACAGATGAGTGGATTCATAGACAATTGGAGATTTGATTACACAGATTGCAGTGTGAAAATGATATGGTTTGGCTGTTATCACATATGGCTAAACATGAGCTATAAGAGAATAGACTCCAGGCCGATACACTGTGGTGAATTTCGCCTCCCAGTAGCCTCCTGACACCTTCATGAAAGGTGGTTATTTGCACTTTCTATGGATGAAACATACTTCTTCCTGATTTAATAGGAATAGAGCACTCCTGACTCATTACTGTCTGAGGGTGTTAGAAAGTTGTGAACTAAATGGAGAAGTGATTATTCACAAAGGCTAATCCTCATACTCCTGTGCTAAGCACAGAAGCATCCCTGAAGGAAGCATCAGAGTTAGGTCCTAAGTTTAGATGTGCAGAAACAATTCCTCAAAAAACATCTGTGTCTGCATAGACTGGAAAGCTTCCCTATGAAGAATAACCCTGCTAGGATAATGCACATCCCTGTGGATCACCCCAAAACTCACTGCACAAAAATACGACATAACTCATGAAGCAATTATTCCCAATACTTTCAAGGTTTGTTCTTCATATTCACAAAAAAATGTTTCAGATATTAAAAGTTCAGGTTGAACATTATCCAACCCTTTGATTCTTATAAAACTGAGTTCTGTGGACATGCTGCCAGATCCAGAAACTTGTAAAATACAGAGATGTAACATGCCTAAGAAATGAATAAACATTTTCGCAACATTTTTTTTTATCTTTCATTGCTACCTCATGAAATTTTGCATTGTGAAAAATTCTATTCCTCTCCAATTTATTGAATCCGCACTTGATACTCCTCTCCTGATGTGAGAAGAGATCCATATCCATATTTATTTTGCTCTAAATTAACCACTCACTTATTGACCCTAAATAGTTATCATCTCAGCTGGAAATATATTAGAGTTCTAGTTGCCAAACAAATATTCAGCAAAAGATGAATAAAAGCATATGGGGAGGAAAAACCCACAAAGTTTCACTGCCAATATAATGGAAGGCATTCTGGCGGACAGCCATCTGCACCCGCTGAACAGAGGGATCCTGGGATGACATTGATCGATTTAACAGTAGGAAGGTATTAATGATATTCAGCACTGATGGCTGAGCCACTTCACACTCATTTGCATTTCCATTCATCATCTCAGCATTTATCATTATGAGGCGAATGCCAGAACTAATTAAAGTCTGGGCTAACAGGGTGACATGGGAGTCCAGCCGCTACTTATACTGAGGAAATATGGGAAACTTTCCAGCAGGAAGTACACCAACCTTACACCAAACCCAATTAACTTAATTCCTAACTAAACCATTTGAGGGTCCTTCATTTGAATAAACTAAAAAGATGGGATTGAAGTTACACCATGTTTTTTTCTCCTTGTGTTCTGGTAGTTTCATGACTCAATAATATTGTCTTATGTGGACATTTAGGAGATTTCCTTAACGTGATCTCACTCCTCCTCAGCTATCCCCTCCCAATTTTGTCATAGCAAGTAGAGATAAATTTAAAATCCTGCAATAAAAGTTGAATTTTAAATATAAATTCTAACATCATGTGATCCTGAAGTGACCTGAAAAGTATTGTGAATACCTTAGTAAAAAAGAGACAATCAAACTCTGGAATACATAGAAAAAAAATGCTTAGATTTATAATATGTAAGAAGGTTAGTAAACTACCTCTTAAAATAGACATAAAAAATATTTTTACTTGTTTTCTAGCACAGAAATATGATTTTTTTTTTTTCTCTGCAGGCCATATTCTCACAAGCTGTCCCATTAGCTGCACTGAGACAAACCCTGTAAGCAGAGTGACCAGAATTCAATCCTGGATATGTCTTGGTAAGTCTTTTGGTTTTAAGAATCTTCTTGCTGAGTTTTGGAATAGTCATGGATGTTGGTTGTCAAACTCCACTTAGGTTAAATTTCTAACACCTTTAGGCTCCTTTGAAATTTCCAGGAAGAAGGAACAAATGCAATAGGAGAAAAGTGTAGCAGTACAGAAAACTATAGAAAAGATTTGCAGGTAAATTATTACTTTTACATTTTCAAATTTTTGCAAGGTATGTCTATAAGTACAAAAGCAATCTTTTGAAAAGCAAATTTTAATAAACATCCTTACCAAAGGTTCTGAATGCTGTTTTATATTTTAAAGCAATATTTTATTCTTTATTCTGTAGTTTATTTCTACAAACAAAAAGAGACATTTGATCTAGGCTCTGAGTAACATGGCATCATTTCATTGCTCAAGGAATTTCTCTTTTTTAGTAAAATAAAATACATACCATCAGGTGAATACCTAGTTCCTATGTCCACAATGAAATCTCTGCAGTTTTTATCCTGCCACACACTTAGGAGAAAATATGGATTTTATACTCTTCTACAAAGGCCTTAATCATTTTAAAAGAGATGCAACATCTTTATCTGTCTAGTGACATCCCCCCCATACATATCCACAGATATGAGAAAAGGCAGTGCTTCTGTGGGAAATGCTGGATCTCTCCAATGTTGGTTCAAAACAGTCAAGAGATTCATAGATTAAAATAAAATCTACATAAACCCCTTTCAAACTTAGTGAGAGAAATAGTGAGTTTGTAGTCTTGGTGTGAAACTCTTTTTAAGAGGAAACTCAGTCTTTGCTCATTTCAAGTTTTTAGGGATTTCATTGAATAGCTCTAGCTGGAATGCATATAAACTAGACAAGCATGGATGAACTGGTCAGACTCTTTTTACCAGGCATTGATGAAAAATATAGTCTTTTTATAAAAGCTGAATGAAGATATGCAGCAGGTAATTTTCATTTTCCTTTCATGCTGGCCAAATTTAATTTAGTCTTCCTTTGTGGTAACAGCTTTATCGTCTTCCTGATATATATTTTTGACCCATTCACATGGCCAGGCAGCATGTAGCCTGTAAAAAAGATCAATGAACAACGAAGGGTAAGATTATATTGACTTAATGTTGATTAGTTTACACTGGGTTGTCTGCTGCAAAAGATGTCAGAGCTTTTGTAGTTCATTAGCTCCCATCAATTGAACACTGGCTTAAATTAGTACATGAGACTCTTCCTTTCTGTAATGCAATTTCAACTTGCATTTCATGCTTATCTTTCCTATCTGTTCTTCCACGTGATAGCTGTTACAATATTTTTCTCTATGAGAGACAAGAAAAAGAAATCAGAATGCTTGTTAGGTGAGTTCCTGCTCATTTCACCTAGGGAAGTTATCCCACTTGATATGATCAGTATGATCTCTGACACCAGTTATATCAGAAGTGATATTCAGCTACAACGTGTCTTGTAATCACTCCAGGAAATGGTAGATTATAATTTAAAAAGTGTGGCTTTACTAGATGATGCACTTACTGTCAAAAAATAAGTTGCAGCTTTTGGAATTAGTGATCACAGATCTGAACAAATCAGGATTTTATAATAATCATTAAAAAAACATCAGAAATTTGGTTCTGAAACAGCTTTAGTAGATAGCTCCAACAATAACATTTTATTTTCTTTGAGGCGAGAGAAAGAGCACAGATTTAGAATCATGGAATGGCTGAGGTGGGATGACACCTCTGGAGATCATCTGAGCCAGCCCTCTGCTCAAGCAGAGCCCCCTAGAGCTGGTTTCCCAGGTCCTTGTCCAGGCAGATTTTGAGTATCTCTAAGGATGGAGACTCCACAGCCTCCCTGTGCAAACTGAGCCAATGCTCAGTCCCCTTCACCGTAAAAAACTTTTCCTTTGTGTTAAGGAACAAACAGGACTGAACAAGAAGAGATTTTTATACTTCTGTCATGCAACAGTATCTTTGCTACATGCCGGCCAGTCTTCCAACCATTCTCTGTGTCAGGCCCATTCCACCACCAGTACCAAAGTCTCTTAAATACTTTAGAAAAGGATAGAGGTTAGTACCGGAAATGCAAAATGGGTATTGCATAAAACTGATTTTCATAGAATCGTAGAATGGTTTGGGTTGGAAGGGACCTTAAAGATCATCTAGCTCTAACCCCCCTGCCATGGGCAGGGACCCCTTCCACTAGATTTTGGCATGACTGATCTAGATAAAAGAGTTGGCAGAGAAACAATTGCTGAAAAGAGGGCCTGTAGGACGTGAACTATGGCAAAGATTTATGTTCGCACTTAAAAGTAGAGGTATTCATAAGAGATTTCAAAATTATATATATATGGGGTCTAAATTATAACTTGAATGTTATTAATTCTTCATTTTCAGAAAATAATTTTAGACTGATTGGATAATATTTGTCAAAATATTTTTGACAATTTTTGAATGCATTTTTATTTAATATTTTGATTTTAACATAATGTAGTTTCACTGTGATAAAAACCCCTAATTTTTTATTTCTTCTGAAATGTCAAAATCCTAACTGACAAGGATAAAAAGAAGACTCCTTATGTTACTAGATCTCTGGTGATTTTGAAAATTATTTTCTAAACTGGCATTATTTCCAAATCTCCATTATCTAAAGTATTTATTTGTACTTTAGAAAATCTTAATGTTGCTTCTAAATGAGATGTCATAGAGTCTCATAACACATAGAATTGCAGTTTCCATCAATTGTCTCTACACTCATATATCAACATGTGTTCTGTCCTTGGAAAGCATTTTTTTTCTTGGCCAAAATTCTAGGGAGAAACCAATGCAATAACGAATTATAATTAGAAACAATTTATTTCTCATGAAGAAAAGGGCAGGAAAAATACAGAAAAATCTGGACTGATCATAACAAGATGTCTGTTAAAGGTTCTTTTCCTCTCCAATAATTCGATCTAGTCAAGACACATGTTCACTTTTAAAGTTATTGGATTAGGAAAAATCTTATCCTATGTGCCTGCATCACCTCATTATCATTCTTGTTCTCTTCCCCTCTGTTCTTCTGACTGCTAAACTCACATGCTCATTCATGATAAAACTGCATGTGTACACTATGTAAGGCATAAATTCTTTCTTACTAATTTTCAGACAGACCAAAAGACACTAAACCCAGAAATAAAAATGTTTTGCCATCTAGAAGTTTCTTTAATTTTAACTTCTTAACTCAGTAAGATGCATCAAGTAAAATGATACAACAAGATTTCCGTGCATCCTGATTATGATATATAATAGTTATATATAAAACTGATCCTGTTTGTGTATGAAAAAATCAGTGAAGAATGTGGACATTTAAATCAAACTTGAAAAGATAAAAAAATTCCTAAACCAGGATATCAGAGATATTTATCTCAAAAACTGATTATAACATTTGAAAATAGAATTAAACTTTGAAGAAAATAGGATTTTTTTTTCTTTTAACAGAAAAGGCTACTATTAATATTATTTTAATACAAGATTTACTAGACAGTATAGGCAAAATTTTTTGATTGATGTTTCTTGTAAACCACCTTGCAAGGTACTGCCTTCAAATTTCCAGTAAGCATCTGACACAATCAGAATAAAACTGGTGGACAGTCTGACACTAATTATATCTGTATCTGCTGTTCACAGTTATATTTTACCTGAAGGAACTGATGTAAGGAAGTACAAACCATAGAAGTATATCAGTTAATCGCAAGATAAGCATACATTGTCTTGTCTCCTAGAAAAACATAATGATCATGTTACCTTTATTATGAGCTATAATTTCGTAAACAAGTATTTAAAACCCCAAGTCCTGGGTTGTTTTTGTTTTTTGTTACTTAATTATTACATATAGCTATAAGAAATAGAGTTATAGATAAATACATTATTGTAGACAATGCAATAGAAACTTTTCTAAAAATTATCAGATGACATTATCATACTGGTTTCATTTACATATTTGTATTTAACTTCTTACCAATTAAATATAATAAAATAAAAAAGTTCATTTTATTAAAGGAGGCTTTTGTACAACATAGTCTAAATAAGTCTTTTTGTGTCTCTTCTAAAATTAAACTCTTAGAACAAAGGACTGAAAAAAGTTTGATAATTATAAGGTTTTTATTAGACTAGTCATAAAAACAGTCATATACACTAGCACGTCTGAACTTGTCTCTTCTTTAAGCCACAAAGATTATTCATGAAGTGAATTTTTGTAGGTGTTTTCAGGATCTGACCATTTAAAAGGTTTCCATGGAGAAGTAATCAGAACTCTTCTGTATGACGATATTTATTATTCATGGTCCTACTCTAGCAGTGAAACAGCTAATAAAACAATCTTAGAGAACGAAACACTGCAGTAAGCTTTGTGTGGCTCTCTTGTAATGGCTAAGGACTTCAGATTCACTTGTTAAAGACTGTTGCTCATTGTGTTCATGTTTATGTGTTTACCCAAACACATATTAAAGATTATTTTTTATATAATTTTCATGACCTTTTATAGAGAATAAACAGCTAAATATGAAAAATAAAACTTCTGGAAAAGGGAAATAAAGTCCAACCCCAGTAAAAGTAAGCATAGCAATCATTATAATTGTAAAACTGAAGTACCCAGATTGGTTGATAAGTGGCATGCCTTCTCAAGGTATGAAGCTGAAAATAAACCTGGAAACTGCTGCATACAAGTGCTTGTGCAGTCATTAACTGTAGCAAGCTGAGGAAATAATAATAAAAATGTACAAAGTCAGTGCCTTGGGAAAAAAAAAAAAAAAGAAAAAAGAAAGAAACAACTTTAAACAACTTGTTTTCTCTGGCTCCTTTTTGTGATAAGGGAATAGTTTTGTGAACACTGTCAGCCTTATGCCATATGTTCCAGGAAACTAGGGACCCTTGAAGAAGAAGAGGCTTCTGAATTATTGATCAATGATTAGCAAATGCAATCGAAATTGTAGACTTGATGTTGTGCAGAGATTCATAATTTATGAGTGGACAAAATAGTAGGTAGCAGAGGTAGTGGTAGGTGATTTCAGCCCCCATATTGATTACTTAAAACAACAGGAGGTAAGTGTAGTGTGACAGACAGAACAAAAACTGACAGCTCACTGCCTGTCCATCACTACAGACTGAGCACTAGGGGAATAAAGCTTACTGTAGAAGCAAATACATTTCTATTGTGTGTCTTTGATCATTATGCTGTTCCACTAGACCAAAGGACATATTTGTTTATAATTTATATATTCTCTTACTATGAAAGATTGATAGCACCTTAATAGATACTGTAGTATCTAAATATCCAGATAGTTTGTACCTGTAACAGCTTGAGAAGCAATATTGTGAAACATTTGCATAGTCTATCAGCAAAGGTAAAAACCTGGGAATCAAAAGGAGACAAGGTGTGTCTGGCACCAGCCTAAAAGTCAGCTCTGTTTTCCATCCCTTGCTGCTGTCTGCCAGCTCTTCTTGGGCTACTGGAATTCTTCCTTACAGTTCAGCCCTTGAGAGCACTAACTCAGAATCAGACCCCTCTTGTCAAGAAAAAAGCAGCTTCCACCTGCGATTTTATGGGTTGCTGAAAGAGGAGTAAGCAGGGGTAGGTCATCCAGTCTCCAGGTCACAACTGGATGATAATTTCTGTATTGGAGTAAGCAATCTCTGTATATATCAACAGAGGTAAAATTCATCATTCTTGAACCCCCGAAAGCAGTCTGAGACTGCACTACGTGATTTGGTGACTTTAGTGACACTGGAGGGGGTTCTGGGACCTTTTGCTGGCAAGAGATAGCCTATTTGATTGGAATTGTGCTCCTACAGAATCAATGCAAAGGCATATGACCTGCCAGCAGTCATTTGCTGCATCACAACAGAGAGGTCTGCATGCATGTGTGTGTCTGAACAAGTATCTTCTCTTTTCTGTCCTCACTATAAGTCAGCATGACCCCCAAAATTATGCACCAGACATATTGAATATAAATTATATTAAAAAAAAAAAAAAAGAAAAGAAAAACTAAGGACTGACACAAATATATGGCCTTGTGATTGTGATTCTAAGTGAAATTTGGAGTATGTAACGCCGTAAGTGTCCTTCTTAACAGAACAACAAGAAGGCAAGCAATAGAAAAACAGAAGTTTCCAGTATTAAGACAGAAGCCAGAGAAATAGTTGTTTGTGAAGAACAGGGATGTGGACATGAGGTGAAGATGACTGCCCACCAACAGAAGCATTTGTAGGAAACAGAACATTGTGAGTGGATTAGCCAAGTCATAGAAAACCAGAGGATAATTTAAGGGAGGGTGAGTGATGATTGTTGCCTGGGATCTGTATCTAAAGACAACATTCACCAACAGTTGCTCTTAAGATTTTCAGAAACCTGGTTACATTTAAAATTTATTTTGGTAAATGTACTCTGTAGAAAGATTTTGAGAAAAATAAGCCCCATTTCTCAGCTGGAGCAAATTAGGACAGGGCACAAAAGTTAATGTACACAGGTAATTTGTCTGTTGAATTATCTTCAAATACCATGAAATTCTGATGCTTTTATTGCAAACAGCACCACATAGTGTAACTTCTTAGTCTAAACCATTTTTGGGATAATGACCATAAAAAATGGGCACTGTACAAGAGAAATCACCTATTTCTGTTTGCAAATACTATTGCTTTTAGTGACAACAATGTTTCCAGCTGGAGGAGGAGCTAGACAAGATAGAAAGAATGAGCAGATTACTCAAGCAACAAAGGTGACCCTGGAAAGGCTTCAGGGCAGAAAAGGCGTATCTTTCTCTGCCTGCTCATTGACAAAAGTACTAGCAGGAAAGATACATTCCCTGAAACTAGCAACTGTATTTTTACAACAGCTAGCAGAATATTATCCTCCTGCTTCACTGCATCTAGTAGATCTTTGGAAGTTCCACTTCACATCGATGATGCACAGCTGGTGACACTGGTAATGCCTTTTGGAAGATGGAGCATTCACCGTTTCCGTCAGTATTCATCACACATCATCCAAGAAAAAGTTAACATAATTAGAGGAGTCTGAGACTACATATTTAGATGAGTAAAAATTTCTATGGAATAAAATTTTAAGAATTTTTTTTTTATAAAAATAGAATAAATTATATAAAAATAACATATCTTTTAAAATATCTGAGATTTCTTGATTAAATTCTGTGTTATGTTAATCTTACAGTATATGATTCAGGGGTGCAAGTGAACAAGAAATGTAGAAGATAATATTAAAATTAATATATCTGAAAATCTGTTAGAGTGGGCATGATTCACTTACAAGATTCTAGTACAAATGACAATTTTACATCTAAAATATTCCTACTCTAATTGCAAAGCTATATTTTGCATAGAATGGCCTTGTTTTTACTGTAGAAAAGGTCTGCATATGAGTTAAAGATGCATGAAATGTTGCTTTTTCTTTATTTATAAAGAAAAGCAAATAAGAAGGGTTGTCCTTCAGAAGTCATGACATGATCTACTTAATGCCTTCATAGCTTCATGTTTGATGAGTGATGCATTCATCCCAAACTCATGTTATTTAAATCCTATAGAGCAACACAACATCATATGCTGTAGCTTTTTTGTTCTGTGTATAGTGGCACTAGCAGTGATGCTGCACCAGTATTTCTGTATCTTCCCTATAAGATATATTGCATGTATTTGGCAGTTGATTCAAAATAATTATTTGTAGAGTTAATGAGTTTTCATGGTTTTGCTGATTTTTTTTTTCATAGGAAACTGAGGACAAACAAAACAAAGTATCACAAGGATAATCTGATACAATTTACCATTATTTCTGATAAACACTGGATACCTAGAGCTGTGTGAAATTCCTTCTGCCCCTCCCCTCTTGGCTGATTACAGCCTGCTCACAGGCCTGCAGTTTCAAAGAATATCACCTGGCCTCTTGCCTTTCCTAAGTTTCCACTTTGTTTTACATGTTTATGGCCATTTTCTTCCTTTACTGAGTATGCAAAAGTGATGCTTCAGGTATTTGTCCAATTTCCCCAAAAATGTGGGAAAAAAATCCCAAAAGTATGAGAGCAGTAGTTTTACATTGTGCTTGTCACCAAAGAAAACACTACAGTCATGCAGAAGTTTACAGTCATTTTGCTAAGACACTGGAGTAATTTTTTTCATGAGTCTTATTAGAGTAAATGAATAAAGAACAAAAAATTGACAATAAGTAAATATAATAGTAATATATTTCCAAAATTAATAGACAGATAAAGCTCAATTAACATCTTAATATTGTATTATTATTAGAGTTAGATGAATAATTTACAAGAAATAATTATTTGAAAGAATCAGCCTTTTATTTTTTATTTTTTGTTCCCTCTGTGGAGTATCTATGAGAAGATCAGCTTCCTTCAATGTTTATATGCTATTTAAAAACATTGATGAATCTTCTGATTTATGGGATGAATGCATGTAATTCTTTATACTTGCTTAACATTCCATATTCATTTTCTGGAAGTGATGAGGGGCTGTCATTGGTTAAATGGTATTTTTGAATGTCACACGATAGTCTCATAGATGAGCCACATGTTACTGTTTCCATTACCTAATTCACTGAGTGAAAAGCAGGTCTAACAGAAATGTCAGTATGAGCGAGTTTGAACCTTATGTAGTATGGCTATGAGAACACATAATTGTGACCTTCACTTCTTGCAAACAGTTATATGTATATGTATTGACCAGCAACCAAACAGAAAGAACTATAGTAACTGGAAAACCAAATTCTTTTCTCCAGAAGTTGTGTCAGACTTACTGTTTTGCTCAGTTTGAACTGGGGAGGGGGGATTGGGAAGGAAGTAACAGCAAAGACTCCATGGTACAAAGGAATCTCTTCTGAGATGGCCATCCTTGTTTAAAGGTATGGCTATATAATAGGTATTTGGGGTAGTTCTTCATTTAATATTTTAGTATTAAATTTTTGACAATAGGGGAAGAGGCAGTTCACATTTATGTGTGTCACACATCTTTTAAGTAAATTACAATCTGATGTGATGCTGACACTTTCAGAGGAGCAGGGCTGTCATAATAATTTTATTAAGCACAGGAAGTTAAGTAGCAGCATTATGCCTTGGATGTTGCACTTAAGCCTGTTTCAACATCTGACTGTAACAGGGTACATCATATTATCAATATATACCTGTATGCTTGCTTGCAGCAGCCTGTGGAAAGCAGGTTGACCAAAGAGGCTGCGGAATCTCCATTCTTGAGGATTATCAAAACCAGACTAGATAAATTCCTGAGAAACCATACCTGTCTTCACAGCTGACTCTGCTTTGAGTAGGAGCTTGACAATATGACCTTCCACAGACCCTTCCCACCTCATCGGTTCCATGATTCCATGCTCTGAGAAGAATTTTAAGGTTAACTTTCTACTTCAATTTCTCACTATGGTCTGGCAAAAACAATAGTGCAGAAGCAGTTGTAGGAGATTCTCTCACATTGGTCTATTCCCTTTTAGAGCTTATATAAATAATATTGCAAACATATTTAGAACAACATTTACATGTAAGAATATGTTGATCTGGCAGTATCTGATGAGCTGCACTGGCAAATAATTTCTGGACTATAAAAAAAACTGAATTATGGATCACTTCTCTATCAATCTAATTACATAAACAGGTGAATTGTACTCCTTCTTGGTAATTCCCTTCAGGATCTTTTGTAATTAAAGTATTTTACTTGTCCTTTCTCTTGTTTTTGTAAAGCCACATTATTCCTTAAAAGGATATGAAAAATTGACATGCTAAGTATAATGTATATGTTCAAAAATATGTGAGCTTATACAACCTGCATAAACCCATTGTCAACGTGAAGTCCTAGGAAATGTTTCTGAAAAGAGTTCAATTTATTTATCCAGGGTAAAAAGGGTTAATCTTGAAAACATTGCCAGTGTGCCTGTGAAAGTCCTAATGCTTGGAATGAATGATAAACAACCTAAAGATATACAGGTGAAGGAACTGAATAATTGTCAAGAAATTGTGTCATTCACTATCTAAAAGGGGGAAAATTATTTTCAGATATACAAATTACTGTAAGGTTTCAAGTCTGGAGCAGGCCTGACCAGCATATTCTATAGAGTGAAAAAAGGAGCAAGCATTCCTCCACAAGTGAACAAAAGACCTTCAGTTAGTTTGGTATGTATTCAGAAGAGTAGGACCAAACATCTTGAGAGAAGAATCAGCCTCAAGAAAAGAGACTGACTGGTGATTTGCATAAAGCATTTGTAATGGGTTTGCAAGGGTTTTGATAACAGGAAGTTATATATATGATAACATATCAATATTTTGATGTTATCTAAAATCTTTGTTGAAGCAGGTTGTTGAAGAATGCATCTCGGTATACTAACATGAAATCCTGTGCTTGTACAAATGCTTTCTTTTCCCAAGAATGAAGAAAAATTATCTTCAATTTTTGCATGATGTGTAGAAACCAGGACAGTAAGTTTATTAGATCTGATCAGAAAACAAATCTTTTGGGGAAGTATTCACAAAAGTTTTACTTCATTTAATATTGTACTTCTTTATAACAATGTTCCAATCTTCTAAAAGAAGTTGAGTGAAAGTACGGATTTTTAAATTGTTTATTATTTTGGACAAAAAATGTAATCAACCTGTACAACAATCTCTACTGTGTTCACAAGAGGGGACTGATAGTCAATGCAGAAGAATTGTTATCGAACCTATGGGAAATAAAAAGTATGGCAAAAGGAAGAAACATTAGTTGGGAATAAGACTCCCTTTATTTGGGGAAAACTTTCCATAATAAGTAACATTAGAAAAATTATACTTTTACTGAAATAAGGTTACCAGTGACCTTAAAGTGATTTCAACCCTTGTGAGATAGGACACTAGTCTTGGTGATGTGCTTAGATCCCACATGACGTAATCATGTGTTTTCAAAATTCCTGAGAGTAGCTAAACTTTCACACTCATTTCTTTTGACCCTTGAACATCCTTCCTGGCCAATACTCTTTCTTTTCCAGTCTAGAAGAGGACCTTTTCTTTGAAAGGCTTGTGCTGAGAAGCTCACTTGTATATTGGGATGAAGGCAGTTTAGTCCCTAGTAACAATGAGCCAGAAACAAATGAAGATCTTCTAAAAGGTATTACATGAATCCCACCACCCCAAACCCTTAGAATTTGAGTATGAGGACTAAAATGACACTGCTTGATCACGGCTTGAAATAGTCTTTATTTCTTTTCATTAGGAGGGCTAAAACCTAATTTTTTAAATTATATTCTGCACAGTGAAAACTGCATGCAAGAGTCTAAACACAAACACTTGAGAAACATCTCATTATTGTTGTGGTTGTTTTGAGAGAGAGGCTCTATATAAAACACTCTCCCTTTCTGTACAGAATTGAAGAAATAAACATTTAATATTTTTCTTAATCATCACAGTAAGAGTAACTGCAAAAGTTGAATAAAAAGATGAGGAAAAAAAGAGTAACAAATACTGAAAAGTAGTTTTTCAAAGGCAGCTATGCATGATTCATAAACTGAGCTTGAAGGAAAAGAAAAAAAAAAAAAGAAAAAAAAGAATGAATTGTTAGCATACTTCAAAATCTCACATGGTAAACTTTCCTGGATAATATCGTTAACAATACTGATCTTTCTTTTCCACTGGGGATGAAAACAGGCATGACCCACCCTCGGGTAATTTTAACTAAAGGGCATCACTTGAGAATTCGCTTAATAATCTCAGTCTCAAGTCCTTCAGACAGATCCAGTCACCTTGTAATGAGTATTCGCTTCACAATAATCTCCCTTTTCCCGAAAAACGGTATAAATGGAATTACAACACGATTGCCTCCTTTTATCTGATGAATGTGAAGCAGCAATATTGTGTTAGTGGGCCTTTTTGGAAGATATATTGGACTTTAATAAAATTTGATCAATGCATTTAAGTCAAATTGAATTATATGTAAGTGGATAGGGTTGACATATGTTTCAATATCTTCGAGTGATACATTATTCTCCAGTGAGCATAAAATTTAATGAAATATAAATACCCATTAATCCTCATGTTTCAACCAATCAGTCACCGTTGCTTCTGCCTGCTGTTAGCAGAAGCAGGCCCAGAAAGTCATCTGTTTTATCTAAGCAGGAGCTCCAAACTGGAAAGACATCAGAAAGCTTGGGGAAGTGAGGAGGCACAGAATAGGGAAAAATGTGCCAGCACTTTTGTTGCTCCATGCTCTCTAAAATGTAGTGCTCAATTCTCTCTTTTAATCAAAATCTAAAGAAGAAAGTACTAATCATTACCTTTGAAACTGGTATTCTGTGAGGAAACGTATTCAGACGGATTTTGGGTTTTGCTTTTTGTTTTTTAATAAAAGCCCGCCACATTCCTTCATTCCTTTTTTGATGGGTGACTTGTTACGGCATATTTTGCATCTTTTGCAAAGATAATGAGTGAAAAAAAGAAATGCAACAGACCAAGAATATCTTCCCCAGGAATTAATTCTAGTACCAGCAATCCAGTCAAGTTAAACTTTGAAAACTGTACTACAGAAAACACAAGATATCTAATTTCTAAATAACAAACAGCTCTGACACTGAAATTCCGCATTTTATAGAATATTTCCATTTATAGAGTTGTAGTTCAAAATAGTTTGAATTCTGTAAGATTAAGACGTAAATAGAGTGGTGCTGAACTCTATCAATTCAGAATTAAACAATAAGTAAAAAGCACATGGACTTAAGTTTGACTTTTCAGCTGACAGCTAAAGGTAAGCAAGCACCAACTCCTGAAATCCTGTTAATTTTCCCTCACCATGACTTTGTCAGTAAAATCAGAAAACTGAAACCATCAAGCATGCATACATACATAATTCTGAGGGAAGCACCACACCAATCTTTCCTCAGACTATTAATCTAGTTGAGTTAAAAAAATTACATATACAATGAATTTCAGAATGACCAGTTTAATTTCAGGACCATATGTCTCTCTAAACCCAGTCGTAAAGCTAGCCAGCTAGCCTTTTGACATAGAGGGAGTTCACATTTGGGCTCCCTTATCTGCTTTGCGGCAGCGGCTCAGGTATTCCAGGAGAGTGCTCTAATCACCATCTTTAAGATATCCAGCTGCAGGTTTCTCCTGGATTGTTCCAGTTCAACAATCTATGAATTGAACCCTCATTGAGATCTAGCAAGAATTAAGAAAGATACTGCTCTGTGTCAAGTATACAAGGACAAGAAAGCAGACAGCAGGAAGCTCTGTTATGTAGGAATATTTTCCTGTGATATAGGAGGATATGGCCTCCTACATCATGGGCTGTATGCCCCCTTATGATGGGAAGAACACTACACTCCTATTCTCACATTGCTGAATGTGATTTGAGCAGTATGTTGTCAGAACGCCCACTTTTGCAAAGAACATGTGAACAAACAATCAAATATTCTGATGAAAAATATATTGGCCACTTATAAATCAAAGGCTTGCTTTTCAGAGTTGAAGAGTTTCATTTTAGTAAAGACATAGGACATTACTATAAGAAAAGAAATATCTTAATTTGAAGCCAGATTAATTCCTTCTTTAGGAAGGAACTAAGCTGCAGAACTTCTCCAAATATGAAGTGTGTGGGGTTGTCTTACAACAAATAACATTCTCTGTAGTGTGTCATCCCTGTTTTAATTATTGACCTGATAGTAATTTAGTTTTTCCTATTGCATTATGTATTTCATCTGTGAAGAACCTGTCTTATACAGAGACATATGGTGTATTATTGCTTTGTATTACTTTTGTAATCAGTGTAATGTTCTTTTAAGCTATCTGCTCTTCAGAGATTTCTGTCATCCAGAGATTGTCATGCTCAGGCCAATTCTCATGCCTCCTGCTTTGAAAGCCTGCATGCAACTGGAAAAATTCTGTCATTTGTGCAATGTTGTGTCAGAATGTTCCTACCACAGGGAATCCTCAAAATGGCTTTGGGACTGTGATGTTCTGCTAGAAAACCACAGAGCATTCAGAAGCTTGAAGAATCAATTTGCCATCTTGCTATAATATGTTGCCTACATGTGATCTATGGTAGGGATGCAAAGTAAACGGGACAACACTAAAAGGAGTCAAATATTTAGGTAAATAACACCTTGGAATTTCTAGCTTGTCCTCTCATCTGAGGTAAATGTACCACATAATGCAGGAGTAAGAGTATCTTTCATAGCATAGAGCGGAGGACAGTGCTGCATAATCTGCTAAAATTTTGATGTGTCATCATGATAGTTGATCATTTTGACAGACAAGTTGGGGGGGTTCAAATTTTGGTACTTGCAGTAGAACATCCTAATACATCCTAGTACTTGGATGACTGATATTTTCTGTGACCCAATTATTTCAGAACTTATTTACCACCCATAAACTGAAGTATAAGAAAGATATGACACCCGTTCGCATCAAATTGCATGAGTCAGTGCTTAGGGAAACAAGACAAAAGACTGTTTCTCTACTACAGAGACCCAAAAGGAGTGATTAACTGTATTTCTTGTCAAGTTTGGAAACGTTTCACTTCAGTTTTTTTTTCATCCTACCGGATCCAGATATCAAGTGCCAAACTGAGGATATATTCCTAAGACAGTTGATTTCAGAAGTGTATGGATAAAAATTAAAGACTGAGGTTGACATTTTCAACTTAATATGTTTCAGAATATAGCTAATATAGCTACAGTATATCTATAAGGATAGCTAAGGATGAGTCAGCTCTTTTGGAAGTCCCCCATCTCTTCCAGTACAAGATGGCTATAAGCCGAGGCCCACAGCTGGTAAATTTTTCCAAACTCACTAATGGCTTTGTATGGCCTTGAGCACTGGGTGCTCAGTTCAGCACAACACAGCTTCAAACACAGCTGTGCCACAAAGCAGCCACCTGGCCATATTTGTCATTGTCCTCTTTTTCCCTTGCCCATGAAATTGCACCTGACTGTAAGGTGACTGAGTTGTGAAGGTCTCGAACACCTACTTTCTGATAAACTTGTCTCTTTCAGGCTTCTGCAGTTTTAGCCATTTGACACTTGTATCCATTGCCTCTATTCTTTTCTGAGCAGATTATACCTCACATTTGATTATTACTTTCATGAACTATCCTTAGAGCAATCTAGACACTTTTGGGGTATATTTGCAACTATTCTATGATTTTGGTAGAAACTTGATATATACATTTACACTGTAGTTTGTGGTTTTAATAAAGCAAGGTCTTGGGCCTTGGCATGGGGGGCAGAGGGGAGAAGGATATGGAGACTTATTATTATTCCTTTTAAACATTCACCACCTTGAGCTATAAAAATACAAAAGATAACCTGGATATAATTGTCATGGAGAGAATACTCCAGATAATACAAAACACATTGCTGGGATGAATGCTAACATTTGATTAATGTTATTCCTTTAATTTCTGTGCCAGAGATTATAAGAACCCTATACAAAGTGTTTGCCACTGACTGTAGTGTAATTTTTAATACGTTCTTTCTGATATGTCTGTGAAACAGTTCAACATATCTATGAAATTCTGTGTTTTAGAGGTTTCATTTTAGTCCTCAGTCTGTTTTATATGAAAGCTATGCTGTCATTTGTGCAGTGTGAAATGTGTATAACAGAAGTTAGTTTAATGGCAATTCTTTCTAGTAAAAAGACATAAACATAGGGATTAAAAAGCTGTCTTAAGATGTGGTTTGCTTAACTGCAAAGCATGTTATAGTTAAAACCAATGCCACTTTAAGCTTTAACTCAGAAGCAGTTGAAGTTCTCTGATGAAGTATTAAAGACTATTATACAATCAGTTTTCTTTTCAAGAAATTATTTTGCATACTGCAAAAAAGGACTTGAAATTCCACTGGATTTTACTCTAGGAAGGGCAAAAAACTGCATGTGTAAATATTTAGAGATGTGTAAATATGAGGATAATTTTAATGAACAACAAAACTTTCTAGGCAAGGCAATGGTCAGCAAAGAGGTTTGAAAAATGAGTTTTTAACATACTGAGGAAGTAAAATACAATGAAGAAAAATTAAATTACCATGGTAGACCAGATCAACCCCCACTGAAGACAATAAGTATTTTCTACTGTTATGAAGCCATTTTAAATCAGAGCCAGAGAAAGAAAATATACACAAAATAGAATCATTTTAGGAATAATCCTGTTAATTACAGACATTTTCTGAAAGGAAAACTGAGGGAACTTTTAAGACAAAAAATGAAGTGGAAGATTTCACTAAAAGATTCTTCTGAGATGGAACTGGATTCAGAAGGTGTTTTCATTTGAACCTGTCTAGCTCATTTCATGAGCTAAATGTTCTCCTACTATATGCTAGAAGATGTGGAGTCTATCTTTCAAAATGTGTTTTTACATTTGCTTGAAATATATCTCTGTAGACAGCATCCCAATGGTAGAACTCACTATAATGAATAATTACATTACGGTAGACATGTGGTATAGCTCACTCCACCAGTGACCACACTAGGTTATCAGGGTTACAATATCCAAGCTTTTGTAGGCAGTTCTTACACAGCTGTCTGACTTACAGGCCCAGTGGATTTTCTCTTTTTACAGATTTGTAGTTGTAAACTACAGGCTGTAGTCTAAATTAAATGGCAAAATAAATAGATATCATTGGATAAACTGTCATCTACAAAAGGACAGAAATGGAAAGTCAAGCAAAAACACTTTACAAGTTCTGAATATGTACTCATCTGTCTATGCACTGTGACAAACCTCTAAAACTGACCTGAGTTTTGGGCAGATAGTTAAAACATGACAAGTTACTGTAATTCCAAACATATAGAAAACATATTTCTTATGATCTGCTCACAGTTATAATTACTATTTATAAATGAAAACATGAGCATCACCGGTACTTCCACCACTGTTGAAATAAACTCAGTGCTGTCAGTTTATGGACACTTATCAACACTTTGCTCTACCTGTTGTGCTCAGATCTTGGGGGACTGTACCCCACAGGTGAGGTCACAGCCCTGCCTGCACTAGTGTCACCTCAGTTCCTGGCTCACTCCTTCGTGGAGCAATCCCACTCCTGTTGCTCACTGACAAATTCATCTAGACCCTGGCTACCAAATAGATTTGGTTGGTAATCACTTGTAAAACAATGGAAAACTCTCTGTGGGAACAGACTTGTTCTGTCAAAACCGAGGTGCTGAGGCGAATCTTGCGGGTAGAAAGCATTTGCATGTTAAAATCAAAGAATAAGTTCCATCACTGGTCTAAGCCACCCTGAGACCATGTGTCTTTGTATGGTAGGTGTTACTGTTTTCAGAAGCCACTGATGTGGTAGACGTCCATAGATGCAGGTGAAAGAGAGGCCCACATTTATTAAAGGTAGTGTTGATTTGTTTAAAACAAATATGAATTATCAACTACAGAGTAAACCTTACCCCAGAATGATGAACTCTGGTGTTTAGGGCACTTATTTGCTATGAAACATGAATTTCACAGCTCTAGGCTCATTCCAGGAAAGCAGTGCTTGAAGCTTTGGATATGGATAAGATGTTGGCTGTATGGTGGGATAGAGATAAGACCTTGTGTTTCTTTGTTTTTTTTTTGCCACAAAAATGCAAAGATCATGAGCTCAATTTGTTGAACTGAATTATTTTGCAACTCTGAAAACTTCCGTGGAGCACAAAAGCTTTCTTGCCCAACTTTAAGTCCTAAATTACCTTAGCCTTGAAATGATGCGTGTGGCAACACCTAGTTAGTCTTAAAAATCAGTGACTGTATACTACCTCTATAGATAGTAATCATACATTACAAAATTGTAAGCCTACATTTTCTTCTCAAGTAGAAATAATTCAGACTCAACTAATTGAATAGAGACTGAGGGTTTGCTTTTTCTCATACAAGACAGTGGGAAGCATCTAACAATGAACCTTACCCACCAAGAGCAGGAAATAATTACTTTCCCAAGGAAGATATGAAGAGTAAGGTCACTATTAGTTTTAGGATACAAGAATTGTCTTGTTGCTGATCCAATATTGAGAACTTCTGTACTTATTTTGATTTATTACAAAGAAGACCTAGACTATAGCCATAGGCTATGCAAATACATCTTTCTTCAGTCCCTACCCCTGTTTTCCCATCCTTCCTTAGATCCATATCTTAATGATGTTCTGAAATTTGCAAGGGTAGTTATGGCTGGAACAGTTCTTTTAAAAATGAAATAAAGGTTGGTTTAAGCTGATATTCAGTATTATTACAGCAAAAAATCTCAAAGTATTATGTAAAATGAAAATGACATAATAGAATGAAAAGTAAACAGATTTTTAAAACTAATTGTTTTAGTGCATTTCTCTCTCTGTCTCACACACACACACATACACACGGTATTTATTTCTGTATTGTTTATCCTGAAAAAAAATGCTAGTCATGTAAACCTTCATAGTAGCTGGTTTTCCCTACATATTTGTAACTGCCAGGGCAATAAATTTTAAGCAAATAAATGTACTGATGGATTGGAAGATAAAAGAACTTTGATTTATGTTGTTGAACAGTTTAGCGTTATGAATTGGTGGCATTACTACTGTCGTGATTTAATCCCTGCTGGCAACTGAGCACCAACCAGCCACTCACTCACTCCCCTCATGATGGGATGGGAGGGGGAGAATCAAAAGGGTAAAAGTGAGAAAACTTGTGGGTTGAGATAAAGACAGTTTCATAGGGAAAGCAAAAGCCACACACACAAGCAAAGCAGAACACGGGATTCATCCCCCACTCCCCATGGTCAGGCAGGGGCTCAGCCCTCCCCAGGACAGCCGGGCTCCATCCCGCGTAACGGTGACTGGGGAAGGGAAACGCCATCCCTCCGAACATCCCCCCCTTCCTCCTCCTCCTTCCCCCAGCTGTATGTGCTGAGCATGATGCCGTAAGGTGTGGGACATCCCTGGGGTCAGGGGGGGTCAGCTGTCCCGGCTGTGTCCCCTCCCAACTCCCTGTGCCCCCCCAGCCCGCTCGCTGGGGGGGTGGGGTGAGGAGCAGAAAAGGCCTTGACTAACTGAGCTGTAAGCACTTTTCAGCAATAAAAAAAACATCTCTGTGTTATCAACACTGTTTTCATCACCCAAACATAGCCCCATACTAGCTACTATGAAGAAAATTAACCCTATCCCAGCCAAACCCAGCACAACCATATTGATAAATCTGAGAAAAATCTGGATTTGTAATAAGAATGAGTTGGTGTAATATTACTTAGAATATATGTCTATGTTAGTTCATACTTCATTACTAAGAATAGACAAATAAAAAGAATTCCCACAGAAATATTATTTTAGGACCCTAAACTCATTAATAAACTATGACATGCTAATTATTTGTTATATTGCACCAGAAGCACATATTAAAATAACTAGGAATTTGTGGCAGAAATGTAGGAGAGAAAAAGTATCAACAAAGGGGAAATGCCTGCTCAGCTCAAATGTAGGGGAATAGACTGCTTAAGAACTACTTTGCTCTGTACAGATACCGCAGAGTGCTTAATGTTACCCTCCTCTGTTCTGTATTTCTAACTTTTATTGGGCAATTGCAAATACTTTATACTTTTAAAATATAAGCCTACCATAAAAATACTATTGAATTTATTTGATTTTTCATACTAGTAATGAATTGGACAAGTATGATCTTGTGAGATTTTGAGTGACCTATAGCCTGTAAAGAAGTCTTATACATGCATGATTTCAGGTAGATTTGTTGTAATTTTAACAGGAGTAACAATTTTGTTTGATAAAAGATGACTGATTAGATAGAATATATGTGGAATTAGGAACAGTTTTTGAATTAGTACCACATGATATTCTGAAAAAAAAGCATGGTACAGCTCCAATAAAGAAAACATAAAATGGTGTAACATGATGGAACAAAGGATTTCAAAAATTACTTGTCAGCAGGGAAGTCAAAGTGGGATTTTTCAACTGGGGATTCTCAGGGTTAATTCTCACCAAAACTTTATTTTAGCATCCGCAATTAAATATGAATTAAAAATGTGGATAAATCTTACATATTACATGAAAAGATAGATTGTAGATCATAGGCAGTCATTCAAAGGGATTCAGTTTACTGGATGATAAATGGACATGTTAGATCACTGGTCCATTCATATAAAAATATATTTTAACACAGCCAAAAATACGGTCAGATAACTATGACTATAAAAAGAATTTGCTGCCAGAACACAGGTTTTCATCCACAAGAACAGGTTAAAACAGATTTAGGGCCCATAACAGAAAAACAGTCCATTGTGACCATCATTAGCGTGTTGCTGTATCAAGAGGGTAAGCTGGTGTTAGATACCCAGGCAGAGTAGAAGTAATAGGAAAGAACTCCTCTTGGTAAGGTACTCATGATATTGATAGTGAATCATCAGAATATATAGATGGAAACCACATTTCTATAGGGGGCTGAAGGATTAGAGACCCTTGAAAAAAATAATAATAAAAAAAACCCCAAAAGATTTAAAGATTTTAAATTGTTCAGCATGTTAAAGAAAGGGTGATCAATTACCAGTATAAAATCTGAATTCAGCCTACAAAGTAGTGTAAGGCCTCACGCAAGACATAAAGCAAACAATATGAGAATAAAATGTATTTTTTTGTTTTAAACCCTAGTAGTGAATTCTGTATGTTCTAAGACCCATAACACATAAGACTTTTAACCTGAAAATATCTCTAAATGCCTTCATGTATTCTCTTAGCAATCACACATTTCCCAGATTTGACATGTTCATAGGTAGGTACCTAATCTCCATCTCATTTTGAAATTGGGACTGGATGTTTAGTACAAGGAATTGTTTACTGAAGCCCTGGTTCTTGGAAAACCAAATCATTGGGTAGTTCTTTCCTCTGTAAAACCTGTAACCTCTGATGCTTTAAAATATAAGAAAGCATGTTATGATTAAGTCCTGCTCATTCCAAACATGTCATTACTCCAAAAAATTTACAGCTTAGCCAAAACCAACAAAAACTGTGGAACTATTATTGGAATAGTCTTGCCATAAACAATTCTCCAGCACATTTGTTATGAGTAAAAAACAATGATGAAGGCAAATGGCAAGATGAAAATCTTGAAAACAGAATTAAATTTTTTATTGGGAAAATTTCTTCAGTTGAGTACTAATATTTACTAATAAAATATTAATTAAATATAGATCTTAGTAAAATATGGTATACACAAGACATACTCTAAAAAAGATTCTGCCATTTCAATATTTTGTGTTTCTCCCAGATGAGACTTCTTTCCCTTGTGGAATGGATATTTTGTAAGTTTGAAATATATTATATGGCAGTTTAAATTTCCTTAAGAGGCTCTTTTTAGATGTGTGGAGCAAACCAAAATTGTGAATTCACAGACATCAACAGCAAAACCCACTTTGTGATTATGATGTCTTGTGTCTTGAAAGCTACGGTTTAAATATGAGATAATTCTTGAATAAAGTAATTCATTATCAGAGAAATGTATTTCCATTCAGTAGGCTCTTGTCCTCACAAAATGGAGGTCCTCAGCAAGATATCAAGGACCTTAGTATCTTGGTATATACCAGGATATATAATTGGCATATACAGACATTTGCATATATACCACTATATATGAACCTCAGCAAGATACCTTCAAATCACCAGTAAATTGCAAATGAGTTTGAGAATTAGTTACCACATATTTCCGAAGACTGCTTGTTTATCCCTTAGGCAGGAGATTTTTGCAGGAGGGTTTCAAATGGTTGCCTTTAGTGTGTTGACTCATTCCTGCTTCTCTCTGGAACCTCTGAAGTAGTTCAGTATTCCTCATTTTTCACTTTTCACTTTGTTTTTATTGAGTAACCTAGCATATTCTTGACTAGATTAAAACTTATCTTTGCATTAAGAAGAAAGTAGGAGTCTGGCTCAGCAGTTAACTGAGGTGTCATACATCTGCATGTAATCTAAGGGTGAGTGAATATTTGGGTTACATTTTCTGATAAAAAGTTCTACAAAACATTATTCGCTGACATTTCAAACCATGAATGTCTCCCCAAGTAGTTTTCAAGAGAAACTTTGTTTTTATAATGTGTAACTTCGTCTTCCACATGGTGGCTCTTGACTTTTAATGACCCTTCAAACTGTAAGCCCAGTTAGAGTTAATTCTTTCCCAAGTTAATCTCTTTATTCATAGACATTCTAGGGAAACCCTGCATTTCAAGATGCCCAGAGATCAGTTGGAAACAAAAATCCATACTACACTTTGTTGCCAGTTTAACAAACTGATTAAGGGGATTTTAATCTCTCCAGTATCCAAGGCTAGTGTGGCATGTGCTCTGCATCATGTTATGATCATTGCTGCATAGGCCATTAGATTAGGACCGCATGATCCCTGCAGTTACAGAGCCAGTTCTAGAAAGATCAGAGAGAGATAATGTTACTTGTTCCACATGTGTGATGAATAAATGATGACTTGCATTGAAGTAAAAAAATATTTTGCTCCTGAATTCATTCTTACCTGTCCATTATAATTATAAAATAGTTGGAAGAAATTCCAGTACTCTCACCCTATTTTTTTTTTTTTTTTAAATATTTAGTTATTTAAGTTAGGACTATAAGTAACTTTCTGTGTTATAAGAAATTGTTTAGTAACAACTCATACTGATTCTACACTAGTTTTCGCACTTGGCCAAACTGCAAAAATAAATCTAGTGTGAAAATGTTTTTTAATACCTCAAAGCTAATAAAATCCTTTGTGTATTTCCTAATATGTTTGAAATTATAGAGAAGACACAAAATGAACCTGAGTACAGCTGTAGATTTTGCCTATTATATATTGTACAGGTTTCTTCAAATTTATTAATGTAAAATGGCTGACATAATGATTGTCTATTCTTAATTGCTGTCAGTACCTTCCTGCACATTAACTGGTGATGTCAGTATGAATATTTGAAACATATCATCCTAGTGTTTAGCACCTGACCAGCTCCTATATATATAAATATATATATATAATATATATATAAATATATATATAGTAAATATATATATACAAAAATAATTAGTTGTAGCTAATAGAATTATCTCAGTTGAGGTGTTCTGTGTCTCAGTGACAAAAATAAATATCCATTTTGGGTTTGGATTGATACTGAAATACAGGAAATCTCACCAGGTGGTTTTCAGTAGAGGGGAAAAAAAAAAGTGGAGAAATTTTGTTGAGACAAAGCAAAGTACTTTTGCTTGCTGATGTAATATTAGCTTGCTGAGTTTTACAGAAAGCTTCCATAATAAAGAATTTTTTTTTTTTTCACAAGAGGATATTAGGATAATAGCCTGCAGTACCATGTTTTTATTCTCATGTAAGTGAACATTTCAGTATTTAAGGTTAAGGATTCATTAGCACAGGGGATTCTAGGCTTTGCAATTCCCAGTACACTAACTCTTGTAGAGTCACGCCCACTAGTAAGTCTGATGAGTACTGAGGAATCCCATGCAAAACAGGAGAGCATCAAAAGGTGGAGAATGTTTAAACATCCTCTGCTATCCACATATTTAAATGCTAACTGTTGGAATATAATGCCTTGAAGTGAATAAAGGGGGTAAATTTAGGTTCACGTGCCCTCAGAGATTTTTAATCTTCTGCTTCTTGAATTAGTTCATTAGACTGTGAATGAAATGTGGAGAACCCCTAGTCCATTTTTCTTTAATAATAAACTCGACCCAAGGAAGGTGTATTGAGAATGCAGACCTGATTTGTCTTGCTGAGTACAAGTCATTAATTCCAGTTTGTGAAGCCAAGGCTCAGGACTTGTAACGACTTTGGGGCATTCATAGTAACAGACACTGGAGAATGTTGATGGAAGTAATTCTGGAGAGGTTGGCATCTCCACAAAGTTTTGAAGATTTGAATTCTGGATTTGGGTGACAATGTAGGATCAAGGCAGGACCTGCACAGCCATCCCACTGAAATTGTTTTTCTTAAGTTGCATACCACTGGTGATTTACTTTCTGTGTCCTGACAGAAGGAAAGCCACGTCTTCATCCAAAAGAAAATGCTCCCATTTGACATTTATACATGTCAAAAGACTTCATTAAACTGTATAAACTGAAGTGTTTAGATAAAAACACTTCTGTCTTTGAATCAAACAACACTGACAACTTTTTTATATTTTACTGGCTTTGAAGCAACAATTAACTAACAGATTCTGTACCCACATGTGTGACTGAAAAGTACAATAATCTTAAAAGCTAACTGAATTATTTGCATTTAGCTTTGAAGATCATAAGCCACAGCCAAATATTTCATTATAGCAAATTTAATGTTGTACTTTTAAGAGTTTTACTTGGATCTTTTTTTTCTAATATGCAATTTTCCATGGAATTGCAATAAGTATATGTCAATAATACTATCTTTAAGCTTACATATACTTTCTTTATATACATGGTTTATACAGGACTTAATTTTTCCTTACTTAATGAAGTTGAGTAATAACATAAATATGTAATATTTAATAGCCCCATTGTAATAAGGCGTTGTGCATTACAGCCCTTTTTAAATTGAGTAATGACTACACCTAGTAAGTAATTAACAAAATATTATATTATCTTATATTTTAACATTTATCTTTTAATATCATCATTAATTAATTGTTTTAGTGCAACATTTAAATTAATATTTTTATCTTCCTCATGTTTCTTTTGGCAGGGATTAAGCTGGTAATTTTTATTTGGTGTGTGTTTACAAACTTCAGGCTAAATTGTGCAATTCTTTGTTCATAACCGTGAGCACTTACTCAAATAGTCTCATCAGTGGTAATTTTCCTGCGACCAAGTGCCTTGATCACCTGCTTATCCATTTTTCCTTCAAGCACATTGGTGCTATGCATTAACACCCGCAATTTTCTTCTCATTTAAATTCCTCCTTAAAAGTTACTGCTTTTGTAATGACTACAAATCACTCTAGTCTTGCCCTGGTTATTCAACTGGCAAGTTGATTTCTGCCTTTCTGCTAAACTGTATTTGTTTTGTTGTTTCATTCACCAATTTACCCAGTTTAGTATGCAGGGAAAGCCCAGAGATGTTATACATCATGGACACGGCAAGCTCAGGGTCTTCCCTAGTTTGAAGAAAGGATGTACCTTGTCTTGAATACTTTTAATTTGGCTGAAGTGGACTTCTGAGGATAGCCTGGATACAAAATTGCTGCTCTACCTAAAGTGTACAGGTCTGACTCTAAGCTATAATATACTGAAAGTCTCTCAGTGAAAAGAATGTTGGCATTTTCTTGTATCAGCAGAACAGTGCTGCTAAACCTTTTTGTTGAAAGAAATGAGTTTTTCTAAAAAAGTATCTGAAGTCAGGTATCTACCATAGAAAACACAATCCAAACAGCAAAAGTTGACATCTTAAAAGAAATAGAAGAGCACTTTACAACAGAACATGGTAGGCCTTTCTAAACTGTAGGATTCACTACCAGAAAAAAACAATTGCCAGAAAAAAAAAAAAAAAAACTGCCAGAAAAAAAACTACTGCCAGAAAAAACCCAAGATTTTAATAAACATTACAATGTAGAAATACAATCTGAAACAAGTTTTATGTCAGCTAACCTTGAGTTCTATTGCAAAAAAATGTGCAGTCTTATTTTTCATGTCTGCAGAAACTTTGATCAAACACTTGGGTGCACATAACTTTCATGGAATCAGGAAAAAGGAAGCAAAACAAAATCCATGGAATCTGGCTAATTTAAGCATCTGTGTACTACTGTGATAGAGTAAATGCAAGATACTTAATGGCATTTCAGAAATTTGCCAGTTCTCTATGCTCCATGTGAAACTAAGAGAAAAGTGAGAATATATAATAAAATGCAAGCCAATGGTTTGTTATCTGATTTAGAATACAATAATATAACCACATTTCCCCTGTTAAAGGTGTCTGGAGAGTTTTGTGCAGTGGATCCATAGCTGTCTGGAAATAAAAAATGGCTATGAAAGGATCTGACAATATGATGATATTTTGCTGAACCTATTTTGTTTGAGAATACCTGGCTTGAGAATACACAGTGAATTCTATAAATGTTTACTTTTATCCTAAGAACATTTCTTGGATGTGTGGTTATATAAGCTAATGTGTAATTCACCTGTTTTATGAATTAGGGTTGGCTTTATCATTATAACCTTCATTGATTGTTCTTTTGAATTTGAGTTCTGGAAGTAAAATGACCAATTTCTCTGTCATCCTTATTAGCAGTATTATAGATTAAATAGGTACACAGTGACCTGATTAATTTAAAAAACCTTTAACATAAGAGGCTTGTACATTTTTCTTGAGACAGGCAGTATGATGTTTAAAATTCTACTAATATATTGCATAAACTTTACTTTTAAGTTTCTGGTTAAATCTTAAATTAGTGCCAATTTTTGAATGACATACACTTACCTGTACCATTGAAGATCCAGTTTGATTGACTGAGACCAATCTAGAACATGCTGCAAGAAAATTTTTTCTCACTTTGGCTCATCAGCACAGGATTTCAACTGTATGTTCATTCCATCAGTCAAGAAAGGCTCTTTTTATGACAAGCTACATTTCAGAGACAAAATGGAAAATAGCATTAAACGTATATAGTGTCAGATAGGTCATGGTGGAAAAAACAGACTAACTCAAGTATCTTGTGTTAATAATGATTTGGTTGTAGTTGAGATGAAATTTTACCCATAGTTACAAGAATAGACATTTTTCTTTTTAAATGTTATAATTAGTTATAAAATGAGAACATGTAGCCTTCACCAGGGTTTATCTTGTTCTGTATCTGTTCCAGTGTGATAATAACAGGTGAAGTGTTTTGTATTCAATATGCCAGTGTTAATAACATATAGTTTTATAGGTGTTTCCAGAACTCAGAATAAACTCTGCAAATTGGAATAATTGATATTTCACTCAGTAAAAAAAAAACAAATAATACAAGATGACCGTGTTTTCAAAACCTATTTGTGTGGCTTTAATTTGTTTATTCAACAATGTCTTTATTAATACATTTAGTGGTCACTGTGTATTTATTTATATAGTCTTCTGTAAGGCATCTGCAAAATGTCTCTGAAGTTAAAATCTTGTGATACCTTCATTCAGGTCTTCTCCTTACAGAGCAACTTCTTAGTAAGCAGTGAACCACAGTTAGAAACACTGAAACGTGCTTTTCCCTTCCTGATTCCTCTCACATTCAGCCATTTGTTTGCTAGGGTTAATAGATAAATTTGTTAATTTTGGTAGAACAAATTGGCTCAGAATCATGTTAAAGGTATTAACATGATTGAGATATACTAAAGAGTTAAATGAGATGTGAGGGCTTCAAAGTTCTAGAGCTAACTTAGCTCATTTTCATTGCAAATATTGACTCTTAAAAGTTTCTTGGGCCTTTCACTAAACATACAGAAGGGAAAAAAAGTAAATTAGTTAAAATGCTAACAAAATAAAATTATTGAGTCCTCTATTTCCTTATCAATCTTTATTCCCGTTCCTATAAACTGCAGTCATTTTAAAGACCTTTTTTTCTTCTAATAGCTTTCTAGATTGCATTAAAAGGTGGTATCTCTTGGAGAAGAGGAGCAAGAGTTGAAGAGGAAATTATTAGCTGAGATGGCTTAGAAGGTCTTACTTATTTTTCTTTTAAGACACAAGAAAACTCACACAAAAAGTGAGTGAAAATGATGGCAAAGATTCTAAATTCTGACTCTGGTACTTTATCACACCTTTGTGCCTGAAGAAAGGAAGGCCATGGGATTTTAGCAGCCACTCCAAAATCTGGTGAGTTCTTAGAGACAGCTCTTTTTGCTTTTTTTCTCAGTGAAAAAAAAAAAAAATAATTAAGTCACTACACTAAAATGCTTTGCGTAAACAAACAGAACAACCTTCTGGAAAAAAGTCAGAGAGATAAAGGAAATCAAGAAAAACAAAGAATTCAGGACTGAGGGAAGGACAGGAACGTCAGTTTTGTTTAGTAAAGGTTTGACATCTGGTTAGATCAGATGATGTTGTTTTATAGGTGTCTCTCTCTTGCCCTGTTCTCCTCATTACATTTTCAGGATTCAAGCCTCTGGACCTTGTGAACTCCCTCTACCCTCTCTGTCAGGTCCAAGAGCCTGGAAGCCATTTTCAATGACACGTTCTGAAGTGCTGGGACTTGTTTTGGCCTCTCATTTTATACCCCATCCTCCCTACTTCACTGCATTCTAACCAGGTTGTAGACTTCTTAGTTCGTAAAGGCTGAACGTTTTGCCAACTTTGCTGCACCCTTGTATGCAAGGAACCAACCTGCACTTTTGTTCCCTAGGATAACTTGAAAACATAATGGTCTGCTAACAGATATCAAGGGTATATTTCTGTGTGGATCATCTTCTGCTGGCTGTCCTCTTACTCTGTCCTTCATGCCGTGCTATGTCTTTTGTTCCTGTAAGCCCCACCGTCATGCCTGCAGTACTTGACTGCCTCAGCATGTCTCATGCATGGGTCCTTGCTGCCAGATCTCCCTCTCATGAAGCCTAATCTCTCAGCTTATGCAGCTTTGGCTCCCCTGCAACACAGAGCTAAACACATAGTCATCCTCTCTTGTATCACTGAAGTAGCTTTTGTAAGAACTGGTTCTGCACGCAGTGCTTTGAAAATTTTAGTATGGCTTCTTATTAAAAGTATGGGCTTTTATTACTACCATAAACACATATGGAAGTAAGGAGTGGAAGTTTTCACAACTCATAAGAATCGAACTCTTGGCCAGGACAAATCTGCTTTTCCCCGTGGACTCAAAATGTTCATTTGTTCAGTCTTTGCAGGATCTAATTCTAAGTAAACTGTCAGGATAAAAGAAAAAAATTCCACCACATTTAATGCTGGTCAAAATTAAAAAAAAAAAAAAAAAAAAGAATAAAAAAAATAGTTTTAACCTTACCCTAATATTGCATTTCACTACAGAAATTCCTTTTCTTATTTTTTAAGTGGAAGCTATAACAAAGTTACAGGAATGGTGGGACATAAAAATTGACAGTACTGTAAAGTTTCTGTTTCAGTTCTATACTACATAGGCAAAGAAGCTAATTACCAACAGTTTTCTTTCTTTTTCTAATAACATTTGCATGTTCAGTCAGCTGACATATATAAGGAGGAAAACATACATGAAAGGTCTAATGAAGCTTATAGACACATCCTATAGACACATCTTTATCCTTCTCTTTTACTCCACACAACAACCTTAGCTTCTCCTTCATTATGTTCTCTGTTGTATCCTGAATGGGGAGAAGGTATGTAGTGGTGGTAGTCCAGAGCTGCCAGTCTCAGCGCCACTGCAGATATTATGCCCATCTTTATAAAAACGCAGATTGGTGATTGAAGAATTAATGCCAGTCTCCACTTTAAAAGGTAAATTTCCTTTAGTCTGTACAGTTATAGGAACTATTTTCCAATCCAGATAATTGTCACTGATTCAAAAAATACACACAAATGATGAGGAAATTACTTATTTGTTCTTAGTATTTTTATCTAGCTGACTCAAACAAAAAAATCAAATTGCAGTGTGACAAAGAGATACCTATATTTACACCAAGCATGTAACAATTTGAAACCTATTTAAACTCCTTTTATTAACCATATAAAGTAAAATGCTTGGGCCATTTTATTTATTTATTTATAACCAAGTAAAGTAACCGAGAAAATTAGTTTGGAGAAGCCAGATCCCAGAACTCTTTTATAAACAAATTCTGGACTAAGATCCATTTGTGTCCTATGCAAAACATCACCCAGGAAGATTTGTTATGTGCATATGACACATCTTGTGAGTTTTTCAAAATCAATCAGGTTAAGTTGTGGGATTTCAAGCACCTAAAAAATAATGATAATCACAGTCTGAGGTTCAATAATTAGATATATTCCTTTTGCTGCTTTAGAAAAGAACTCGTTACTTATGTAATGACTTGAACTAAATCATTGCAACTTGAAATAAAATTCATAAATTAACAGGTGACACTTTTTGCTGCCTTGTTCAGGTTCTGAAAGTGCTGGACTTGAAAATTCAACTGATTATTTTTTTTTTTTCCCAATATCACAATCTTGGCTAGTATCATGCCTGAAATCAGAGTAAAATGGATGCATTATCAGCATTAGATTACTGGGATTGTTTTAAAAGAAACAGATGTACAACATACATTATAATCTTGTAAAATACAAGATTCTCTCTCTGCCAAAGCCTCTCCTCACTATATTATGAGTGATGCCCCACCCTAGGCTAGGTAATGTCAAAGTCAGGCACAATCTTCACCCTGTTTTATCTTTACAATAAGCTCAGTTCCACTTCTGAAATATCCTTACCACGTGCATTTCATCATTATACCATCAGTCAAGGACACAAGCTTACTTTCATGTAATTTTAAAAGAAATAGCAAAAACAGGTTTTCCTCTTTTAATTACTGATGCCAGAAGGCATTGCTTATGTAAATTTAGTCTTCAGAAGACCATCAGCACCTGAGTGGTTTGGCCTGTGCCCTTAGTGCTAGCCAGCTGGATTATCAGGAGGGAAAGTCTTACATAAGCTTTAGCCTCCAGCACTGCATGAATCAAGCAACTCAAGATGAAAATGTCCCTAAATTGTGCTTTGCAATAGAAAGGGGGATAACTACATGTCCTGGTTTGGGCTGAAATAGAGTTAATGTTCTTTTTCGGGAACTAGAAGAGTGCTGTGTTTTGGATTTAGCTTTGGGTTTGGTATGAGAAGAATGCTGATAGCACACTGATGTTTTCAGCTGCTGCTGAGACTTCAAAGACTCTCCAACTCCCCGTGTCCTGCCCGTGCGCAAGGGCACAGGGAGCAGGGAGGGACCACGGACAGAGCACCAGACCCAAACTGGCCAATTAAATATTCCATATCATGGAACGTCATGCTCACTGTATAGAGGAAGGGTGGTCGGGAAGGGGCTTTCTGGCTTCCAGGATTGCAATTGTGGGATCTTGGTATTTTGGGATCACTAGCCGGGAATGGGCTGGGTATTGGTCAGCCAGTGGTGAGCAATTGCATTGTGCATTGCCCATTTACATTATATTTTTTTTTCTATTACTGTAATTGTTCTCATTTTATTACCACTATTAAACTGTTCCTATCTCAGCCAGTGAGTATCCCTTTACCCCTCCAATTCCGTCCCCATTCCTAGGTGGTGGGTGGGGAAGGGTGAGTGACTGGCTGTGGTGGTTGGCTGCTGACCAGGCTCAAACCACTACACTACATTTAGGAGCCTGGCCAAGGGGCTCCCTAAATCTCTTGAGGCTTTAAGCGGTGGTGGGGAATCCCCATCACCTTAGGTGCCTGCTGTATGAGCTACTAGTGAACTTGAGAGTCCTGGGAGCACTTGGTACTCAGTAGTACCTGCTCTGGTGGGCTCCCGTCAAGCATATTGCATCCCTGGGAGTTGCTCTCCTGAGCCAGTGACAGGTGTGGGAGTGACAAAGGAGGAGGATAATCAGGTTAAGAAGACTGAATGATTATGTGCAAGAGATTGAATTTATGTTATGTGGAAGCTCCAGATAGTCTTGGTTTGGGTTTGTATGTTGATTGACTATCTAATGTGTTTGTTCAACAAAATAAGACATATTTTGTCGCATATGAATGGACCTTACTGGAAAATGAAAGATTTGTCTTCTCAATATTTTCTCACTCTTCCACATTAGAAGGAAAACAAAACTTCCAAAAATGCAAGTTCTCTGTGAAAATAACTCAGCTGTACTCATGGAGGCCTGGGAAGAGCTGCTAAGTGTGTGATAGTGTCACTGCCACCTGCTCCTTTGGTTATGTGACAGAGTCTTTCCCACAGGATAGAGATCCAGGGGATACAGGGTCACCTCTTGCAAGCCTGGGTAGTGATTTTTTCTCTACTGACATGGTGGCTTACTGTTTAGGTCTAGGCATGCTGTCCTGGCAGATTTTGTCCCTTTTGGCAGGCAGTCTGCTGACTGCATAGGATGCCATGAATAGAAAGCTTACACCATAAGTTTAATGGTAAAGTCAGAAATAGATGGATGTGCTCTGAGTTCTAGTGCATAGTGGTATCATGCTGATCTTCTACTTCTAACACTTGCTAGCCTGCAGCCTAGGAACAGACCGGATACACTCTGTGCATATCGTAAGGTAAAGAAGGAAGCTTAGCATATGAGGAAAAACCCACTGGGCGCACTGAAGAAGTTTTCATTATCTTGAGATGAAAAAGTTGTCCAAACAGTAAATGAACCTCGGCTAACACTAGTTTTGGCTAAATATTTACAAACACATTAAAATTGTAACAACAGTAAAACCAATAATGCTTGACTATTTTTGTGCTATTTTACTGATTCTTATAGTGATTATATTTCAAAATTAAATAAAGAATGAAAAATAACAGTGGCATGATCACTTTTTGTCTTGTGTTTGTGTGTGGATACATGGCAAATTAGGTTAAGAATCACCTAGCTGAGAACTGAGTTCAGACTTTCTAACCCTCAGCATTGCAGAATTACCAGACCTTGACTGCTACCACAAATCTGAAATTACCACCTTGCAGGTATGCACATTCAGTTAACACTTTAAATCAAGTGCCTCAAATAGGGATTTAATTTAGTTTTAAGAGGAGAGCTATTGTATGCTAATTAAACACCAAATCATTCATAAAAATGTTTTTACTGAGGTTTAACAACTATGTAATAGAAATAGAACATCTCTGTAGTTGCTCACCTTACATGAACAGACTTTTAATAATCAATGGAAATTCAATTAACATAAAGAAGATTCTGTGGAAGCTCAGTAATTACATATATAAATCAACATTTAAGGCCCTCTATTTAAAGTGTTACTAGCAGTTTAATATTTCATTTTATATATTCAGATGGTATGATATCACCATTTTTTGTCTCTCCTTTCCTTCCCAGTTACATAACTTCTCAGTCCCTCACATCTGAACTTTTCCTTTTTCCTCTAATGTCTTGACAGATTGGTGAACAATATACTGCTAAAACTACTCTGTTTCTTTTTTGATGACTTCATTGCTGTTCCATTTATGCACATTTAAATGACTATTTAACTTGAATCTAATGTTGGGGGTTTTTGTTGTTTGTTTGTTTGTTTGTTTGTTTGTTTGTTTCTGTTTACAAAATGGGTTAAGTAATGGCTGCAATATTATGCATAATTCCAAACGGCAAGTTCTAATTCCATGCATCCATCAATACCTCAAAAACTGAACAATAAGACTACTGTCTGTGCATACATTTAACAGTATATCAGATTTTGACAATCAGAATCCATCAGTACATTGCAGATCAAAGTACTAGAAACGTCAACTATAGTCCCCAAGAAAGGAAATTTTCACGTTCTATTTCAAATTTAAATACATGTATGCAATCAAAGACTAAAAAGTGTAAAAATCTGAATTTTCATTTTGTTTTAAAAAGAAAATAAGAATGGGAAAGTCTAGAGCAGAAGTCTGTTCCTTCATGTTAGAAATGAATGTGGCACTGCTTGAACATTTCTGAATTATTCAGTGGAGTTTAACATGAACATGAGGTAGAATTAAGATTGCTAGTGAAATAAAATAAACATCACCAGACTTCTGAAGACCATACTTTCTTTATATACTTAATAAACTATAGGAACATATTAATTCACTGAGCTGGGTTGGTGTCATGGTTTGAGCCTGGTCGGCAGCCAACCACCTCACAGCCAATCACCCACCCTCCCCCCCAACCTGGGAATGGGGGAGGAAATTGGAGGGGTAAAGGGAGACTCACTGGTTGAGATAGGAACAGTTTAATAATGGTAATAAAATGAGAACAATGACAGTAATAGGAAAAAAAAAACCATAAATGGGCAGTACAGAATACAGATGCTCACCACCGGCTGACCAATACCCAGCCCGTTCCTGGCCAGCAACCCCGAAATACCAAGATCCCACAATCACAATCCTGGAAGCAAGAGAGAGAGAAAGAGATAGAGCCCCTTCCCGACCACCCCTGCTCTATATCTTGAGCATGACGTCCCATGATATGGAATATTTCATTGGCCAATTAGGGTCAGGTGCTCTGTCCATGCTCCCTTTTTATAATATTATCCCTTTTTTATAATGAAATCCTCAAATACTCCTAAAGTGCATTTGTTTCTTTCCATTTAAAGTTTTTGGAAGATTACTACAAACCTGGAGTTTTGGGGAAATAAGTAGAAACACTGATGTCTCTTTTTTTTTTTTTTTTTCCTTACTTTCTCATTGAATGTGCCACTCAGGTCAATAAAAACAAAGATGTGCCTTTACTGACTAACCAAGCAACAAGTTCTTGAACTTAGTTTAAGTGCCCACAGTTGCTCTCTAGAACATTTATTTAAGCACCTGAATTAATTCTCTTTCAAAAAGATGAGGCATTTGTGTCCCTGAGACCTCAGCAACATTTGGCTTCTGCCAAGTCCCCTCTTTGGTTTTACCCTGGCAAGAGAAATCTCTCTGTTGTGTCTCTCTTCACCATGTGTGCATGATAATTAGAAAATGACCTTAAATACAGTTTTTGGCCACACATTCAAATGTATCACTACTTCTGACAAAAAAACAAATTAAATAATTGTCCTGGTTTTGGCTGGGATAGAACTATATTTTTTTCTTTTCAGTAGCTAGAATAGTGCTGTGTTTTGGATTCAGTATGAGAAGAATGTTGGTAATACACTGATGTTTTTAGCTGTTGCTAAGAGATCAAGGACTTTTCATCTTCCCATGTTCTGCCTGTCCACAGATAGGCAAGAAGCTGGGGGAGAGCATAACTAAAGTAACAAATTGGCCAATGGAATATTCCGTATCATCTAACGTCATGCTCAGTATATAGATGAGGGTTGATTGGGAAGCTTCCTGTCACTTCCAGGATTGTGATTTTGGGATTATCACTTCTCTGGGATTACTAACCAGGAACAGGTTGGGCATTGGTTAGCAGGTGGTGAACAATCACATTGTGCACTACCCATTTGTATTTTCTATTATTATTATTTATTTATTTATCGATTTATCCATTTATTTATCTATTTATTTATTCATTTATTATTATTACTATCACTATTACTATCACTATTATTATTAATATTAATAATAATTATTATTATTTCAATTATGAAATTGTTTTTATCTTAACCTATGAGTCTCCTAGCTTTTAACCCTCCAGTTCTCTCTTCCATTCCCCAGATTGGGGGAGGGTGAGCTAGCGGCTGCATGGTATTTGGCTGTCAGTCGGGTTTAAACCATGACAATAATAATGCCCATAACACTCAGGCTCACATATCCAAGCTTCCAACTCTGCACTGAGATAACTTAATAAAAATAACCTGACAGAAATGTTATTTCAAAAACTATGGGAGCTATAGTTCTACATATATTTTGAAATCAAGCCAGTATTATTTAGGTACTTCATGGTGGATTTAGGACTCTGCCTTTAGGCATCTGAAATCTGTGGCCACATCTATTTTAAAACATCCACTAACATCAGGAAGAGTAATTCATACTTATTTGAGGTCTGAATTTAAATTTCTCAGCTTTGGGTTACCCCTTTTCTTCCCCATCTCCCACAACTGTGTTTAATGTTTTAATCCACCTACCTCAGCCCATTTTTAAATAGTACACGAATTAATAAATAATAGGCAAATTAATGTTAATATCCGCTTTTATCTAAACTCCGTTTCTGAGACTAAATATTTCTTCCTCTGACTTTTAAAAGAAGAATTGAGGTTAGTTAAAAATAAAGACAAAAAGGGTGGGCACTGTTTATTTTACTTTATTCTTTTAAGAAATAGCTGGAAAGAGGTATTCATCTTTTGTTCAATTTTTGTAATTGAAACTTTCCCTTGGTTGGTGGAGTATTCATGTTCAAATTGATGTTATATTTTGAAATGAGTTAAACAATTATTTGCACTCTTCTGCACAACATCCAGGAGAGGTGAGGGTGGGAAGAAAGACCAATGTGTGAGTTAGTTTTTGTATGTGTATGTACATGGAGGCTGTGGTCCATTTCCAACTTATTTAAGGGTTTCCACAGTAAAGAAACACATGGATTTTTTTTTCATCTGAAAGTGTATGAAAGAAAAAGAATAAATCCAGCAGCATTAGACTCTGCATTTTAATGTTTAGAGCGTTCACTATGGGTTGGGGAACTTCACTTTCAGTCATTGCTCCTGGTATGTTTTTTGTATACTCTTTGTACCTGCTCTTTAGTATAAAATGTGCCAGAACATACTGAATTACATGTTGAAAAAGATGAGCTCAGCTGATTAGTTGAGAGAAAAAGTTCGAGGATTTGTCTCACAAATGAGTTAAGGCATCTCCCTGAAGCCTTGAGTGAGATAAAGTGTTATCATTAAAATATTCTAATTGCCAGTAAGATATTTTATTCCAGAATTTGGGTTAATAAAACTCACTTCAAGAATCTGAAGTTGCCAAATTACTTTGTAATCAAAATCCTCATTTACCTTGTGAAAAAGATTCACTGTGTGTGAATCTTGAGGCTATCCACCCAAGTGAACAGTATTTCTTTCAAGAACGTCCAGAATGTATCATTTATAGAATGGTGCAGGAATTGCTACTTTTCTTTTGATGGGCTGCATTTGTCCAAATATGTGTAATCTCAACATGGTTAAGAAACATTGACATTTTTTCAGCACTCCAACCTCCCTCAAAAAATATCCTACAGAGTTATTTCATCATATTCTAGGATCAACAATAAAATAGTGATCTGACAGCTAATTTTGCTGATAAAGTTATTATATCTTTAATTATTATGACATGTTCAAACAAGATGTCATTAAAACGAACATTTAAACACACTCTTCCTTTCACATGAGTACTGCCAAATAAAATTGTGTTGAATAGCATGGTTTCAGTCTTGGCAAAATTATACAAGTGTAATCCAACCTATAGCTTTTTATATCATGTGTTAATTTTTTAAAATGACAGTTAAATAATTAAATTGGAATGTTAACAGCAGAGGTTTTTTCTTCTGAGAAAATTACATTGCCATTAATCTCATTTCTTGCTGATGCTTTACCTACAGTGCTATCAGAGTTCTAAAATCCAAAGCTGAGTATGGAGTTTTAATTTTAACTTTGCAAATGTTAGAGCAATAAAAATTCAGGATGCTACTCCAAACTTCATCATAATTATGTCACATAACATTGAAATTTTAATAATGCAATTTATTTAACAGCTCAGTGAATTCTGTACCGGTGTGGAATAGAGTCGTATATGCTGAAGAAAATCCAGTACAAACTTTTGCACAGTTTTGTCTGATCTTAAGATATTTGCAGCTCTGAGGACCTAGAAATCTTTGTTTTGTTTTGTTTTTATTTTTAGTTCACCGTAAAGGAAAATATTCTCCATCTGCCCAAATTTACACAGTGACAATAAAGTTTACTGAAGTGATGAGTTAGTAAGGAGATGAAATTATAAAACAATTCTTGTAATTTTAATTTTTGTTCACAAAAAGAGCTTGGCTTAACTAAGGTGTATGGTATATTCTGAGAAACAAGCTTTATAACAGTAAAAATGTTATGTATAAATATTTACTTGTACAAGATACTTTTCACTGTGACTGTGTTTTATGCAGGAATTAGTTCAACTAACGGTGAAATGTCATCACATCTAGAGTAAAATGTGGCAGTTGTTTAACAACGTAAGTAAATGATACAAAACAGTATACAGTGAATTGAAAGTATTTAAATACTTTACTCAGTTGTGACTGTAGAGAATATTTAAGTTGGCATAATGTATTTACTCAGTTTGGACTTTGTCCAGGATGCTGCAGTTAACAATTTTAGCTCTTATGAAATGTGCCAGGGGATATCTAATTAGCCCACTTGGTCAGCATCTTAGATTTATGTATCGTGCACAGATTATACCTCCAGCAGCATCTTAGTACAGCATTGATTCAGTATGGAGCCAGAATGAAGAATACCACCTACTGAGTGACCAACACCACTTCCTACAACAGCTGGGTTTTCCTTGGAGGTCTTCCATCCCAATTACACAGCAGGCCCAATCTTGCTTAGTTTATGAGATCTGACAAGATCAAAGCCCAAGGTGGTATAGCTACAGACTTCCACTGTCTTATGTATTTGGCTTGCTAGCAAATTTATGTCAAATACATGTATTGAATGATTTCTAGTCAGATGCATTATTGTGTGTGTGAAAACGTATGAAAGAAAGAAAAAAAAATTGTTTCCAAAATTGAAAAAAAAAAAAAAATTTGCAACAGTAACAAAACTTCCCTTTGTCTTCTTCACCTTAAAAGATTGTTCAGCTCTATTCTCTCCTTCTGTCAACAGTGAGGAAATGGGAAGAGAGACCACTGCTACTAAATGTTAGTAAAATTATTTTAATTCACACATGAAGTTTCTTTTGATCAGTATGCTTTTCAGTCAGAAATACAAACCAGCTAGGAAGCCTTAATGTATGTCCTTTTATGCATTTGTTTCCTACGAGAATTAATACAGATTGTATTAGTCTTCTAATACGCTGCCAAATGAACAGGAGGAAACATCGCTCAGTTTCCCTCATAATATCCATCAGAGGGTTGTGCTGTAAACTAAGTCTACCCATGCTCTTCCAGGGTGTTTTAGCTTAAAGGGACCAGTGTGTTTGAGCATGTTGTTACAAGTGCATTCACGATTTATGGCATGCACAGCTGATGAATGTGTCCAAGACACACTGGCTAGTGGTAGTCACTGGTACACTGACCAGTCCTCCACACTAGTGCATTGTATTCATCATTAGTAAGACAGTGTTATGAAGCTTAGTGTAAAAGCACCCCAAAATCTTAGGTCTGCTGGGAGTTGTGGCTGGAGGCAGAACAAGAGTTGTGCAATACCTGAATTTTACATGTCACCATAACTAAAGGAGAGGTATGTCCTAATGTCAACAAGATACTTGCAATCACCCTTCTCACAGGGGAAGCTCTGCGATAAGAGGAAAGGCAGAATTTGTTTACTACAGTTCAAGTCCTAAAGACGAGGTTACCAGACTCCTCTCAGATTTAAGCTCTTGGCTCCACATCCTCTCTTGGCCTCCAAGGAATCCAGTGATCCATTATTTATCAGAACATTATTTGTAGCACTAGCCAACTATTCACCATCCCCGACACTATCCCAAAGATTTAGCTAATGGCCTTGGTGGAGCCATTATCTGTCCAAATGGTAAACAGAATGAACTAACAACCCCACCCATAATTAAGTAATTGTGTACCAATTATTAACCCACTTAGATAAAATATTCCCCTGTGCCCAGGGAAGTACCTTGGTCCTCAGTGTGCAGCTTCAGCATGTCAAACTCTTCTCCTAACACGAATATATTGGCTCATGTACTCTGTGCAAGTGTATCTGTGTGACCAATGTATGCAGCTCATGGAGTCTGGACACAATGGTAACCTGTTATTTCAGGAGGACAGTAGATTTTTGGTAAATAACCTCTCATTAGTCTGTGATGGTTACCACAACAGACTGAAACAAACTGCTGGGTATAACAACAATGATGATGTTAGGGGACTATCAGATAAAGAGATTTTATTTCCATGGCCAGTGTTTTCCTAATGATAATGAAATTAATATAAATCATGCTTAAAACCTCACACCCCAGTCACAGTCAATGCATATGGAGCCTATATTTACAGCACTGAATTTTTATTTTCCAATCTCCTCATCAATGTACTTGAATTTTCTGTAAAAGTCAAAGTCAAAATTATTTCTGTCTGATATCTCCCAGGTTGTCCTCATCAAGGAAAGCAATCAGCTAACAAAATGAATTGGTATTACACTTATCATTTAATGTTGGCACCCTTCCTTATATATCAATATAAGTTTTCACTTTCCCCTGTAGGATTTGCAGATGACAGTTTCAGTACCCTGATTTATATAATTTTTATCTCAGTAATTACCTGACTACTCCCAAAGTCTGCTTATGCTTCTAAATTGTTTACAAGTGGCTATAATGAACTAGTGATGAAATTTCTCTGTTCATTGTTTATTCCTTGTGGCAATGAAGACTGACTGAGAAACACTGCTTTGGTATTTCTTTTCAACCTTGAACAGCATACTAATAGGCAGGTGGATTGACAGGTAGACTGATATTGGCAGGGGTAGGGGAAGGGAAAGATTGTTTGACAGAGGCTGTCATTATGGCATATGCACAGTGATCTCCAAAGTAAAGTATGCGTAATTACCAATTCCTTTAGTTTAACTCTCATTATTTCTTGACCTGTGCTTCAGTACTTATAGCTGACAAAACACATATACAGTGCAGAATATCCATTTTCATTCCTAATGGGGAAAGTATCAGTCCACTTCTAAATCGACTGCTGCTCTTGTTAGCACCCTTCCTTGTGTTTCAGGCACTTTTAAAAATGTGTATCAGCTATTATAACAGTTGGTTTGGTTTTAGATCCAAACCTCATCTGTGTTTATAATGGTAGATTTACTTTTATTGTATACTAATAAGTCACTGTCATTTTTTTGTTGCCACTGTGTGACAAATATTAATTTGTTCATGTTATGGGATCTGAAGTTAATATATTTGAGATTATTATTATATACCTAGTTTAAAAAGCTGTCCTTCAAGTGATGCGTTTTTTTAGTTTTTATGTTGTTTATTCACAAAAGTCAAGTATCAGAATATTCCCAAGCACTAGAAAATTATTCTTCAGCTCAGATTTCTGCTTCTCCCTCATTCTGTCTGCATACTCACTTAAAAAAAAAAATATCTTCTTTCTGCTTCAGAAAGCTGAAATATGAGAGTAAGAGGTGATTGAGAATCTGAATGCTCAACAGCATAGGCCATAAAGTATCTTTGTTGGCACTTGTGAACTGAACTGGGACAACACAGCTGGATCTGAACATTAATTCCTCAATAATTGATGATTAATCTATTAAAGTTTAATGGAGAGTTGATAAGTAAATGGTCTGGCTGCCATGTCACTTGATTGTAAACATAGCAAGTTGCCTGGAAATACATTTTTTCTTTTGTCCATCAGAACCAAACATAGAGGAAGGATAAAGAAGGAAAGAGAAAACTAGACAGAGGGAGAAAATATGTCTGGGAGAAAAGTTTAGGTTAAGGGACATCTCTGAATCACGGCAAGTGCAAAGCACTGGTGGCACTCTTCGGGGGTTGCTGACACAGGTAGATTTCTCATGTGAATGTGCCACACATGCACCTGCTTCACTGTAATTCTCTGTGACACAGATGAGTCCTCGTACATTGCAGCACTCCACAAGCTTCTGTAGAATGTCAGGCTGAGCATGAGAAACCCTTCTTATGAGTAAAGTTTCAAAGTAGTAGATGGGGTTTTAGACAGAAAGCCCCCCAGACTGCAAACCATTAACAAAAACAAGCTACTTGCAATAAAGTAAGTTTAGTTCTGTATTTTGTTGAGATGCTGTTGGAGGTGGAGGATCGCACATGTCATTGTGAAGTGGCAGTGTCTCAGCAAGCTATCCGAAAGTTACACTTGGTGATCAAAGCACAATTTCAGGGAAATCTGGAGAACACATAGCATGAGCACCACTTTTTTCACAAACGGGTAATCCAGTTTTTGCAGCTCTGACGGTGGCCTTACATGTACAGGCACTATGCTGTGTTGTGGCCTTGACTCTCCAGGCAGCAGAAATAGGCTTGCACATGGCTGAAGTTCACCAGTGATAATCAGAACAGTATCATCCATCACTTTTGATTTTGTCTCCTATCAATCATGTACAATTAGGAAATGGGAATTAGAAATGTGTATCTGTTTGCATAGCAAAGTACCAACAAATATATTTGTTGCATTTGAGTATTTGTCTCATCGATTGTTATAAGATGATTTACAATATGTTGATCTTTCTATGGCAGCTTGGGTAGCTAAGAGAACTTAAAATCAAATTGTTTAATTCTCTCATCTGATGTTATTCTGTATTTTTTTGAAAGGTGCCAAGTAGGGAAAGATGCCTGGTGTCCAAAATAGTTGGGGAAACCTACACTATTTTTAAGAGCTCACTAGCTCTTAGAGTCTGTAACTGATTCATATTTGAATGCTTCTGTTCAGAACAGTTGATTCTTAGTTGTATACTTTTTAACTATGAAGGCAGTATTTCTCATCCTTCTTCTTCACTGTTCACTTTCATTTGTCACTGTGAGGAAAAATGTCTTCTAGTCAAAGCACAGTACTGGTGTGAAGCCTTATTCTGGACCCTGATGGGAAGTTGCTTGAACTCAAATACGTTGTTTAACTTGACTGTGCTTCATTTTCCTCTTTTGTAAAATAATGACATCCCTGATGCATTACAAAGTTTAATTCGCTAATGTCTGCAAAAAACTTAAGACATAAAGGTCATGGAGAGTTAAAACAGCATTCCCAACAGTGAGAGAATGACCTGGAGTTGTTGGGCTTGTAGAGCTGCTCACCTTGTTACTTTCCAATATATTTAAAGATAATGCAGTAGTAAGTTTTAGACCAAGAAAATGAGTAAGAAAACAATTGCATTCTCCTTAATTTCAAAACTAAGAATGATTCACCTGAGTTCTTGGACACTTAGATTTAACAGTCAATATAAATCATATAACCTTTGGTTTACTGAAGCAATTTTATAATCCGTATTACAATTATACATAGAATTAATGTGTGATACTAAAACAAATATTTAAAATTAATACTTTAGCATGAAAAATATTAACAATGGTGCTTTATTCCAGCTTTGCTAAATGCTGGCAGGACAATGGAGAAGTCTGAATGACAAGTAAAACCAGCTGAAATATGAGAGATTAGGTTAAGATGAAAGCATCATCTTCAGTAAACATCATAAGAACAGATAGAAGGAAGGTGATTTAGAAGATTATATTTTAATAAAACCAAATATTTTAAAAAATACTTATAATTCAGAAATGAAGAGAGTATTATTAATATATATTTATATCCACATATATAGGAGAAACTTTTTAAAGTAAATTTATTTTCAAGTCTATATGATATGATTGCAATTTCTATATGGAAAGAGACGTGTACTCATGTCAGTGTTGTTGCTGTAACTGATAGAAATCATGTGCCAAGGTCTGTTCTGTAGAGAATCTCTTTTTCTATTAATCATATACCTCAGACTACCTTACGATAGAACAAATGAAAGATGGGTGATTGTTGTACTTGTAAATGTGTAAGAACTATAAATGGAGTTACTAATACATGTTTAAGCAATGATTCAAAGAAATACAACAAAAAAACAGAGCTCTTGAATAAAACCTCACCCTAGTAATATAGACAAATATATGTACCTTTACCCTGGATTTAGATATATCAGGGAATTTACCTTTTTATAAAAAACAAAACAAAACAAAACAAAACAAAACACAAGCCCAGCTCTGTGGTAGTAACTGTAAGCTGGTGAAAGCATTTCAAACCCCCTTAGATAATGCACAGCTGGATGCAGCCATACCATCGATTAAAGGATGGACATTTTGTGAGTCCCTCCTCTAGCAAGTTAGGAAGCGTAACACGTAGTACCAGACACATAGTTACCTGTTTCAATCAGCCTTTGTCACTCAGGCAGTGCCAAGAATGGTTTAGCATCCTCTATGGGCTCATCAGTAACATTCAGTCTCAGGGAGAACAAAAGCATATCCAGAAGACAGTCCTAGCCATACTTACTCTTACTTGGGAATTTAATGCAGTCATATAAAGACTGTATTCAAGCTTTCCCTTCAAGTGTCTTTATTTCTACTGTTGGCTCAAGTAGTAATAAAAACTTTATTCATGAATTGGAGAGCTGGAGGAGTTTGTTTTCAGCTTACAGAAATATTACATCAAGGTGGTGGCTGTATCAGTGGAACCATAACAAATGCACAAAACTTACTGCCTTATATAAGACAGAGAAGAGGCAAAGGACTGATTAATGGAAGGAAAGCTCACTAATTCATGAATGCAATTTTTTTTTTCCCCTCAAATCTACTAGGTGTACACCAAAACCAACAGATTACATCATGTAGTCAGAAGTTGGTATGATACAAAGCATCAGACATGTCTTATTTCCACCTGAGGAATAATCATCTATTCTTTTAATGTTTGCATTTTGTGATATCTAGTCTGTAGGCAATGATTCCCATCTTCACTTATGAACAAAACAGCATCTACACATGTTGCATAACATTAATCATATCTAAAAAGTATGTGAATTCTTCATAATCAGAAATGGCTTTGAAGGAACTTGTTCCAGGAGGACAAGGTACCCCTGTAACAGACAAGCTATATAGCAGTTTGACAAAGTCTGCAATAAAAATCGGTCAAAGGCCAACCAGACTCAGATGCCGCTGCTGGAAAAGTAAAATCTATAAACTGGCATCTGGGTTCTTCATCTGCCAAGCTTGTCCCTTGAGTGGTTAAATTGTCTGGCTCTCGTGCATGAACTGACAGGAAAAACAAACCAGAGGGGCCCATGTTTGACATCACCAGTAACATAGTAATGTCAGATGCATCTTCAATGGAGTATGAAGACTTCTCAACTCTCACTGATCACCTGTGAGACTGAAAATATTTTTGGACTCAACATATGTCTTGACTTTTGACCTCCTATAGTCTAAAATTTTTCTTGCAATGAGACCACTGAGTATTTATAAAAATTTCTCTAACGTTGCTTTTTTTTTTTTTTTTTTAAGAGTTGCTGTTGTATTTTGTGTGCCAAAGGCAGTGGAAAAGTATATTCTTTACAAAAGCTCTGTGCTTCTGCAGAACTGTAATTTGAATGCCTGAAATCTCCACTTTTGAATTTCAGCAGGGTCATCAAACTTTCAGCCTTCTTGAGTACTGAAGATAAATAAAATTTCTGAGACCTACTGTTACAGAAGGTTTAGATGAGACAAGAAAAAGACATGTCTAATTTCTTTGGAATGGGGATTGAATTTCTTGTAGCATTATATATGAGTAGTGACAAGCTTTGGCCAAAAATTCCTCATGCCATGGTACAGCTGTGGAGGTGGATTTTCCTGGGGGAAACACATGTATTAGAAGCAGTTTTGCAAAAACAGGACATTGATTTTTCATACAGGCATCTTTAAAATATTTTGTCATAAAAATTAAAAGTCCAAGGCAGAAAAATTTGCCTTTCAATCCCTGATGTCACAGAAGGATGGAGAAAGCTTTCTTCAAACATGGTTAAAGCAGTAGTGTAAGCAATTACGATCTGCAGGTTTTACAGCTGGCCAGGGTTTGTTTATGTCTTCTCTACCATCAGAAGACTTTTTCAGAACCTCACTCTTCTGACTGCAAAGCACCATCTGATAATTTAAGCCCACACTTTTTTCATGAGCAGTGACTAACTTTAGTAGGTATTTTTCTTGTCAATATTTCCCTGCCTAAATTTCTACTACTTGGTAGTAGTCTTCTGAGCTACTTCGTAATCTATTCAGCCCTTCTTTTTCTAGGACAATGGTCCCAGCTATCTCTGTTTCCTGCTACTATATAGTTCTTGATTCTCCTCATCTTTCATTATGTGTTCACACTTGAATTCAGCTCTCCCGAATGTTCATGGTGTGAATAGATATCAGCTTTTCATATTAATTCTCCATAAAGCCGTGTACAAAGACATTAATGTTCATCTGTCCCAGAATACACCTACATTTCTCTTTTTAATTTCCCCAACTGTACTTTGGTAGATCAGAGTTGTGTTGTGATGGGTAAGCAAGCACTGGTTTTCTTCCTTGCTTACTTAGAACTGATAGCTCCTTTGTCTGTAGCACATTTTCTAGTTAGGCCCTAAGGTTGAGGTTCATGCCCTATGAGCATTTGAATTTCATCTTTTTTCTACTACTGTTCAGTCTTCTCGATTTGCCAGGCAGCAGAACTAATCAATGGAAGTACTAAACTAACAGACAGATCATCCTCTGTGTAGACAATGTTTTGTCAATTTGTATCATCAGCTGTTTCAGTAACAAACCAATTTTTTTATCAAAATCATTTATAAAACATCTGAGCTGCTCAACCTGAAGGCTAGATTTTAGTTTGTCACCATTCAATCCAATAATTTGCCTGTCAGTAAAATCTACTGCTGTCTGCCTTAGAGATCATAACATCCCTCAACTTCTGTAGATACTTAATAATTTCTGATATAACAGTAAATTACATATTTAACTAAGTTCTTATTTAAATCCTATCATGAAGACCTGTGACAAAGGGAAGTGGTTTAAATTTATTTTGTTGACCGACTGCAAAGGTGTGAAGCAAATTCTTTTTCTTTCCAAGAGGAAAATGAGTACAGTAACAAAGATATATTATTTAATTTGCTTGTTATATTATACACTTTTCATAGAATGATAGAATCATTTAGGTTGGAAAAGACCTTTAAGATCAAGTTAAACAACTAGTTGGGTGGTCTATAACACACTCTCACCATGATATCTGTCTTGTTGGCCTTGCTCCTGATTCCCACCCATAAACATCCAACTTTATCATCAGCATCATCAAACTCTGGACAGTCAAAACAGTTCCTAGCCTACAGGGTTACCCCACCACCTCTCCTTCCTTGCCTATCCATTTTGAAGAGTTTCTAGCCATCCATTGCAGCAATCCAGTTGTGAGAGTAATACTACCATGTTTCTGTGATGGCAACTATGTAATAGTTTTCCTACTGCATAGTTTCTTCCAACTCCTCCTGTTTTTTGCCTATGGTGTGTGCATTGGTGTAGATGAACTTTGGTTGGGCTATGGAACCTGCTACTTTTTTGGGGAGAGAAACCTTAATTCCTACATGACCATTTTCAGACACTTCCATGGTTTCTAACACATCAACAACTCTTGTGTTTTTGCTACCACATGGGTCTCATCTCCTACCCCCACTGAGATGGCAGACCAAAGGACCTCACTTAGCACACTGTCCCTCAAACATTGGCATGTTGCCCCCAAGCTTACCTCTAGTGAGCCTGATTTTATCCCTTTCCCCCTTCAACTCTACTTTAAATCTCGTTCAATGAGCCCTGCTAACTCCTGTGCAAAGATCCTTTTGCCCTCTGAGACAGGTTAGAGGAGAACACCATTTGTGTTCCTGATCCCTTAACCAGATGTCTGAAGGCCTTGAAGTCTCTTTTGAATGTCCTCAAATTTCTTGTTGCAACTTCATCACTGACTATCTGAAAAATCAATAATGGATAGTAATATGAGGGCCATACCAGGGTAGGAAGCTTTCTCTTCACGTCTTTAACCCAGGCACCAGGGAGACAGCAGACTTCCCGAAGAAGTGGTTCCAGTCTGTATATTGGGCCTTGTGCTCTTTTCATGTTGGATATTCAATACTGTTCATGTAACCACTCTGTAGTGAACTGTGCAAGTTCTCTTAACATAATACATTAAACCAGACTTAAAATGTGATTCTTTAAAGTGGGCTGTTAGGAAGGAAGGGTGATACAGATGGAGTTATGTTATGGCAGGATGTGTTTCAGCATTTCCAACAGTAAATGGATATGTAAACTGTTACCGTTAGCTGTGAAGTCTCTGAGGCAAGGACCTATTCTCAATGCTTTATGAAGGCTTATGTACATTTATGGAGATATATAAATACATCAGGATAAAAAAGGGTTGATTGGTTTTGTTGGGTTTTTTCCTTCACTTTTCATCTTGGATTGAATAGCTTAAATTATTTTCTTGCTAAAATATTTGAATTACTTTCTTCACTTATCAGAAAAAAAGGGTAAATTAACATACTGAAATTGCAGAGGGATTTGCCCGTGGGGTTGCAGAGACAACTGTTTTTCCCTTTAAGATTTATTTCTCCTCCTTCTTACCTTATTTAAGAGTTCCAATATTAGCATTTATATACTAAGGTATTAAAATCAAGGGCTCTACTAAAGTACCCTGTGAAATACCTAATTTGTTTAGCTTCAGTGCACAGAAGCACAGGAGAGTTAACACAGGGCTCTCATATAAGTCTTACATCTTGTGACAACACAAAGCACCTCTCAGATGTTAATACACTGTGGGGCTTTAAATCTCATGTATATTGCAAATATGACCTGAAAACAAAATTCTGTTTCTTATAGGTTTAAACACTCAATTTCTTTGAAATTTTTAAGTTAAAAATGGCTAGAATTTTATTTCAAATGTTAAAGAAAAACACTTGCCCAAAAGTTCTTAGAAATCACTTTTTTTTTTTTACCTGTAAAATATTTAAACTACTTTCTAATGTTAATTTTCACTTTTTAATTTATTTTATTAAAAAGTTAAGATGGCAGAATTTTCATACTTTGCAGAGACGAAGCTCCCTCCCAATTTCAGGTTAAATACTTTTGTTCTGAAATCTTGGTTTTTATCAATCTATTTTTGTCATAAATTGTGAAACTAGAACCATAATGAATAGACAAAGAGTCTAAATGAGCAAATTAATAGCTGACTCTAATACTTTATTTTGAGTGTATAATTGAAAAAATTAGGTATTAAAAATACTAAAGGTTCTTTCAATCCATACTATTAAAAAAATTAAAAGTAAAAAAATCATGAGGTTTAATTTTCAGATGGTTTTAAATGTGATTTAGGTAAAGACCAAAAAGTGTTTATTTAATGCTCTATCTTATTTTATATAAGTAATGGTCCAGCCATGAAGTATTTTTCTAGGCTTATTCCAGGAAACTTCTCAGCTATATATAAAAAATGTGTAGCAGTTTCATCACCCATTTTCCTTATGGTTTCTATCTCCAAAGAAGGTAGAAAAATTTATTGTCTCAGATCTGAAATTTGCCAAGAAGACCTTCCTTTGGGAATCATCTTCATTATTGTCATTCTTAGAAGCTCAAGTCATGGACCAATACTCCCTGGTGCTAGTCCCTGTACAAACAAATTATGTATAACTGTGTTTTCTCTATAATGCTAGCCAAGATCAAATTAATGAAAATAAACAACTGTAGCTGTATCTGCTGTAGACTAAAAGTTAGAGTACTAACATCATTAGTCTTCTGCAGGAATTACTGAATGAAATAGGTAAAATGATACAATGAATTGAGTAGTGTAGAAGTTCTAGTTTCTAGACAACAGAGCAAAGAGGTAATTTCTGCTTCTTAACCTTGGTATACGCTACCTTGAATTTTATTGTTTCTATTAATGTTGCTCTTTCAGGTTTTTTCGAGTGACTGTGACTTTTAGGGTAGGTTGATAGATGAATGCAGGCTAATTTTCTGTGACTGTCCTGGCAGCATTAGTGAGGAACCACTTCAGCATCTGAAGCCACTATCCTGCCCTGCTCCCTGGTGGAGGGAGTAAAGAAGGTGTCCCCAGGAAGTCGGCTTTAACTAGTCAGATCATGCACAGTGGTTTACGGCTCATACATTTTGTGATGAAGCAGAAGATGACATCTGATGTCATCTTTGAAATACAGTTTAAGTTTATTTGAAAGAAAGCTATACAGCACAATTTAAGAAAGGCCCTGTGTTCTCCCTGAGTCTATAATGATGAAAAGAAATGAGAACAAAAGCATAAAAAGATTGAATTATAGCAGGTAATTCAAACAAAATGCTTACTATGTTAATCCAGTCTGCCACTCCTACTCAGTCTGAATGATAGTTTATTTAATAAGCAGTCTTATTGAAGTGGGTTGGTTAGCCATTGAGTAAGTGCTATTCTGTAGGAGGAAGAGTTGCAGAATCCAGCAGGTGATGAGTACAATGCAATGTTTAATCTCTACTTGCTAAGAACTGAGCCTTTGGCTACATCTGAAGATGCTCAAATATATTTTGGAAGGAATATGTATTTTCTACCAGCCTGATGGTCTTTTTCCCCTTCCTGCTAAGACAGTTAACTTACACAGTCTGCAGAAGCTATTTACTCAGAAAATTGAACACAGTGATTACTTAGTTTCTTTTATTTTTTGTTTGTTTGTTTTTGTTTTGTTTTGTTTTGTTTTTCTATTTGGCAGTCATGAGAAGCTACCAAATCACAGGTAGTTTTAACACAGTATTTGAAAGATTTGTAAGTATGAAATATGTGAAGTTGTCAACCCTAAGCAGACATATAGGTAAGTATACAAGCAGTACTTTCAAGTGTAAACACACATTTAGGAGCAAAGCCCCTGCCCAATACGTTCCTGCAGATAAATTCTTCAGGGCACAAAGATGTCTAATAGGTTATTGTAGATAGATAAGAGCAAACATATTTTTTGTGAATTAAGTGCTTACCTTCTTATCTGTTATCTCTGAGATGCTTGTGCCATTTTGCTTGCCTTCTCACCACTGATGTATTTGTTTAGTGTAAAAGCACACCTCCCATGATGTTAATTGAAAAAATAAAGAAATTATGATGAATTCCATGCACAGACTCCATCATGTCTCCTGAAAACTACGTCAGAATCAACAATGTAATATTCCAAAGCAGTAGACAGAAAATGGCTTTCAAAGTCATTAATAAGCTAAATGCCATTATGTTTCCTCTAGGAAATAGCTGTACCAGCATGCAAAAGAAAAGGGCAGTTTTGATGGTTAAGGAATATTTTGAAAATTTGCATAGAAAAATAGATTGCATTTCCAAATGAACACTAATAACATTTAAAGCCTAGGACAAGAATTTTGAATACTAGAAGCTTGAATTAGGTAAATTTATGAAAAAACTGAAAAGTTATAACAATAATATGTACCCTTCAATACATTCTGCTCAGTGAATATGTAAGTGCCTTTGAATCATTTATGCCTACATGCAGAAAAATGATAAATTTTGAACAAATTTAATTGAAATCACCCCTGGAGTGAGTCTGAAAGAAGGATTAAATTTAATGGTCTCACAGAGTGTCATACTGTAGCACTAGACTGCTGGCTCTGAAGTCTATCTTTTTTCCCAATAAAAGATTCTAAACCCCAATCAGCACATGAATGTGAGTTTAATCACTTCTCAGAAATGAAAATCACTTTACTTTGCCCTGTAATGAGACTTAAGGAAGATGTTCATACAGACAAATCACAAAGTTTAGTTTCATTTTAATGGTGTGATACAAGATGCAGGATTTTTGCCCATATGATTTTAAGAGGGCTGCTGTTTTCTATCCCAAGTAACATGCCATGGCATTCTTCAAAAAATGTGGGTGAAGATGAACAATGTAGGACATTTTTTGGCATTTAATTGAAACTGCATTACTGTCAGTGGAATGTCACAGTTGTATCTTGGTGCAGATATGTTTTTAAACATATTATTGATCCTTATCGTTGTAGTCTTCAAGATATAAAGATGCATGGTCTCATTCTATATTCCCCATTGTGAAGTCTTTTATTTTTGTTAGCACCTTCTGATGGTTTGTAGCACAGTACTGTAGCAGGGTATTGTAGCCTTATTTCTGTTGGAACATGGCAGAATTCAACACTGAATGAACATTTTACTTTTAGAATGAAATACGTTCTTTTATTTTATTACTATTAAGTATTTCTAACTCTCTTGTGCTTCTGAACTGGTTCCAGTGTGACAGTCCTTTAAAGTAAAATTTTCACAGCTAACAACTAACTGTATTTCTGTTTCTGGTGCCCAATATGAAACCCTGCAATCTTGTTCACAAAGACACTATGGAAGCATAGAGGAAGCTGATGTTTGCGGGAAGTGCGCTTTAACCATTACATAGTCTATACTCTGAGCTCTATATATTATGCTACAGCTAACTACTCTGCTAAATTAGATTGCAGTTTTGGGGAGCACCCAAAAGTGCAGTTTTTAGTCTCTAACTATATCTCAACCTCTCTTGTGTGAAATCAAAACAGCAATCCCAGTTCTTTTACAGAACTATTGTGAAGATAAATTAATTAATCTACGCCAAATTAAGATAAATTAATTTATGTAGTGAGGAATGCCATGTAAAATGCTCATGAGGAAAGTAATAATTCTATATTCAAGAAGGGCTTGAGTTAAAGCTGTGTGAAGAATTGATTTTTCACTTCATTGGCTGACCTGAAAAATTGTGGAAAAAATCAATTTTGGACCAATCTGAAATGATTTTCTCTCATTTTTCTCATGGGAACATAAAGATGGGAAGTAATATATATGTTTTGGCTCAAACAAAACATTTAACATGTCTAGAAATGAAATACTTCATGGTCATCTCAATTATTCATATCTTTTTAACAAATTGCATGTAGGTATTGCTAACAAAATTATACCTTTGAGTTTAATTATTGGACAGTTTATTATGAAAATAGAGTAAGTAATAAGTGTTGGGGTTTGTTTGTTTGCTTGTTTTTAAGCCCCTTCCCTCTATTCATTGGTGAAATGTAATTGTTGATGAAAAAAATATAGATAAACTAGAGTCCAGTTCGTAACTATGATGAATCAGGGTTGGTGAGCATGCAGATGGGTCTACAGGCTTAAGCACAAAAATCACCTTTTTTGCAGACACAGCACCACCAGTAGTTCAACATCTTCTGATTTAGCCTTCACAATTTTGAATATTCACACTTCACCTTTTCACAGACTATTTCAATGTCTAAGTGTTGTTTAGGTAGTTGCACATTCTCCTTTCAAACCACATCAGTGCATCTGTCACTTCAGTATAAATATTTCAATGGCCGTTAGTGACAGGTGCCACTGTTGTGATAAGTTCTCAGTACCATGATAGTGAAATAATTCTATATATTATAAAATAACACCGAAACTCTTAGTTGCTGGCACACAGAAATTGCACTATCCAACCATGCAAACGGTCTTGTGTACTACCCTGTGAGGTGGCTGGTGAGCCAATAACTCTGTCCAGGAGAATTTGATGTGCCACACAGTTCTAGATGATGCATACACTTTCTGCGTGTCCTCTATATCACATCCATTTAGCAGTATGGACAAGCAAAAGAACTTAGGGTGACTTCCGTCTGGAAAAGTTCAACCACAGGCTGACACTGCTCTTTCTCCCTGGTAAAAGCCTCTAGTTTCAATTAAATATGATGAGAAGTATGCCTTAAACAATGAGTGGACAAAAGACCCACTGAATACCTATTAAATCAGCACTGTTTTAAATTTTTGCCAGTGACTATGTAAAATATATCATAATACATATCAGGGACATGAAATATAACAACACAAGCAACAGGGTGCAAGGACTCAGAAAACACACCTGTTTCAAAAAATTCCTCTATGTCCTACTGTGGGTTTTTTTGTGGTTGGTGCCCTGGGTTTGAGTGAGTGGTGGGGTTTTTTTGGTAGCAGGGGAGGGGGCTATAGGGGTGGGCCCCTGTGAGAAGCTTCTTGAAGCTCCCCCAGCTCCAAGTCAGCTCCACCTCTGCACCAAAACTGAGCCCATCAGCTGCGCCTCTGCGATAACGTATTTAAGAAGGGACGTGGTGAGGAGCAGTGGGACTGGTGAGGAGGAGTTGCTGCAGCTGCGTGAACACCAAGGTCAGTGGAGGAACGGAGGAAGAAAGGAGGGGGGAGGTGTGCCGGAGCAGAGACCCCCTGTATCCTGTGGTGAGATGGCAGGGCGCCCCCCCCCCAGCCACCCATGGAGATCTACGGTAGAACAGACATTGATTTATGGCCTGTGGCTCCTGCTCGAATGATCAAGGTTCTGTGGCCGAAGAAGGCCAGGGTCTTGTGGGAAAAGGTAGCCCCACTGCTGTAATTCAGTGCTGGGAGGATTGCAGCATGCGGGGGAGTCCCACGCCGGAGCAGCTCGGGAAGGGCTGCAGCCGTGGAAGGGAATCCAGTTGGAGAAAGTTAGTGACCCACGACGGAGCAGTGTGGGGAGTGCTGAGGCCCATGGGAGGAACTCATGTTGGAGGAAGTTTGTGGAGGACTGTCTCCTGTGATAGGGGGACCACGATGGAGCAGGGGGAAGAAGTTCCAGAAGCTTTCCCCACCGAAGATGGCAGAATCAGCAGCACTGACTGCACCCCCCATTCCCTGCCCCTGTGTCACTGGGGGAGGAGGTAGAGATATCGGGAGCAGAGCTGAGCCCGGGAAGAAGGGAGGGGTGGGGGGAAGGTGTTCTCAAGATGTGGCAATGCTTCTCACTGTCCTACTCTATGTTGTTAGTGTCTGTAATATATGTATGTTCTTTTCTCTTCCCTTAATGAGTCTGCCTTTTGCTCGTGACCATAAAGGGTGACTTTTTCCCCATCCCAGTCCTATCTTGAACCCCAAAACTGGCTCTCTGTCCCTTCTTATTTCTGGAAGAGAAGGCAAAGTGAGTGGCTGCATGGTGGTTGGCTGCCGACCAGGCTCAAACCACGACAGCTGGTTATTAGAATATTTTTGGGTCTTTTTAGCTCCTTTTCAAATTATGTGGCAGCATAACAGATTTTCAGTTTCTCTGCTTTTTGGTATAAGAGAATTTTTCCTAATACTTGTAAAAATAGTGGCCTCAGTATGAAGTTCTCTACCAGAGGAAAAGAGACATATTTTAAAGACTTCTCTAATAACATTATTGCACTAGTACTAGTGTTCATACATATCATACATAAAATATATAAACATAAATTATGCTTACAAGTGTGTATATGTGTTCATTTTTTGTCAGTACTGTCACCATTCATAGCGGTATTTTGCAACAGATTAATTAGTAGTTTGTTTGGATTTTCTCCTTCAGCCTTAGTTGTAAAAAGGTTGCCAGATTCAAATAATTATTTCCATACATGTATTTTTTTCTTGAGAACTACCTCTTGATATAATTCTCTACGTCATTGGTCAATTAAAGCTCTGGTATTTATAGATGTAGACTGGGTTTAACTAATCAACTGGAGATGAAGAGCTGTGAAAAATACTGTTGAGCACCTCCACTCTTGACATTGTTGATACACAAGAATCCTCAACAAGAAATTGCATTCACTTGGAGTAGCAGGTCTGTATGTCTGCACTTTGATCTTTAAGCCTATCAAATTACCACACCTGTTACTCCCATAGCCAGGGCTATGTAATGTCCAATCTCTACCTGCACCAGCCCCCTCCCTCCTTCAGTGCCAGAGGCAGACTTCTAGTCAGTACCAGTATGTTGTGTAATCTGTGCGGTCTTCACATCTTGAAGAATCACAGTTAAACTTCAATCTTAACTGTTATTTTCCTTGCGAGTGCTTGTCCACAGAGAGCTCATCTGAGGTGAAATTAGTTTCACAGTTCTAAATATTTACATTTTGAAATGAATGTAGGCTACATGTTATATTCCGAATCAGATTCATGCTATTTCCTACAATCCTAGGATATGCACAAGAACAGATGATCCTCTGTGTAATGATATGGAAGAATTAATGGGAAAAATATCCTTTCATTGATCTGGAATCCAGTAGTATAAAGAAGAATTCCAAGGGTTATGCTCGTATTAGTACTGACTTGACTTTGTTGTCCTTAAGACTTGTTGAACTGAATAGGCAGAGAATCACCTGGACTCAGCTTTGACTTTCTTTAGGACAATAAGACTGCAGTGTAAAATTTAAGTAAGTCATCTGCATTGACATTCAGTAAGATGGAGTTCAGGGAATTTCCTATATCCATGTCTTTTTTTTTTTTTTTTTTTTTTCCCCCAGGTGATGAACTAGAAAAATCTCAGAATTAAATGCTGGTGAAAGAGTTTTTAGAGCAAATTGGTTATATGAATAAAAAACCACTACTAGGATAAGTGAAATTAATCAAGGAGTTCAAAAGGGCCTTGGATTTTAAACATAAAAGCTAATGATGTGAACTATCTATTTCTTAGACTGAACTGACTATTGCAAGAACAGAAGGTGTCAAGATTGAGTCCAGTCCTTACAAAATAGCTCCAACAGAGATTTCAGGGATCTTCTGATCATTCTGCAGAAGAATAAGTATGGGCATCTGATTTCCACACAGGCAAACTGGCAATCAGCAAAAATGTCCCTAAACCACAGATTATGGGATGCTAGATAGGTGAACCAAGTCAAATATCTGTTATCTGGTTTATCATTGTCAGAGACAGGATACAGGGCAAAACAGGTAAAGGTCCATATCTCCGTTGGGAGGTCATTCCTCTGTATCTCTGGTATCAGAACCAATTTGTCTCTATAAAGCTTTAGACCAACTAAGATGAAAAACTGAATAATTTCCTAGACTGAAATATGACTTATTCTGGTGTTTCTCTCCAAATCAGGCAGACATTGTAAAGAAAATGAATAATTAGCAATGGTTGATGTCTAATGAAGAAAAGGTGTAAATATAGAGATGAGAAAAGGGAAACGTTCTCTGCTGGTAGTGCAAAACCTTTAAAAAAACCTGAGGAACCTCCCACAGACCATGGGAATACAAAGGAGAAAACAAATGTCCTAAAACATAGAACTGTGAATCTATCCAACAGATGCACAGGAGGAACTGTGATTACTAGGGAGAACACAAAGAATTTGAAGCAGATAAATATATTTTAGTGATGTAACTCTAACAAAGCATCCCCAACTTTGCAGACCAATGTAATTATTTAATGTCAAAGACTGCAAATAAGTTTTCAGTATAATCAGATTTACCACTAGCTCCATTCTCCAGCCACTAAAAATCACAAGGCAGACATGCTCTTTTCATGACTAGCTAGTTGGGATTTTATGGTTTGCTGAACTGATTCAGAAAACCATACTGTTTAAAGTTCCTTTATTCCTAGAGCCATTTAATTTTTATGTAATGCTTTTCTACAAAGCCATTCCAGTATTCCATGTGAGTTCCTACAGAGAACACTAATTGTCTATGAGCTAGCATTTACACAAATAATTATAATAAAAAAAATTAGGTAGTGGTTTAATGAAGGTTATAATGGGATAAGTTGAAAGAACCCCAGAATTGTCTTTAATTGGGTTCTAGAATAGCCATCTTAGCAGACTCACTTCTCTTTATTTGACTCACTGTCTTAGGAGTTGGAAAAACTGGCTTGCCCTGGCAGGTTGACCTTGACTGTCAATATAAATCGTTTCAGCCTTTTCTTTTGACTACCTGAGACTTTCCTTCCTTTGCTAGCACTTTCAGATGAAAAAGGGTAATCAGACTGAGCAACACATTTAACATTTATCCTGGCACATGGTTTGTTTCTAAATAGTTCAGAAAACAAGCTCTTTCTTAAACCTTTCAGTATCAACATCCTATTGATTCCTACATTTTTTTTAAAGCATACAATCATAAACTCATATTCACACTTAGTGTATATTAGACTGACTTGTTATCACTTCCACTTCTTTTCCATTAGAATTTTTAAGAGTTTGGTTCTAGTAACCTTCATATACTTAACACTAAATTGTAGTTAATATCATACCTTATGAAACCACAATTCTAGTAATTTTAATGCAAGATAACAATAATATATATGTTACATCTTGGAATATGATAGTATTTTACGTGTATACTTTGAAGACAAAAAGCTGTAGGAATTTTAACTTAGTATTGCAACAAAATAAAATTTTTACACTTCAATTTTTTTTTTTCCAACTTCATAGAATAAATCCTGGAAGAAGCTGACAAGCAAAAAATATTTGCATGATCTTGTATCCTTCCATCTAACAGAGATCTAGAACCTTTTAAAAAAAAAAAAAAATAGAATAACTTCATTCATCAAAAGCTATTAAACTTTTTGTTTGGGCCTCAGAATCTGTTTTCTTTGACAAGCTAATTTCATCATGAAAAGGAACATAAGGCCTCATCAAATAAATAAACAAATAAAGAGAACTGTAGCTTTCTTGATGTTTTTCAAGTTTAATCATACTTATGGAAAGCTTCAGGCTTTTTACTGAAAAAGGCATCTGTCATGAAGCGTGAGGGCTGAAGAATCTCTTGAAACAGGAAAGGAAGTGTCTCCGGTTTATGGAGAGAATTCTTTTAGGCAGAAGGTCGTGGGATCACTGTTGCTCTTCTAAATATGTACTCTGCCCAGTAGCATTCCTCCTTAATTTCTCTTCATCCTGTAACACTTTAAGAGACAGTCTATTTTCAACTTCTAGAGGACCACAGAAAAGTTATTTTGAAAACTGACACTGCAACAAGTGGTACATTGGTACTCAAACTTAAATTAAATTAAATAATTTTGTTCATGAGTCTGCATATATTTTATATAGCTGTGAATAGCATTTTTTTTATTCTTCTACTAGTATCTAAATATATTTTCTCTTGCATTATGCTCTTTTACATTTTGTTTCTTCAATTTTAATCACAGTTTATAACAAAAAGCTGTTCTTTTTCTTCCTTTTTATGGGATCTTCTAAAGACTTTTATCCCCTTCTCCCTCTCCTTGGCATTATACTGGTATGTGTGTACCTTACCACATTATATGGTTGTCCTCTTGTGCAGTCCTCTCAGCCAAATCAAAGCTAAGCTCCCCTTTAACCCTACTGTCTCCTGCCTTGGCTCTACAGCAATGTCAACTACCAGTACCTGCAGTGTAGCTGGAAGGAAGTACAATAAGTCTACATCTTTTATAAGAAAAGGGTTACTCTAGATTATATACTTGCTAAAAATGGAAGCCTTCAGTCTCTAGAAACTAAATTACTCCAAATTTGCAGTAGCAATTTTCCCCCCACCCATGCCCTTGCACAATTACCAACCATATCCAACATGAAAGGGTGGGTGGGGTTAGAAGAGATTATTGCAAAATTCCCATGAAAAATAATTCATATGAAACTACCCAGTCTTGAAGCAACAGATGAAAAGTATTCATGGATAGGTCCTTCAGGTTTTTTTGGGGTTGTTTTTTTTTGTTTTGTTTTGGTTTTTTTTGGTGTGTGTTTTTTTTTTTTTTTTTTCTTTTTCCTCTCCTTAAATTGCCCTTTGTGGTCATGGCTTGAGGCTTGTGTTAAAAAACTGAGAACTTAACTTTTGCAGCTTCATTTTTACATTACAGTAGCACATATTGTTATAAACACAGTTGCCCTCTAACTGAGGGGTTAGTGAGCCCAGTAGAAAAAGTGCAGCTAGTACAGAAACACAATAAATTCCAAATGCATTACTTCTTTCCTTCTCCCTTCCAAATACAAAACATTCAACTGCATCGGATTCTTTGATTTTTGATAACAGGGCTCGGTTTCTAAATGTAATGTGCCCCAGGTTACTCTGTAAATTTTCTTGGCCTGTGATCAGGAGCACACCTGACAGATGCAGACTACCTCTCCTGTCACCTTCATGTAATCCTTCATGTTTTGTATCAAAGAATTCCTCCAGCAGTTGAAAGCAAATTTATCCTCAAAGGTATTTATGACAAATACAATAATTCCTTTTAATGCAGGGACTGTTTAATCCACCAACCTATTAAGTACAGTATACCTCCAGCAAACAACCATTACTTCTCATTACCATATTGCACTTAAAAATACAATTAATCCTTTAATAGGAATCTAAAATACATAGTTTCCTCAATGCAGCACCTCTGCTGATAGTAATCTGCAGAAAGTGGTATCCAAAAGTTAATTAAGAGCAAAGTGTTCTTACATACTAGGCTTCCTGTTCAGACACACAATGGCTTAATGTTATTGGTGCTTTCCCTGATTAAAAGGATTTACAATACATAGTTTTGGGAAAGAAGCTCTATAATTGCTGCTAATTGCCTTCATTTTTTGACGGTTGGATATATTTCACATGGCTCTTGTTTAACTGTGCTAGATATTTTCCAAGCATATATATTAAACTTTTCCTTTTTTTAATTCAAAAACTAACTACAAGTTTCTTTTCTTCCTTACTGATTACTCCCCAGACTATTTTGGTAAAGTGTTTTTCCATAGCCAATGATAATTATACTTAAATAGAGAACAAAAATAACTTTTTGATTAAATTTGCAGTCTTATGGTTCAGAAAATATGGTCTCTATTCTCACCTGCATAACTGATTTGTTGTGTCATTGAGAAAGCCAGGGAAGATCACAGCTTCTTTTCTCCCTGTCTTTCACTGGAGAGTGTTTGCCTTTTAAAATATATCTTTTTCTGTCTGCTTAATTAGAGCTAATCAAGAATAATGACAAAAATGTTGTTAGACAATTAATATTGTATATAATACAAATATTGAGACAATCATGTGATTCATCTGCAAATTTGAAGTAGGATATTCTATGTTGTTAAAGTAACCGGTCAACATATTCCGGCTTCTTGAAGTAGATAACACCATTTTGTCCCAGTTTCCATTTACAGCTGAGCTACCTCATGCTGGATTTGCCTGTGTTTTTGACTGTACTAGAGCAAATATAACAGTTGGTGCCGACAAAACTGCTTGTGGGGTGTCCTAAAAGATAAATCTAGGTACTGGAAGACCTACTTTTTAACCATCACTGTCCCTGATTTGAAGCAGGAATCAAAACCAAGATTTTTCTTGTACAAGTAGAGTATACAACTCAGCAAATATGTGGCTATTGGAGATTAAGTTCTCTTCTGCTGAAGCTGTTTTACCGTGAACATAATGAATATATGACATCAGGACTTGGTGAGTATGTATATGTCCACCTCTGGGAACAAAGTCACCAGCAATATGAGTCTCAAAAGCTCCAGTTGCAGAGGAGAGATACACTAATCAGGATCTCTGTGGTGTCTTGAGGTTACGAGTTGGATTTCCCACAGCCTGAGGCAGTTCTACCAATTATGATAGATGACTCTAGGACTATATTACCAAGCAATGCACCACAATAGGAATGGACCTGTGGTATGAAACAATTAGTTCGAAGAACCCAGGGTCCGTGTTAAATAGATGTTTTGGGGAGGGGAAGGTTATTTCAGACTGCATCTAGTCCGTCTCCTTTACTGGATGTCTACTGGCAGCTGGAAGTTATCAGGTGCATTCTTGGAGTGAATATTCCAAAATAGTTTAATTTTAAATAAGTCTAGTTTGTGTGCTGTAAGCCTGCTCTGTGCAGTAAGGCATGGCAGCAGGGACATTGACTCTAAAGTATGTCTTTGATCCTAGCTACAGAAAGAGAAAACATGCTTAATTTCAATGTACACTATTTCTTTCATTGTTATTGTTTTCCTAGCAACGTTCTTGAATGCCTTCAAGGTACTTACCCTCTGCTTCCTGTAATACAAAAAGAAATAACAAAACATGTACAACGTTATCAATTAATGTTCATAATAATATTGACAATCCAAGGTAGATGGCACCATAGAAAGGTTATTTCTGCTGCCTATGATTCATAACATCACAGTACTCATCTGGATTTATTTTTGTTACTTTTGAGCTTGAGAAGGCAGCAACATCCAAATGCATTAATTTCTTTAAGAATATGTCATTTATTATAAAAATGGTCTGTTAGCAGCAAATATCCTAAACTCTGAAAGTTTTCTTAAGCTAAGGGCCAGGTCCAAATGGAACATTCATGGCTGGTTGATTTGGCTTTTATGTTTTAAAAAGCTGCCTGGAAAACCTTCAGTGTTTGGCAAGATCTTCCACCATTTACCAGTTTTCAAGGCACAGCTTTTAAAACATGTTTTCACCTGTTTTGCCAATGTTTTTCATTTTTTAACATGCATAATACATCTTTGCAGAGACATAGCTTGTACATTAATTTTAATTCAATTTCTAAAATGATCAGGAAGTAAAACTTAAAATTTCAAAATGTGCCAAGTAACTATGTCTAATTACAGATTTTAACACATGATTAGTGGCTGATGTCCACCAGTTTCACAGAATATTAATGGATATATATCCAAAACATTGAGTTGTAGATTCTAGCTGAAGTGAATCTTATTTAACTAAGAATTGGCACAAACATGCTTTGTAGTCCTATACTTTTTTTTTATCCTCAACATTAAAAACTCCTCATGTTTAACAAATTTGTTTCCACCTATGCAATGTAATAATCTTACTTCACTTTTGATTTTATAGAAGGAACACACAGATATTAATTCATATCTGATTTAAATGAACATGTTCATTCTAGTTAAGGTATTCAGTTAGATTTCAGTCTTTCCAGCTGAGTTATCTGAGTGAGAATACTTTTGCTAAAGATGTTGATGTGGGAGGTTTTCCCTTTAGCAACTTTACATACAAATTAGATACATGTGTGTTTGATGAAAAAAATAATAAAAATATCAATAATTAACCTTATTAATTATTTTGGAACTAAAAATCTCAGGCAATTATTGTTAAGTATGAATGTATACTATCCAGTAGAAACTACTGTCAGGCAAAATATCTATACTCTTCATTAGTTTGTAGTGGAGCAAAAATATTAATGGAAGAAATATACAATTTAATCACTTCAAATTTACGAGCTGTAAAATGCAAATATTTATAAATGTTGTCATTAAAATCACTAATCCTGCAGCCTTTACTTGAACAAATCTTGTATGAGTATTTTTATATTTTTGTATTGTATTTTCAATTTTATTTAATGTCTTAACTCAGCTAAGTCCTTGTGATTTGACTCATGCATGGAATTTATCTTCAGTGTAAAAATAAAAGGTAGGGAATAAGACCAGACTCAGGGTCTGTCATGCCCCGTGTTAGTATTAACAATGTCTTAACTTTGTGACAAATTGTTTATAGATTTCTTAATGTGATGCTCCCTTTTAATTGAAGGGGTTGCATATTCATTCTCCTACTGTAGCACTAAGTGAGATTTATAGTCTCACTTTTATAATCAATATTGCAGGATACATAGGTGATTTTTTCTCTTTTTTTCTGACAGAAGAGAAAATGTATACAATGAAAAGAGAAAGGGTATAGTTTACTATTTTTGGTTGTGAAAAAATAGGGCTGAAATCTATTTGTAAGTTTAAGACTGTTGTTTTGTAATCATATTTGGCCTTAGTTGCTCTTAAAAAGTATCTTAAAATGAGTCACAGATACATCTAAACATGCCATTTACCAGCAGATATGCAAGTAAAGTTTGTTTGAAATATGGCTGTGTAACTTCTACTTATTTTTAAGTTACTGTATAGTTCTTCAAAACTGTGGCAGGTGAGTCTGGTGGTAAAGAGGAAGAGATGTTATTTATACATTTGTTGGTCAAAACAGACCTTTTTCCCCCAGAAATCTACATTACAAATGTTTAGAATGATACAGAGCAAGAAGAAACAGTAAAAGCATTTAATGTTAGGAAGCCTGCTCTATAGGATCCAAGTTCTACAGTGATATTGCAATACAGTAAAGCTTATAAATGCACAAAGACTTGCCTTTTGGAGGGGATTTCTCTTGGTAAGCATTGTTTGTGAAGGTTCAGGAGCTAATTCATGAGCAGATGTTGATATTGAGAAAAAGTCACAAAATAAAAGAGAAAATTTCTTCTTCAGTTTTCCCTTCTTGTATCATCCTACATGTTTCCTAACATTCTGATCATTCCCCTTTCTTCACTTTGGACTACCTCTTCTTGATCCACAAATTCTTTAGGGTTGTGTACATATTTTATTGAGAAATACTGTTATTTCTGCATCTTACTAAAATTTTTTCACATTTTTTGTTACAAAATGAAACTGATGGCTCATTTTCAGCTTTTCAGTCTTAGATCCCTGGTGCTTAACTGCAATTTTGGCAGTCAACCCTTCTCCTGTGTTTCTTTAATTCATTTTGTTTGCTGCTGCAGACCCACATCCAGACTCAACAGCCTGATGACCAATGACTGACCAGAATATTTCTGGGGACAGAATTAATTAGGAGCAGAGTGATCTGTGGATCCATGACGGTTAGCTCATGGAAAAGTGATGAATGGATAAGCTTTTCTTGCCACACCTGGGACTTAAGAAGCTACTTATACTGGTCAATGTAACTGAATAGAAGATACGTGTTACATGTAGTGAGAGAGATGGTTTGGCGATGAGTGGCTGATGGGAAATCCAGACTGTGCTTGAGGATTCTTTGGGAGTTAGGAGATATGGGTCTTCAAAATCACTTCTCACCTTTCTCCAGATCTTGCTACTAAACCACACAGCTGTTCCAGTTACATGCCTTCAACAAACATCTGAAGAACTGAATGCGTGTTCTGAGGTATTGAAGACCACATTAATCTCTCAGGGTTTGGATTTCTGGTTGGGAAACAACTACTTACCAAGATGAGTACTAGATTCCAGTTATTTAATACAAACTCCAGTCTTTAAATTTAAAATTTAAAGGTGGGAGTTTGGGATTTCCCTCTCTTTTTTAATAAAGCCAGTGAATAGTTCTTTGACTAATACTGCTATACTGCAAGATCAGGAGCAAGAAACATCAACATGATACACAACTAATTCATGTGTATGCTTACCAAGATAGATGGATAAAGCAGAGACGAGCTGGAGAGAACTAGGAAAATATAAGATGAAAAGGAAGAATAAATACTTTGCAGAAAGGCTATTGTTTATACCTTTTAGAAGTTGGTTAGAACTAAGAAATGTAAGATGAGAATAGCAGTGTACTGAATGGAGAAGAGAGTCAAAGACTGCATGAAAAAGGGAATATTCTGTGAATATTCAGTGGTAGTCTTGTTTGGTAAGGAGTATAGCACATGAGACAGAAGAATAAATGATAAAATCTCTGGGTCATGGAACTTTTTCCAAGGCGCTTTGTGACAAAGGAAATGAACAGTGGATGTCTGGGGCAATCCAGCTTGTCTCATTGGATAGGTACTGAACCAGGAAAGAGCAGTAAAAGTTAGACAAAGGCAGTTTTCCTGTTTAAACAGAAATAGGTCTGGAAAGACAATACTGCTGTTCACTCAGATATTCCCCATTATGGTTTCATTGCATTTATTGTTCTAAATATAGAGTTTTGCATTTGCACTTATTGTTTACATGTGTCTTTTTTTCTCCAACTTGACAAGACCATTTCAAATTCTAATCCTGTCCTCCAATGTCTTTGCATCTGTCCCAGTTTGGTGTCATCTGTAGATTTAATAGGCTTACTCTTTGTGCTATCATCCAACATTGTAATGAAATTATTGAATCATATTAAATTAAAGACAGGCTCCTGAAGAGACCAATTTGATAAATCTCTCAAGTTTGACAGTGAGCCACTGATAATTATTCTCTGTGTGGTTTTCCAACCAGTTATGCTCACCAAACAGCAGTATCATCTAGTTTATATTACCATAGCTTACTTATGAAAATGTCATGTGCAACAATGTCAGAAGCCTTACTAAAGTCAGCATGTGTGACATACTTCCCCTCATCTGTGTGTCCTGTTAACATTTCATACAAAGAAATTAGATTGGTTTGACATGATTTGATCTTAATGAATCTGCGTAGGCTGCTTCTCATCTTATTCTTATTTTAAGTCCTTTATTATTTCTTCTTGCTGTTTTCCAGAAATCAGAATTTTACATTACCTTTGTTTATTTAATTTTGACAAGTCTGCTGAGAAAGTTTCTGTTAATATAGCTGAGAATAAGGTTTGCCTTTCTTTAGTGCTACTCAAAACAGAATTAAGAGCTTTATCCAGAAAAGTTTCCTCATGCATATGCCCCTGACTTGTAAACCCATCTATGCTGGTTTTGGCTGGGATAGAGTTAATTTTCTTCACAGTAGCCAGTATGGGGCTATGCTCTGGATTTGTGCTGGAAGCAGTGTTGATAACACAGCAAGGGATGCTCTGGTTGCTGCCGAGCAGCGCTCACCCAGCGCCAAGGCCTTTTCTGCTCCTCACCCCACCCCCCCAGCGAGCGGGCTGGGGGGGCACAGGGAGTTGGGAGGGGACACAGCCGGGACAGCTGACCCCCCCTGACCCCAGGGATGTCCCACACCTTACGGCGTCATGCTCAGCACCTACAGCTGGGGGAAGGAGGAGGAGGAAGGGGGGGACGTTCGGAGGGATGGCGTTTCCCTTCCCCAGTCACCGTTAGGTGGGATGGAGCCCGACTGTCTTGGGGAGGGCTGAGCCCCTGCCTGCCCCTGGGGAGTGGAGGATGAATCCCTTGGTTTGCTTTGCCTGTGTACCCGGCTTTTGCTTTCCCTATGAAACTGTCTTTATCTCAGCCCACATAGCAAGCGGCTGTGTGGGGCTTAGTTGCTGGCTGTGGTTAAACCATGACACCATACAATGCGCTCTCACTATTTTCATATTTCCTACCACCTAGTTTCTTCTCTATTATGTTTTTCTGAAAGTTCAAGGTTATCAGAAAGAAAACATATTTCTCTGTCCACCTTACAAATGTTCTTGGATGCTTTTGATGATTTTCACACCCTTTATTTTCACAGATGGGGCCATTATCAGAACAAAAAGAAAGCTATGTCCCTCCTTGGTTTTGTAGCTTGTTTTCTCTCTCTCTTTTTTTCCCTTTTTTTTTTTTTTTTTTTTTTTTTTTTTTTTTTTTTTTCCCCTCCCGTAAACAGATGCTTTGCACAGGTTGGTGCACTTCAGTTCAAACATTTTTTTGTTTGTCTTATGTGGGGACAAGCTGGTTTATAGAACAGAATCAATACTACCACTAGAGCAAAATGTGTAAATTGCACACTCCTTTCCTCTCAGCTTGTGTGACGTTAGAATCCATTATCTGTACTGGGTTTTCAACAACTCACTTAAGTGGACCCATTAAAGGGCAAAGGAGTAGTAACCTCTCTCCCATGGAACCATTCAAAGACATTAATTTACCAGTACTTGGTATTAGTTATCTAGAGAAAATAGATGGTGTACATAGCTATGAAACTTGTATCACTATGTTTTAGCATTTTTTTCTCTCATGCTTCTAAAATATCTGATTTCTGGCAAGGGCAACTACATTTTTGAAACAGGCTATTACACAGGAGACACAGTCTATGTCCCATCAGAAAACTCACCTTCTGTTTTTCTTGACTTATTTTAGATATCAAAAGTTAGAATCCTGGACAAATATAGTTGAAATCAACATTAATATTAATAAATATTAACATATTATGTTATATAGAGAATAGAAAAAAATGCAGCATGTGCTTAGAATACTTAGTAGGTATTTTTCCAAAAAAGACTACTGAAGACAGAAGCAGGAAGTTGTTTTTCTTACTATTGGTGGAGGCTGCACAATTTAAAGCATACACGTGGTAAACAATGATCAAGTTAAATGAGAGAAATAAATCACCTCCCAACATCTTAGCAGCTGTATCTAAGTTTCAGTGATGTTTTAACAACAGCATTTCAACTTGCAGTTGGAATAGTTAAGTTTATGCATTTGGACAGACAGGCAATTATATGGCAGAAATTTAAGTGATTCCACCATAATTGGGTCATGATTAATCCTGTGAGCACTTGCAAATAATCTTTTATACTGCTAGTAGTGCATACCATTGGGAAACATGGTAACACAGCCTAGCATAGGTTTATCTTTGCTTGTGAAGTGGATGGGATGACATATGAAAATTTATTTCTTATATGTAAATCCTAACATACAAAATGCTTGCAGACTGTAAGATATATGTTTCCCAAGAAATCTGTGCATATGAAACTCATGGTCCAATTCAGAGACAGATAAATTTATGTTGCTTATCGATAGGCAAGCTGCCATTGTATACATCATAATAACATCATAATAGTATGAAAATTTAATTTTATGTTGATAATTTTACTATTAATTCTTAAGGACTTGTTTTGTTTTTAGATCTGCTAGGGTAGGTGAAATCCATTCATGTTTCTACGTGTTGATATTCTAATTACCAGAAGTTGCACATTAAGAGGCTTACATTGTACAAAGACAATATATTACATTGTCATATTAGTGCAGTCTGAACTATTAACTGACATGCCAAAAGATATCTTTGCTCATGTTATTTCACATTCAGTTACGAATACTTTGAACAAGCAGCTACATGCTTTGTTCACTTCTCATTCTATGTCTTCCCCGAAAACGTGAAAAAACACCTACTGTGGTCACAGATTTATTCCAAATCTCCCTGTATTCAGACAACAAATAAATAAATAAATGTTAAAAACCTGACACCCCTCTCCCCCTGAAAACCAACACCCAATGACAAAGAAACAAACAAACAATTGCAACCTTGAAGAAATAAAAAATCTCAGCACTACAGTCAATGAACAATAAGAATAATTTAAAAAATTCCTGTTACAGGTTTATAGCATTTTCTTATCTGACAGTATCTCCTCAGTGTTTCTTCTATTTTGGAAATTCTGATGATACTTGTGCTGCTTTCTTGGAATAAAAATGGCTGGAGATCATGGCCATCTCTATGTTAGCAACAAATATTCATCACTAAACTCTCATCAGATATAAAGTTTTTCATGAAGGTGTAAGCATTTTTGATATATTTTGGTTCATGGCCATGTAGAACTCTATCTGGAATATACAGTCAATGTGAGAATTATCAGTAGTTTTCATGGATGAGTATATTATTAAAGCCCATCAATCTCAATCACAGCTGGCTAACTTTACTGGAACTCCTGACTCTTTTCAGTCATCAGCTATATCTGCATTGGGTCCAAGAAAGGAGCCAATAAGAGATACATCTAAACAGAGAAAGTGATGAGACTTTGGAGACCATAAAACTACTCATCTGTTTCCATTTAGTTTTAACATTATACAGGGAGTGGTGTTTCAACATAAAAAAAATTTCAGGTGGCACTATGAATTTCTAGTAGTTTTGCATTCACCTGCACTCATTCTTTTCCCATTTCTAAAGACAAATCTCAGTTGCTGTACTCATTTCTTAAGTGAATGGTGTCTTTATTTTGCATTGGCAGAGATTTTTTTATTTTTTTTACAAAAAATGATATGAGCTGTCAGCAGCAGAGGAATAGATGATGGGTATCAGAAACTAGTTCTTAAATCTGAATCTCATGTCTGAGCAAACATGAAGAATAGCAACCCTCTGTAAGGAGAAACCATGGAATTCACCAGAGGTATCGCATTAAGCAACAGTAAGAGTCTGCTTAGTTAAGAGTCTGCTTAAACTCTATTATTTTTCTGTGAGTGCATGCTCCACAGCAACCTGTAGAACTGAGGAGAAAAGTATCTACAGTGGTACCGACAACAACATTACAGTAATTTCCATTGTCAAACTGAGTCATTATCCCTTGTACTGGGCCCAGAGACCGACAAAAGTTTCTCAGTGTAAGCATGAATGAATGTAATACCTAGTCTTTGATGCTGTTTATGAATATAACATAATAATGTAGGACTTTTTATTTATTTGCCAGAAAACTGACAAAACACTGAAAGAAGTTGAAAGGGAAAATATATAGATTTTTTTAAGCAAGTATAATGAATAAGTATTTAGGAAAACATTTGAATTGAAAACTCTTATGGCAAATTGCTTTCATAATGTACTATAGATTTTTCAAACCAAAATTAAGTTTGCACCAGGACACATTAGACCTTACTATGGTGACAGAGCCAATGTCATGTCAAATTGCCTCAGCAGAGCTGAAAGGATTCTTCAAAGTAGAATGAGAAAGACTTCCTACTTCACAGGATCTTGTGAACTCATGCTCTCATTCCTCAAACATATTCCTGATTTCATCATAAAATTCTATGTACCCGTAGAAATTCTCTGTCCCGAATTCATGCAGAATATTCTGTGACCTTTTTATGACTCTAGGAAAAGACATAGTCAGGCTATATAGATATATTTAAGACTATGTTGGAGATCTCCGAGGACTTTGTATTTCAGCTTAGGATGCTTCTAGGAGTGAAATGAAAGTATTTATCTGCAGAGATATCAGATATATTTTCATCTGATGCACGTCATCACATCCATCTTCATGTCCATTTTATTTTAATTGTAATGGCAGAAAATCTGAACATCTTTGAATCAGTGGATGAAATGTATCAGAGTACTTGTGTGCATATACTGAGGGAGAAACAAGAGCTGTTTTTTAAGGTCCTGCTTCAGAAGTCAGTAATGATTCCTGGTGACTTAAAATTTTAATGCCTTGAAACCAGTTGTCTGTTCCTCTATAAAGGAGAAGGAATATAACCTTTCTGCTCCAATATTTTGTGCTCAGAATTATACTCATTCAGAAAGTGAAATGAGCATCACAAAATAGTTAATACATGTCACTTATGAAATTCATGATCAAGCAATTTCAGTAAAAGAAAATAGATGTCTACATTTATTCAGCTCCTTATGTACATGTCTAGAATTGCTTGATGTGTTAATCATTACAATTCATACTTGTTATATATTGGTGAGGATATATTTTTTCAGAGGCAGGTATTGTAAATTATTTTTTTTAGCTCAGAATTAATAGTTGTCAAAGGAGGAAAATTACTAAAACCTTAAAGAGTATTTTATCTCTGCTAGATTTTTATTTTTAATAGTATATTTGAGGTTTTCAAAACATCCATGACAGTAGATGTTTCTACAGACACTTGTGAGCCTACAGTCCTTCACCTTAAAAGAATCTTAAGGCTTTGGAGGCAAACAGCCAGGTATTAAAGGAGAAGTATTACTATGTAAGAAACAATGGGAAGCTTAAGTGGGATTTTTTAAATGGAAAGAGTTCTTAGGTTATGGAAATAAAAATTGTTGCTATCATTATTAGTATTATTACTGTTGTGAAATAATCAACAAGAAAATATAATGGTTTTGTGTAGAACCTGATAGGTATTCAAGAAGTTGTGAACTTAGTCTTTGTTTTACTACATTTTATTCTGGTGCACTGTTTTTTTGGGGTTTCCCATAAAATTATTCTGGAAATAGGTGTTGCAAAAAGTGAGATAAACTGCATAATATTAGAAATAGAAAGTACATGTTAACAGTACACTTTTTTTTTTTTTTTTTAATTGATACTTTTAAGCTACTGTTTTTTAAGGTGGGAATGGAAATTGAGGAAGTTAGGATAAGGAGAAAATATTATTGAATGCAGAACAGTAAGCTTGAAAGGGTCATGACAATCAGTGGCACACAAAGTACACCCAAGAAATAGTGTGCACCCTTTGGCTTAATTTTCTGTGACCTGGAGAGACTCACCTGGGACCAGAATTTCATATATCTCATCCCAGCTAAAACTGCTTTTCTGACCTACTGTATTTGAAAATGGGAGCTCAGACAAGATGCTGTTGTTAATCACTGTCTTTGCCCTTGGAATATTAAATAAAAGGCAACAGAGGGAAGATAATGGGGAGAGAGAGGGGAAGGAAGCAATGGAGAACATCTGTGCATTACAGTCTAATAAAAAAAAAAAAAAAAAAAAAAGGAAAAATTATTTAATAGATTTCTCACAAGAAGTACTGGAGACAGAAATGTAATTGATTTACTCCAGCAACTAAACCTTATTTTAGCTAAAAACAAACAACACAGAAAATCTAAAATATGAGAATAAATGAATAACAATCCTAGTTCCCAAATAATTCAATGATCTAAGTTTAAGCACTGAGGTTACAAAGTAAAAAAAAAAGAATGTCCACATATACCAAATTAAGGTACCTTCTTGAATCTTAGATTCAATTAACTAGTTTTACAAGAAAAAATGTGGAGTGCACAATAATATTTTCATGTGCAAAAAAAAAATAATATTTTTCTTCCACTGATTTTCAAAATAGATTGTTTCTGTAGTGTATATGCATGTTATAACTTTCAAAAAAATAACTCCTAAAGGATCATTTAAAGAAACCCAAACTTTTTCCATATTCTAAATTCAGAAATTAATGAAAGAAATCTCATCACTATATTTTACTATAAAAGAAGAAGATACACAGAAACCCCAAGAATATAAATAAATTACTACATCCTAACATTTTCTAGTTATTTTGGTGCATTAAATAACTTCATTCTGTCTGGGCCAGCGAAATAAGCCTGTTCTCCCATGGAACTTGAGTAACACTGCAAAGAATAACCAGGAAAGATTTGATGATGTAATATAATTCGACAAAAAAATAACAAAAAGGAATGAAAAAAACCAAACATAATTTGTCCCCTATAATTTCAGTCAGTGGTTTAGAAAAAAATTATTCATCTTCAATAGCTTGAACCTTTTATCTGTTTGTCTATTTGCTACTGTATTTCCAGTGTTTCTGTAACTGCTGTACCAAAGCTGTAAACAACAATTTTAAATGCAAGTTTTATCCATAATGTGTCATGCTTTCTTTCCATTCTAGAAAAACCCCTATAAAATGGTCTCTACTCATCAGAAGGTGTATTCTGGCCACAGGCAGCTTCAACAGCTTTAATTACTGTAGGTTTCACTCTTTGGCTTCTCTGAATACGGACTCCAATTTTAAGGGGACTTTAAATTTGTTATATTCCTTCACATACAGTGTTGCTATATATAGTAATTTTGTTGTGGGTTTTCACCAACATTGCAGTGCACAGAAGAGGAAAGAATTTCAGTTGCAACAGAACAGTCATTAAAATATTAGCACAAATGGTAACATTTTAGGGAGCAAGAAAAATCAAAGTTAATGTCATATTACATACTGATGCATTGAGATCACAGAAAGGTACAAAGCATAATCATTGAAAAAATTAAGCAGGTCTTTTAATCTGCCTTTTGAAGTACCACCATTTACACAGTTCTCTGAACTGCATAACTCTCTAACTGCAAATTTGTTCATCTCTGACAGCAAACTGTAACAGTCAAACTTCTCTGGGAAAAAAAAAAGGAAAAGAAAATTAAAGAGGACATCATTTCAATACCAGTGCTTCTATATTCTGATCGGAGACAATCATTCAATCGACTGAAGTTCCTCATGGTCCAGTAGGAGCTCCTTGAGTACACATTAACATTTTCATTTGAATCAGCAAAGTGCTTTTGAGGAAAGTTTCCCAGTTGTCTCAGAGTATACAACCTGGTTTGCTTTCAGGTGAAACAAACCAGGAAAATTTACCTTGTGAACACCCCAAATACAGTCTAGCTGCTGAGGGAGGTTCAGTCCATGGCAACAAACGAGAGCCAGTCGGAAGTGACCTACCACCCCCCCCCAAATATGCATGGTATGGACACTGGCGCTTCATGAGCTCTACAAACCAGACCCTGTTGTGGTGTGCTCTTCCCAGATGCAGTAGACACACTCTCCCTCTCTCTAACAGTCCCAGGCAAGAAAGTGACACTCCTGTCCAGCTCTTTTCCGCTTGTCTTCTCTGGCAGCCTGTTTTCATCTGCTCGGGTCCTGTGCTAAAAGCCAGCTTCTCTGTGGGATGTCCTCCCTGATCAGTTTCTCATCTCTCAGTGAAACTGGTTGACAGATGTTTGTCTCTCTTGTAATTTTTACTTTAAAAAGCTACATAACCTTTGTATTAGTATCAGTCACACAGACTAAAAAATATAAATAACAAATTAATAACGATGACTTTGAAAATAAGAAAAAGTCCTGCACTCAGTCTAGTTTTAGTAGCTCCTCATTTTTTCCCTCTTTTGGGAAAATTTAAGTGGAAGACAGAGAAAAAAAGGGAAATAATATGGTCAGGAAAAGCACTTTCAGTATTCATCTATGTGTAGATCACTTTTCCACTACAAAAATAAAGAAAAATCTTAAAAAATGAAAGTGGCCCAAATACATCCTTTCTTTTAAAGTATACCTAAAAGTAGCAAAGGCATATTAATGTTTGGATAAAGACATGAAAATTAAAAAAAAAAAGAAAAAATAAAAACATTTCAAAATAATTAGCTATTGGATCTTTTAATTTATTTTATTTTTAAGGTAAATAAAAATAATGTGTTCTATCCACATGTTCAGCAAAACCTTTATACAGTGAACAAAATTAAATTGAAGGAAATGTGAACTGTTGGTTCGGGTCTTTTTTTTACCTTTTTGTCTTTCTTTTTCCTGACTAGAAAAATAATACATGCTTTCAGGTAATCCAAATTAATTGGCTTTCTTTTCTGACTGGGTTCAGTCGATCAATTATCAGTGATTCATGTTCTCAGTATATAACGCACAAGATATAACTGGATTCAAGTTATCAGTGAACCTTTTCTCAGATGGATTTTGGTACCTGTAAACTTTTCCATTGGAAAACAAAAGGAAATATTGTGCTATTCTGTGCTCCAGCTGTTGAAAATGCTTGATAGTTTGAAAGATCAGCAAGTTTGCACAAATCCAAATACAGAGCTTGTAAATGCTTCTGCAGACTGTGGTGAAAGTCAGAGCCCTTTGTTTGGCCTTGAATTGAAGCCAAAACCACAACCTCTTTATACACTCCAAATTCTGTTGTTATTCTAGAATGGAGGAAAAAAAAACAAAAAACATTTGAGCTGTAAATGTGCAATCAATAGTTTTGTCTCTCACTGGGGAGAAGTAGAGTGATATTTCTGCTATGCCCTTGAACTGGAATGCTATGTCATCAGGTGCATGTTACTCTTCATTGGAGAGTCATTTGGCTTAAGTTCAAATTGACAAACTTCTAAACTGATTCAGGACATCTTTTAAATCTTGTAGCATCCATGTTTGCTTTTACAAATCCCCATATGTGAAGAAAAAGCCTTCATGTTTTTGCTACTTTCACGTTTTGAATGAATTTTATGTCTTACTTGTTTCTTTGCCTCTGTTTATGGTTGATCATTTGCCTTTTGAATGGCTTCTTTTTGATGATATCTGAGAACCGGAGAGAAATGTACATTTCTAATGGACATATTCCTGTTCCCTGAGAAAGCTGAAATATTTAGCTTCTCTGTGACTTTACTTGATGTTGACTTTTCACATTATTTACTCAAATATGTGATACCACCCTTTAAAATAAAAGTTTTTATTTAGTCACTGAAAAACGAGACATGCCTGAGTTCTGCCATGCTTAATGTATAAATACAAAGTAGGATGGATGGGAGTAGAGAGTTCTGTTGACACCACAGGACTTGAGGATATCATATGGAAACCAGGTGGATTTCCCTTTGAAAATTAGGGTACTTGATAAAATCTGTGAATGAAACAGCAGAGGACAGAGAAAAAGAGCCAGTAAGAAAACTATAGAAGAGATTAAACCCAGCAACAAATGGAAGTTGGTTCCTGTCTTTTGCAATGCTGTTGGCCCAGAAAGATGAATGAATGAACAAATAAATATATCTTGAACTTTTCCTGTTCTCTGTATTTTGACCTCAGTTTTCCAGGTGCAAGTACAAAGGAGACAAAACATTCAGTTCAGTCGTCTTACTTCCAAAGGATATTGTTTCAACAGTACCTTCAAGCAAAGAGCTGTGATGTCTTTATGTTTTCATGGAAGAGCCTTTGACTGGGCAGCATGTGCAGAATCAGGTTCTGGATTACAATCAAGCCTAATATTTTAAAAGTTATTTTATAAACTTATTATACTAGTGAAATAATCAAACAAAGGTCTGAAAAGTAAAGTTCTCAAAGTGGAAATCTTCAGTACTCAGAGTCAGTAGATTCCTCTTTTGCCTGTGGCTACCCTTGCAGGTAATAGTTTCAGTAGTACTTGCAATGGTGTGGACCCTCATCTCAAAAAAAAAGATAACAATTTTACCCTGGACATTAAATAAATTTCATACTGATATCAGCTTCTATCTGTCAGCTACCTTTCACTATCTTAGTGTCATAATTTTAAAAAATAAGAGTACAAATTTACAGATGAAGCAAAATTTGTAGTAGTATGTTCTTCTAGGACAGTTAAAAAATCCATGAAGCTGAACCATTTAAGTATTCCATGTAACAATTTTGAGAAAAGTAGAAAAATGTCATTATCTGGAACAGTTAATAATCCTCATTTCATACAGACTGAATGATTAATGTTATCTTTCAGGAGTGGGAACAATTCTTTTTTTTCATTAAAATTCTGATGATGAGAGGATTTTTATTAATTGTTTTAAACTTGGGAACTTCTGAAAGAATTATTTCCACACATACACCCACTTTGGAATAATTTCATAGCTGTGTCTACTGAAATGCCTGGAGACCTCTAGTCATGTACGCTTATGAATTAAAATAGCTATTATTATGAATGAAAATAACTATTATTATGTGAAAGCAAACAAGTATCTTTGTAGGCTTTCAAAATTCAAATTATTTTTTTTTACTTCAGAAATTCAAAAACTAATACTAGCCTCTTGATCAAAAGTAATCAGCAGTGTCTCTTTCCTAGCCTATGCTGAACATAAACTTCAAAAAAAGTACTTTTCAGTAATATGGATGTTTGGACTATGACTCAAGGTACAGTCACTGTGGCCTTAGCACAAATGTAAACAATAAGAGTATAGAAATGACAATAACACTTTTTGATAATTGATACCACAGGCCAATTAAAGTCATGTGCATTTCTTTCTTTGTTATTATATGTTCCTTTAGAAATTATATATATGCATGTTATCTTTTTTCTTGTACCTTCCTTGTCAAATGATTTTATTCCTTCCCAGTGGGAAGATTTGGAAATGGCTATCTATACTTTAATCCCGCCTAGTGGGGTTTGAATGTCCTGATCTGTGCTGTCTTCAAGACAGTAATTCTACCTGTCTCTTCATGTGGAGGTGATCCTGGTACTAGCATCAGTGACAATTCGGTGACCTAGGTCACTGATTTCTCCTGAAATAGAGCTATGGTTAACAGTAAAGGAAATCTATCCCCCTCTTTTTGTTTAGTAGTTCCATTGGTAATAAAAATTGCACAACGATTAAAAGCAATGATTGTATCTGCTGTGCTCTGCTTGGGTACCTCTTCATGCATTGGTAATACAGGTATTCAATAAAACCCTCATCTGCTTTCAGCTGACAATTGTTTAACTTTTCTTTACACAGAGGCTCATGTTCTTTTTGCAGTATGACAAAGCTTAATGGAAGTGTTGTGAAATGCTTTCATTGAAGATCTTCTTTAATTATAGATGTCCTGCATGACAAGTTCTTCTTTAGCATATGTTTCTTCACTCCAGGAACATCAGTTTAAGTCAGTGATCAAAGTGTAGTTGAGAGAAATTCAGTATATTAATAAATCCCACCTTGCCCTCCATGGACTTCCCCTTTCTCCTGAAATTCAGCCCCAGCTCACCTGAATCAATCAACATATTTAAAGGTGCCATTCATACCAGGCACGGCCTGTTGAACCACCACAGAAATCAAAACTAAGTTCAAATCACTTACTATATGCTACACGAGTATGCTGGTTACTCTTTCAGTCTTTCTCTTGTGACTCCTCCCTTTTCTGCAGTATACACCATTGTCTTCTGTGGAGAAAAAGTGAACCTTGTGTAACTGATCAGTTTGAAATTTAAAAATTTCAGTTCAGATATTTTGCAATGTACCTGTATCCATTTGGCTCTTTGCAATCCACTTTTCTTTCAGAAATTCAGAATATGTTTTTAAAAAAAGGTCACATTTGAAAATATTTTCTAATTTTTTCACAAAGCTATATTTAAATGAATTTAAAGTCAGCATAGTTGTTTTTACAGTGTTTAGAAAGTTAAATCTCAAGTGTAGACACACTGAAAAATATTTCAACCATGCTTATTACAAGTGAAAAAGGTTTATTCATTTACCATGTTACATTCAACAAAGTAAATCGTGACTTAAATGGATTGCACAAATCTGCATTTGTGCCCCACAGTGGTATAACAGAAGTGATTTCTGTGAAAATAAGGTAATGCTGTCTTAACGAGTATTCATATAACTTGAGTGTGACAATAGTTCTGAAAGAATATTAAATTGCCTCTGCCTGATTGTATCAAGAAGGTATCAATACTAAAGTGAAAAGGAAGTAACATCCTCATATATGGGTATGACTAGTTCACTTGTTAGAAAGGCTGTGTAGGGAAGGATGGGAAATAATTACAGTCGCAAAATACATGCTGGATCACTCTATCACATAACATGGCTGATCTTACATGTAGTTAGAAACCAATCTGGGTTTGGGAATTGTTTTGGGTTTTGTTTCCATTACTTTGCAGCTTGTAGTGCTGACAGTAAGCTTTGTAGAATGTCATAAAAGGTCAGTGGTGGTGCTAGCTCTCAGCAGTAACTGTACACTGTAGCTTAACTGTGATGTAGAGGTTACAGAAACATGTAAATACAGCTTTTAATGACAATACAATTTTGTTACCTCTCTGGCTATTAGGAGTCAAATGTATTACCTGCAAATGCCTACACTTCGCACCCTAGAATATGCATTCACTAAATATGATGTTTTGAATATTCTTGTATGCTTATTATATGCCTCAAAACCCATAGATACATTGCACTCCTTCAAGAGTCTGAAGTCCTCAGATCAGTCTAGTTAAAGACTTAAGTTTTGAAGACCCAACACAGATTATGCCAAATCCTTGAATGATAACAAGTCAGAATTCTCTATATGCTGCATCTGTAGGATAAATATTCTGTTCTGAGCAGAGTCAGCTAAACAGTAAAAAACAAAAGCAAAAACAAAATTAATTTTCAATGCAAATTTCTTTTTTTTTTTCATTTGTATGCTTAATTTTCAACATAATTATGTTTAAGTGCTTGCCAACAAAGCCCCTGAACAGCAAAAGTTGCAAAGCAGTTACAAAAAAGATTATTTCTTATTTACTCAGTTGAATTCTTACTGGAGGTATTGTGAAGTCACAAGTAAAAAAAATCCTCATACTTTTTGATCATATTTGTATAAATTAATCACAGATTTATATGAAAATAAAGCATTAGAAATTTTAATATAATTACATAAGGGCTGATATTAATTAACTTAACTGAGCAAAGATTTTTTATTCTCTCAAACAGCAGAGAATATCCTTACTTGGTATAAATTGATATTGCTCAACTGACTTGATCAGAGACGTTCAGATTTCAAAAACTGGTGCTGTGGACTAACATGATAAAATACAAGATACCTTTAACAAACATTTGATATACTTTAACATAAAGATATTTTAACTTTAGCAAGATGTATTCCATCTTGTTGTTAGGAGATTGCTTGAAAGACAGTTTTATTGTCCAATGGAAATTTGAGTAACTGAACATTTTTAATAATGTTTCTCACAAAATAAAATAGAAAACCGAGGAAAAAAATCAGGCCTTTTGACAGATTAAAAGACTGTGAGAAAATTAAAATCAGCAATGCTGAGATATTTCTTCGCAATATTTTTTATTTACATAGCATTTTTCTTCATGCATGAGATGAAACACTTTAAAAAACCAGACATAATATCTTCAGGAACAAGTATATGTTGTCAAGGGCAACTGTTCAGTTTTGGGTGGGAATATGGGTAAACAAGAGGAAGTCCAAAGGGCAATTTCTTTTACAAGATCCTAAGCAGACTTTATCACTCATGAGCATTTTTTTATCTTTTGTTTTTTTAAACTCAGATTATTCCCTCTTTCTAAGTGAAACACAGTTTGTAAACTTAAGTGTGAGCATGAGGTCTTAAGAACTTTATTACTTTTTTTCCCGTACATTCCGTTTTATGCACATCTTATGTCTGAAGCCTGTACATATTGCTCCTCCTCAGCAGCAACTTCAGGAAAGAATTATTGCATTTCATCTAGATTTTTTTAAACTCTTGTAAGAAGAGGTGAAGATGTAAAAATGGGCAGAATTGTCGTTATAGGACAAAAGACAGATAGTCACGAGTCACTGGTTCGTGTGAAAGGCTCACAGGAGAAGAGAACAGCCAGTTTCAGCTCATTTTCTTTGTTTGCCCTTCCTCAAGATAGTTAGCTCTAATCGGTTAGAGAAAGAATACGCTAGGCTTACCTACATTGGAAGTGGAGTCAGTAGAGGGGTTACCAAATGGGGTGTAACTGGGGGGTTGTCAACAATACAGTTTATCAGACTTCTTGAAACATTCTTTTCCATTGGTTAAAATCTCATGCCTTTTCCAAAGAGTTATTTTCTGTCCTGTACTGACAACAGCCTTCGATTTGATCATGGGGTCTAGCTGAGTCTCTCCTGTTTAACCAGATAAAGTGTAAATATTTGAACTAATTAAGTTTTTTAGAGTCTGCCTGTAATAAGGGAGAGAGAGAGATATCTCCAGAGGTGAAATCATACCAAACCTAGGTGAAATGTCTAAAACTTTTACTTTTAGATGCCTTTTAGTTGGATTAACAATGGAAAACAATGAAGACCATCTCTAACTTTCACAAAGCTACAGTTGGGCCGATGAATACCTATACTCATTTTATCCATGAATAATCAGGTAATGCTGCAAAATATGTAAACATTCTTTGATTGTTTTGAAGACAAAATGTCCTTTGTTAACTTCTTCAGATGCCATGATTTTCTCCTGTTCCTATTTGTCCCAAATAAGGAGACAGGAGAATGCTAACATTTCATATTTCCCATGAATTATATATATGTGAAATTTTATGCTGTGTTTTGCATTTCAAGAAACAAGATTAATTAAAGTAATTAAATAAAACTAACTTTTAGTGACATACTTCACAGAATTATGGTTAGTCATCATAAAGCTTATTTTTCTCCAAGTAGACATTTTTTCCTAAGACAAATCCAGTTGAGTCATATTTTTATTCTTCTGGTGGATTAGTAAAGTTAAGGTAGTTTGAGTACTTTAATTACATATTTTGAACATTGGAATGGATTACAGCTGTAAATTTGATAATGAATAATTGTAAAAATCTAGCCTTTTCACTCTTGATGTGAATTTAATTTAATAGTTTTATTTTTCACTTCTGTGTGTATTAGGCCAATATGCTTGTTTAAAAAAAACAAACAAAAATCCATATCTCTCCTCAGTTTTACATTTTAGGCCCAGTGAACATAGGAGAGAGACATTTTTGCTCTAAAGATGTGAAAAAAAAAATTATTTCTTTGTGTGCTACTCCAGAATTTAAATCTTTGGAATTCATTCAGCATGTTGCAGTAGAAAGTCAGATCTCTCCTTGTCCTCTGTGTTTCTAGTGTTTTGTTGTAAACAGCAGCATCCTGGTGTACCCTGACAGTCTTCAGCACAAAGTCCAAACGTCTGAAGGATAAGTACTTTACATTGTGTGTATGCTTTTGTTGTTTGTGTTTTTTTTTTTTTTCATATTTCTCATGTCTGATAGTTATATTAATACTAATGTGTTAACTTCAAAGGAAAAAATGTTATTTTAATACTATTTAATATGGATAATTAGCTTACTTAGCACCACAATATTAGGAAATTTGGCGAGTGATTTGTTTGTAAGTGTAGATTACAAATTTAAATATTTTTCCTTGCAGCTCAAATACTTTATTAAAGCTACTCTACATTTTTTCCAAGTTTCATTTTATTTTGTTTGATGAAAAATTATTTCTTCTAATGCACTTGCAAAATGTTGTCATTAAATACATGATGAAAATATTGTATCTGCTTTGATGTAGCATTCGATTCCCCAGCTGAAGAATAGCCATCTAAATGTGTTAAACTATATGTACTTAATGCAAGAGAAAAATGTAAATATGGACAAGAAAGAAGGATTGGCTGTCTAATATGGAACAAAAACATGCTTACTTATTTTACACATAACAACATTAACACAGATTACTATTTAAATAGTTTGGGTCTGATTTACGGGGAACTGTGTGCAAGAAAGCTTTAATGGTTTAATGATACAACTTTTCCATAAACAATTTTTTTTCCTTGTCATCTGTGTTCTGTACATATATGACTAGTGTATGTATTCATGAAAATTGCTTATACACAGGAAAACATAAAGCCTTCTGAAAACTAGGTCAGTGTGAACAAACAAATATTGGGTGTTACAGAGGGTGAACCCTCTGACACATTTCTCTGAAGAAGAATGTCTTAATATGGGAAAAGCTGCAAATGTCTTCAGTTCCATCTTTATTTAAATTCTTACCCTTTTACAGATTTAAAAAGATGACTAATAGGTTTTTTGTTTTTCACAGGAGACACTGAGAAAGACAGTGTTCTTTTAAATCTAAAAATAGAGGTCTCCTATGGAAGGTTGGTTTACTTCTACACCCTCCTGAAGCCTCTGTTTCTTCCTATGCTTTCCTTCCCTTCCTTCAAAATTGTGAAAAGTCTCAGAGACAATGCTTTCAGTAATTTTTTTTTTCCTTGATACAATCAATTTTTTTCAGAAAGTTAATTTCTTTTGTCTTTTGATTTTTCTTGTACCTTTTTCTGTCTCTATTTCATTTACTACGGCCAAGAACAGAATACCTTTCCCCTTATGTTCAGTCAGCTCAATGCAGAGCAGTAGCAGTGGTCCAACAACAACACTGACTGTCAAGACACTAAAAGAACACGTTGCTCTTTCGTGGAGTTTTCAGTGGAATGCAAGGACTCTTCCCCTAAGAAGACCAAAAAGGCTTTTGAAGTCCAAAAGCAACCTTCTATAGGAAGAAGAACGACAGCAGGTCCATTTTTAAAATTGAGAAAACTCAGCAGAAAGCAAAAGGTTTGCAAAGAGGTTTTGCTCTGCCGCCTGTGTCCTTGCAGGACAGGTTCTTGCTTCTAGGTCTTCTTTCACTCAACTCAGTGTTTTTCTGAGCTGTGTCAAATTCTGCATAATTCCTTCTGTCCCTAGGAAGTCTCTTTGTCTGTTACTCTTGGGAATGAGTTTGCTCCCTTTTTCTCTCAGAGGTATCTCAGTCTGCACACTCTAAGTTTCTCATGACTCTCAGCCTTTTCCTCTTCTGGGAGTATAAGTTGCTCCAAGGATAAACGGGATCAATCCCTGCCATCAAATGCCGTCTGACCTAGTTGTTTCCTTTTTTAAGGAGGTGCATCACACAAAGAATAAATTCATCAAACAGGTGTTCTTCCTCACACATAACTTATAATAATATTAAGTATGTTAATTATTAGTGGAGGAATAACTTTAAAATACATGGTGATCACCTTCCACATAATCTGCCTTGTCATTTGAGTCTTGAGTACTAACAGAGAAGAAAGGTTTCAGGAACAGCTTGAATAGAAAGGTATAAGGAATTTAAAAGAAATAAGAAATCTTATTTTTTTTTTTTTTTGTTCTTGAGTCAATGAATATTCTTCAGTGTTTCAACTGGTTAAAATATTTCTAATAAATTACTTGCATTATGCTGGAATTATTTTTCACTGTTTGTATTCTCCCTTAGAGACAAGGAAGCCTTTTGCTACTATTTTGTTCAAACAAATTGCAACCTACAGGACAAAGTACTTTGATTGCTGGGTGTGATGGGCTATATAAAACATATGACATTATTTATCCTCCTTGACAGACAGAACATAAAGCACGACAAGCAGAAATTCTTAAATACGAAAAAGCAAGCTTCAGTATATTCCTGTTCAACATGTGAGTGTGGTTGCTGTGAAGGGTTCCAGAGCCTGGAAGTGGATGTGCTCGGCCTTTGTCTTTGAAGTAAGCGTATCAGAAAACACAAAGTCCTGTTTGTCTCCAGCTAGGTTATATTATAGCATATCTGTTCTGTCTGGAGTCTGCTAGCATAGTGGATAGCTCCTTGTTCCACTCTTGCTTCTGTATAGCAGCTTTAGTGCGTTGTCAGATCCAGCCAACTCCACATTCTCCCATCGTTCTCTCCCAGATTTAGCTCTGCTGCCTGCTTCTTCCAGACTTACTCTTTCCAGACTTCCAGCTGAGTGTGGCAGACCCTGTACCAGTGCGTGTCTCTCTGCCTTGCTTCTTCCACCCAGAAACTCCTTCCCCATGGACACACTCAGTTTCAACCAAGGAAGAAGCAACCTGCCTCCCCCTCCAGAGAGTCCCCCCTGACACAGGGAACCGTAGCCAGTGCCAGGAAGTCACCTTCTTCTTGCTGCCCAGACACAAAGTATACGATCTATCATATTAGCAGAGTAAACATAAGCCAAACAGTTCTGCCTTTCATTAGAGATGTATTTAAGTAAGATAGTGGAAAGAATACTAATTGTAACTGTAAAATTTGGGGGGGTGTTCCCTGCATTTCTGCTTATCTCTTTTCTGAAGTACAGGACAGAGTTTTCTTTTTTTCAGGACATTTTGGAAAGGATTCAGAATTAAGCCTGAATATTGTCATATGTAATACCACACAAAGTGGATATTGTAGGTCCGCAGGCATAACATACACAGACTATATTAAGAATATCAATCAAAAGGGTATACAACACTGTAATTAGTATAGGACATTGTGGAGAGTATATGATATGTTATGGATATATTTTAGATAAAAGCTATCTAGCTATGCATGCTCTTAATACACTGCCAATGTTAAATAATTTAAAGGGCAGTTTTTAATGTAAAAGCCTGTGGAAGAGATCACAGGTATGATAAAAGGGGCAAGTTCTAAAATGATGGGAAGTTGCTGAGATGTAGTTCTATAAAATTCAGAAGTCAAGAATAAAATCTAAAAATCTGATAGAGAAGACATGGGCATGACATGAGATATGCAACAAAAGCTCTTGTATTACAGTTCTTAAAAGAACTCAACACTTGGTGTATGTGGTGTTCATTTAGTTCTGTATATTAACTGAGTAGTAACTACAGTCCTTTCTAATGCAGATAACCGTGGCACAGCAAGTGCAATCATATCTGAAAATTCAGTATATGCCAGTTGTTTCCTATGATTTCCATGTTTTTTTCAGATTAACTGCGTTCTGTCATCTGAACGGAACTTGCTCTGTTCCTAGACCAATGGCACTGTCAAAACACCAACTGCTTGAGTGTGCTACTCAGATTATTCTTTACAAGAGTATGTCTGTGAAGCACAATGGAGATGTGTTGATGTCATGACACAACATGTTCCTTTTAACTCTAGGGAGTAAAGACACATATATACAAGCTTTAGTGGTTACTGAATCTTCTGCAGAAGTCTTGTAATGATCCATGGTATTTAATGTTAATGTTAATGCATGCTGAAGTTTATGCTACTATTTTACAAGTGCTGTTTTCCACATCAGCTGCCAGTCTGTTACACATCAACAGTAATATATCTTCATCACATACTTAATCATAACTAGCTTAAGAGAAGTGGAGAATCATTTTTGCAATCAGCCAAGTAACTTCACCCACATCTGTCCTTCACTAGGATATCTATGGGTACCTTTCAGTGTGTTAAAATGGATGAATTCACAGGTTTCTCTCCCTGGTCTCACACAGATCTCCTGTCAGTGATATTGGTATGAGGAAAATATTTTTTTAAAGTAGCACCTAAATGGAACAATTTATATTAATGCAGACAGTTTTGAAGATGAATGAAAACAGCATCTGGCAGCAAGAAGGTTGTTAGATCTGAAAACTATAGCAAGATTTCTAACAAATTCACTGATTTTTCTCCTTTTTCCTCTCCTGAGTATCCATTAAATACTCTGTTTTGCCAGGATGTATGTCTGGCTGGTTTCGCTTCATAGCCTGTACCTGAAGGTTGGTGTCACATGGTCTAAATCAGCTCAGAAGAAGGAAAGTCTCAGACAGGAAAATACAGTGCAGGAATTTGTTGTTGGATGTTTGGGAGGATTATCAGTTGCCAGGCAAAATAGTCTGAGCTCTACAAGCAAAGCAGGCAAGCTGCCAACTCATCCCAAAGTGAAAACCAAGCTCCAGCCTATTCTCTCGCTCTGTCTCCTCCACTGATTATAGAGTACAATTGAGCACTGGCTAAAGGCTTTGCTGTAAGCAACTGCTAAACGATACATCATTGCAGATATGATCTAGCTGAATTGATTTGTTCATAATTTATTAATTCATAATAAGTAAATCTCTTAATCATTCTAACCTACAATGCTTCAGTTTGCATCTTGGAGCAGTCTTAAAGTACATGAACTAGATTCCTTTTCACTGAAATTAGTCTGGGAAGCACATTGCAGGAGCTTACCTAGTATTTTCCATCTGGTAAAAGGCATTTATTTCATTAAAATGAACTAGCCCAAAGTAAGAGCTTAAAATGTATAGAGTGTGGATTTTCAATCCTGACTCCAGCTGTTTACTTGAAAGACCTACTCCTTTTACACCACAGAACTGCCTAATGGAGGCATTTTAGGTTAATTTTCATTAGAATAAATTGAATTTCTATCCTTGAAAATTTTATGGATAACATTGCATATCAGCTGTTCTAGTATTTCTTCCAAGGTATTGTGCCAGACCATCTGCCCCATAATTTTTTGGTCTGTTTTTACCCCTTTAGAACATTGACACAACATTGGTTCTGCTCCTGTTTACCATTTAAGGCTACACTAAACATGGAAAGAATATTCTTCAGTCAATCCTATGAAGTTCTTGTCCAAGCTGCTTTCCTCTGCTTCTGTTGTTGCTGGGTGTCTGAATCCTCAGCCTGGACCAGGTGCATGTTACAAATACAGAAGATTTCTGGACTAGACAAAGCTAGTCCAAGAGCTAGTTAAAATCACAGCTCTTCCCTTTCATTAGCCAGAAGCCAAAAAGTAGCTAGGAGACACAGGACAATCTTAAATTATCATATGATTATTTAGGGTACAATATAGGTGGCTTGAAATGACCTGGGTTCATTGTTATAAGAGGGCACATAAGGACAATGGTTTCAAATAGAAAGGGAATGGGAACATTAGACACAAATCTGTGTGAAGCCAGGGTTCACTAGTTTCACAAACTCTCGGAATAACTTTTTTTGATAGAAATTACTGTTTTCTATTCCTCAGGTTTCTAACACAGGTATACAAGCCATTTAGAAATTTTTTTTTAACTTCTAATAGTTTTGAATTTAAACCTCATGTCTGATTTTTTCTGCTTCTGGTATTAGTTTAGAAAAGTTCATCTCAAATAATCTGTCACCCTTAGGCTTGACTCCTGTTGAACTAATGCCCCCAACATGAATGTTTCAGAATTTCAAAAGTTTTAACCCATTGCTCTACAATAATTTCTTACTGTTATTTTTTATCAAATAGTGCAGTCTACCTTCTACATCACTGGTGTATTTCCAGATTTATTAGATTGCAATGAAGGTTCATCATGTGCTTTCATTTGGCATTTGCTTCTATTTGCAGTTGTTTTTGTTTTTTTGTTGTTTTTTTTTTTTTTTTTTTTTCTAAAATTAATCTCTTGATAATTTCTAAAGATGTTCTACTGAGAATCAGGAAATTCATTGCATTGCCTTAACTCTGTAGAATTCTTTTTATTTTATAGAACTTAATCATCAGCTGCATAGTTCTTCTTTATCTATCTGGTGTTTCCAGATTGTGCAACTAAAAATCAAAAGTTTTATAGCTGATCTTGTCTGGACTTTGTACACTCAGTTACTAAACTTGGTTACCAATTGATGAAGAAAGTAACGTAAATGCCTGGAATAACTGGTTTCTGGTAAATTTTGGTACACTGAAGCAGTACAGAGAAAGATGATATTTGACCATATACTCTCTCCTAAGTCACACAGTTCTTTAGCTGCTCTCCAGCTTTCCAGTTTTGAGCAAATGAAGGGTGGAAAGGTTTGTCAGGAACAAGAAGGTAGAGTAATTCAAAGAAATTCTACTGGACTGACTTGCAGTAATAGTTTGTTCTTTCATTAGAACTGGTGTAGCTTGTAATAATCTCCAAAATGTTCAGACTATTGGTTGGATGGATAGCGAGTTAGCAAATTGAAAACTGGAGCTTTCTTCTGCTCCATCCAAAGAAAACTACACCATGTGCCTAAGACCCTGTAGATTCTGGTCATGGAGATACATATATATGTGTATGTATATATAACTGTAGAGTGTACACACAGAGAATATAATAAGTGATGTTTTAAAAGTTCTGGATCTTCATATGGGCATCTTAAACATTTAGGCATTAGACTACATTAAACACTGAGACAATGCAGCCTGACAGTACCTCAGCTGCACCACTGACATTTTTAAATGGTTGTTTTTACTGTCTGGTCTAATCTTATTTGATATTTTCAACAACACTTTAAAGACTCCTTTGTAGAAGTTTCAAATCTTGAATCTGGGTAACTTACTGAAAATGTAACCTGACAGTGAAGTGGAATCTGTCTTAGCTTCTTTTCATAAAGGGATCAATAGCACTTTACACCTAATCTTTATTTCAGCTTTTAGGCTTTTAATGCATCATTTGCTCCCTTTTGACACATAGGGAGAAAAAAGTGCTACAAAACAACAATATAATTTTTCCTTCAATATAATTGACAGGAAACTTTTTCTTTAGCTCTGCGGAAAGAAAAATGTAGGAGTTAGGGTCACAGAAAACATTTATTTTGTTTTTCAGAAGACTGGGCAAAGGAAATGACTTTTCAATCAATATAAAGCTAGTCAATCAGAGAAAAAGACAAAAAACGGAAAACAGTACAGAGGAAATTGAAGGGCCTTTTGCACTCTATGCACAAGGGTGAAGAAAGCATTTTCCCTAGACTATGCATGAGCAACTGCTCTGCTAGTTGGCTTCCCCCATCTGAATCAGCAGGAGCCAACATGGGGAGAAAGGGAGACAAAAGATGCTGTGGGTCATTGAGTTAACCAGGCTTGTCGTCATTAAAGACTTCTGTTTAGGGTCTCCCTCTGTTCCTGCATGCCACCCTGACCACAGTGGAAGGGATGCTTGACATTTGAACTACGAAAGGAAGTCATGGTCTGGGAATTTTTGTTAAATAAAGGAGTCAGAGTGAATATTTTATTCAAACATGTTCTAGCTTTCCACTAGGCCTGTTAGAGAGAGGACTTTTTTATTATTATTATTATTATTTTATTTTTTTCAATGTATATGAGGATAAGAATGTTTCTAATTATTCACACTACAAACATACCTAGATGGGCCTCTCAGTTACTTAGTACACTTTGGCAGTTTGCAAGACAATGAAACACTGTTAAATTCATGACTGGGGAAGTCAGAAGTTTCTCCACAATTAGGAACAAACTTGAAGACAAGAAGAAAACAGTATCATTTCTAAAGAAGACAGCTGAACATATTATCAGCGGCAGCTAAAATTATCCAACCCCTGGACCATGTGATGTTTTTAATTTCATTTAATTTTTAGTTTATAATTTTCAAATACAAGAAAGACAAAGCATTAAATCAAAGAATACAGACAAGAGATGACACAGCATCACAGCAGCTATGTGAGAAACTGAATGGTGCTAGAGACAAATGAGAGAATCTCTGTCTGCCGAAACAATGTAACTAACATTTTTTGGATGGTTTTTTGAATTTTTATGGAATAGTTATTTTACTCATATGGTAATAGGAATCCAATGCATTGAATTTTTTAGGCCTCATTTTTTACCTTTCACATACTTCTCAGTGATAAAGATGGTTTTCAACCATCAAACCTGGAGGACTGGTTCATTTCCCCAGTAGTCAGACTTGGAATACTTAATGACATGGGTTTGTCATTAGAGGATTTTGGGTAATGTATATTGCTTTTGAGTATGATAGACTTGTTTTCCCAACAGATTCTGATAGTAATCTGGAAGTCCTTAAGTATCAGCTTCATCTCTACCTTGCAGGTGTCAGTCAATTTTTACCTTTTTTATTCAAGTATTGAGGAGATGGGCTAAATCACAAGTTCAGTCTGGGACAGCTATACCTTCCCCTAAGTAACATATTTATGTCATTGTGCCCATTCAGGTGGACTGTACTTCTGGGCCATTCCACCACAGCTTTTGTACTGCAAGTGTTGCATCAGCTATGATTTGTCACTGGTACAGTTCAAGGCGGGGCTGCACACCTGCCCTGCATCTCCTTTAAGGACAGCTTCTCAGGCTGTATAGCACTGCGTGGAAAGAGAGCTTTTATAAAATACTTCTGCATAACAAGGTCTTTTCCTCTATGGAGAAGAAATCTGTTTCTTTTTATGGATCACAAACTAATAGGAAGGTGAATTGTGAACAGCCAGGTAAGGGTTGCCGCTGAAATCCAACTCAGCTGGTGCTTCTCATATAAAGTGAGTAATGATGTAAACCTTCATCGTTTAGTTTGAGTCTTAAGAAATATGCATGGCTGCTTAAAGCAACTTTACTAATACAGAAAGGAAACACTGTGCACCACAGAATGTGTGGGTTTTTTCAGTTACCTCGGTTAATTGGAAAACTTAGGAAAGTTCAGGAAAAGGTTATTCAAACACTGATTAACCCTCTATCCACTCACAGGACATTATGTCTTGGATTAATTTGCTGAGAAGAAAAGACTGAATGAAACCTCAGAGAATTTACCCAATTTTATTTAATCTATGAATTAGAATTGAAAAATGCCAGATAAGATAAAAGTAAGAACATGAACTAATATAGATTTTAAAATAGGAATGGGGAATATGACCCAGAAAAGGCAAAGTTAAGAATATTTATGGCAGTATTTCAGCATAAATACTTACCATTAAGCAGACTTTCTAGCCTAATCCAAAATCAGATAAAAGGTGTAATTTGAAATACATTACTACGGAAGAGTAAATAGTGCTGTTAATAAATGTAAATAAGCAAACCAAGGAGACTGAAGTTTGGTTCATCAATCCTGATTTTAGCTAATACTTTCAAAGATGTTTAATGGGGACACATTGTACTCATGACCATTTCTTTGAAGCTGATCATCTCAAACTATGAAACCACTTAAACCTCTTAATATCAGACACCTAAACAAACAGGTCAATGCCAGAAGTACAAGAACCTGTTGCCCACCCCTATAGTAGACCTAAGATACTAGGTGCTCAGATCCTTTAAAACTCAGACATTTAATACAAGAATCTAATCCATGACTGCTGGCACACAAGAAAAGTTGCAGGATTGTCATGAATGAGCTACAACACTTGCATCTCTCCATTCTTCACAAGAGACTGAGACTACTGTGAGAGAGAGAAAGTTGATCAGAAAATAAATTTTCTGCCTGAATCCATAAAAAAATGCAACTGTCATAATCTGTCTATAGTAGTGCTTTCCAGCCTGGAAAATAAAGGTGGGACAGGGGGCACATAGTGCATAGCCTTTGTGTTCATATATTTCAGTTCTTCCTCAAAAGAGAAAGATTTGAAAGTATAGGTAATAGATCAGTCATTATGTTTTCTGGTACTCTGCCTAGATTGCCAGCAAAAGTTCTGCTATGCGTTTTGCAGATGAAAGGTCATTATACAAACCTGCAAAGCACTAGGGCATTGAAAATCCAGCATTGCTGGGAAATAGTATTGTTTGCATTAACCCTATTTGGTGAATGATCAGCGACCTTCAGGCTGTTCCTGAGCCAGCACTTCACAGTTCCTCCTTGCTTATTCCCTGGTTATGGGGTTTGGTCAAGAGAAGAGTCTTGCCTTACTTCAGAGCATTGCAGCTGTCTGGGAGGACCTTGTCCAGACTGCACAGGAAACAACATTCCAGCCATCAAGTACTTGTACATTATTTTTGCACATTAACATACATATTTTTCCAATGCCATTTTCCAGCCACCATAGTAGATAATGTGTCATTAATCTGAAAGATTTTTTAAAGGGCTGTAGTCCAACCTTATTCTGTGTGTACACAAACCACAGCACTAACTACAGGACAAGAGCATACAGAACTGAGAAGTAATTTCCACAGAAAGAAGCAATTTCTCCGAATGACTTCTGATAAATAACATTTTATTTCCTGCAAGTATATGTCCTAGAATTCATTCTGTCTGTGTCCAGGTACTTGGAAACTGCATGCACAGAAGTTTCTGCCTGCACAAAAAGAGGTCCTTTTAGGAAAATAATTAGGAAAATTATATTTCTACAGTATCTATAATTGATATTGTTCAGATTCCTTTCTTAAGAGTATTAAACATTTTCTGTATTGTTGAGTGATTTATAGGCTTTACCACTGTTGATAAAAATGTTTGTGAATTAAAATCCTTGCTTTTGATGTTTATAGACTGAGTAGGTCCTGAACTTCACTGTTTATATAATTACATTTTAAAGCATTATCTTTTGAAGACATGGTTTATTTCTTAAAATAAACTGATTGAAAAGGAAACAAACTCTTCCAGGACAAAAACTATAGGAAATAGATATATTAGCAATCTTAAACCAAACGGTATTTTTTTTCCAACTTCAAACAATGAAAATTGATGTAATAACTTGTTGTTAAGTAGAATAGACATGGAATGTCAGATTCTCAGTGGTAAAAAAGGTTTTTTCCACCATGAAGTCATATGAGGCACTAATCGTTGTTATCTAACTGATGACAACTGATACCTTACTTCCTTACATACCTTTTACATTGAAAGTTATAATTTGTTAATATTTGTATAAGTAGATTAAAATATAATTTTTATGTGCACCATCTTACATGTTTCATTGCTAATGGCCAATTTTGAAAAGTGAGAAGTAGATAGGTAGACTCTAGAAATTCCCAGTACTCAAGTTATGTAGTGAGTCTGCAAAAGTATAATTTAAATAGTAAATTAAAATCAGAATCATTGTCCTGATAATCAACAGAAGTTTAGCCATTCATTAAGAGGGAGCGTGATCAGGCCAACAACTAGAGTAAAATTTATCAACAGCATTAGCATGGGAATTCTGGGAACTAACAGGGAATTGCAGAACCTGATTATCGAATGAATGCTGAGACATCAGTGAACCGAAATAGACTATACATGCCCATGTAAGAAAAAGACAATCTATTTCCAGATCAGCTCTCTTCAATATAGAAATTCTGTTATAAACTTCAGTGGTAGATGTTTACCTTACCAGTTCAAGGAGGGAATAACACACAAAGTTGGAGAGAAAGGTGCTAAAAGAGGCAGCCACAGAAAAGGGAGATATGTCTTAGTCTCTGCTGGAGCCAGCAGATTGTCCTGGAGATGTTAAATAATCTATATATCTTCTTACTTTCCTATATAGAATTTCATGTATGCTGGGTTTCTAGGAGTAGACTTGTGCATACAACATTTGCACATGTTGCAGTTATCCTGCTGAAGTCAATGTAGTTACTTTCTCATGTGCTTTGATGGGGCACAGTTTTAAGTAGCTGGCTGAACTAGATACAGAGGAAGCTTTTTAATTTCTGTTAATAAATGTAAAATTATGAAGCCCTTTTAAAAGCATCTGAAGGTATGAATTTCTGTGGCAGTAGATTCCCTGGGCTAGCTATTTTTAGGAACAAAGCAGTTTGGTGTACAAAAAAACAGCGCTACTACAAAAATGGTGTAGCATTAATTAATGTTAGTGTGAATGTCTTTGTGTGTATAAGCCACAGTCCAGTTCTCCCTTCTCAAAATGACATAGAAATTCTTTTGACTTCAGTGTATTTAAGTGTTTCACTTTCTACTTCATTCATTTTGTGAAAGTCCTGAAATATCTGGGCTGAACTGTGGGACTGTAACAAGATGTACATATATTGTAGGGTACTGCAGGTGTAAAAAGGTTTTTTGTTGGTTTGGGCTTTTTTTGTTTTTTGTTTTTTGTTTTTTTTTCCCTCGGCCTACTGAATTTTATAAAATGTTTACCGAGAGATGCCCAGTACTCTCACTTCAAATAAAGCAATCAGTTCTAAACAGAGTTGACTCAGAGGGTAGCCCTCAGCGATAAGCACTAGTCTATTTAGACTGTTCTCTATTCTGTTTAGGCATTTCTTCATTTCAGACTACATGGGGTAAGGGCAGGAGCGAGTACAATGATGTGGCCTCGGTGCTAGGCCTCAGAGCATACCCTGTGACATGGCCCCAGGCTCTTTTCTATTAAGCTGACCTTATGTCTCAAAGCCTTGTGACCTGTGACACCACTCAATTGTTATTTAATCAATTCAGTCAAAATTAAAAAGGTGTATTTTTATTTGCCTTAACACCTTTTCTTTCTGGTATTTGTTTTGGTGACCTTTGAGTATTGGATTTCAGCTGTCGATAACACACCGCATGCCAGATTGCTTTTTCTAATAAATAATGAAGCAACTTCTGAGGATTATTTGGATTGCATTGATGTAGGCCAGAAATAGTCTGCAAACATAACCCAAAAAGAACAATTCAGCTGCATATTCTGAGACCATCTCTCAGGAAAGAGCAGGAGAAAAGGGCTGTAGACACTGACGAAAAACAAAACTCCTCAGATTTTCTTAAAATTACCTGTATAATATCTTTTAAAAATGTTTCCTTTTTTTTTTTTTTTTGTTATATCTTATACTTAGGTCCAGTTTGGAGAAGTATTTACTGTTGCTGTTATACACATGTGCTAGTTACTGTACAATTGTGTAATAATTTTCTGCTTCAGTAATGTACAGTCTTACAATAACAAATGAAATAAAAATGAGTCATGATTCTTAGAAATTCAGTAACAGTGACCACAAAACACATGTTCCAAAGAACATTTGCACAATGTTTCATCCTGTTGACTTTCCCCATACACACACGAGCAAGGCTCAACACCAAGCCAGACAACATCAGTGGCTACTTTTGAAATTTCAACTGGTGATACTTTCTCTTTTTAGGTATTTCTGTGCCATTTTACCCTCTTGTCCCAAGTTTCAATGTGGAATTAAATTAATGCATTAACTCCAATTAACTGTGATTCAAGTGATAGGTAATCTTCATTTCATTGATCTGGTAACAATGACTCTGAATTTAAAACCTTTCTGTCCTGCAGCACCCCACATACAGAAACATATATTTATTGTCTCCAAGAACTCCAGGCTTTGCAAAGGCATCAGGAATATGGTTTGACAGAGAAATTTTGATTCTGATGTACTTGAACATTTTTGCTTTCCTTATTTGGAGAAAACCTCAAATTTTGTAACAGTGGCAGCAAAGAGTAAGTTCCAGAGCTGCTGTATTCTGAGCCTAGACTATATTGCACTGTGCACAATAAGTAATAGCTGCATGTCCTGGGATTTGGCAAGAGCAAGTTTTAATCTCTTTGAGCATCTCCAGGAGCTACAAATGGGAGTGGGAAGAGAGAGAATTGCACCCCTGTTGCCCTTTCGCCTTCACAGTCTGTGATCCCCAGGGTAGCACAAGTATTTATAAATTAGTGACACTTATTTATAAAATCTCTGAGACGCGCACCACTTTAATGTATTAAAAAATTACATTAATGTAAACTCAGCTTCATACATCACTGAACATTATTAATTGGGTGTGGGGATGTGTGAAGGGGGATGGGATAATTAGGACTGACTGTCTTTTGAATACCTGCAGTGTAAGCAGAGGAAGTAACACAGACTGAGCCCCTACAAATGTTTCTTGGTAAAAAGGAAAGAACTGAAGCAATAGAACAAGTAGTGTGATCTTCTGTGTTTAACTCTGGATGTGTCTGCATATCTTTTACTCAGAGAAAGACTGGAGCCTGAGGATTAACTGGGTCAAGGATTTTTCTATAGTCTATGTAGAAAACAAAATGCTTAGAGTCATAACATGGCACAAACATGATGAAAACTATTTTTTAGTATAACACAGCCTAAACATAAAGCTGGGGAATTTGTAGTAAGTGAAGTAATACATGACCCAACATGGATATGACCCATTCTTGGCACTACAAATGATTGACATACAAACTCTTCAGGGCAAATCTTCCTGCCCTGAATATTCAGCCTGTACAACTCCAGGTTATGAAAAACTATATGAAATGATAGCAGCTTTTGACCTAAAAATATTCATTCTATGCTGTGCTTTTGACAGGAGGTTGGCATATTGGTATGTCTGATAGCTTAAAATTTGAAAGCAATGCACTCTTTTTTGTCACATATTTGATTCATGGATTTCTGTTCAACTTCACTTCAGTGCCTGTGTTTTCTTGCACCGCTGTGTCTCAGATGGTAAAAAGCTGCAGTCCCACCAAGCAGTCTGTCCCATTCCTGTTCTCTTCTCCCAGCACAGTTTCATAACGGTCTAGATCCGTATTCTTAGAAAGAGCTATCTGAGGCACTTTTGTGAGACAGTGATTTGGAAATCAGGTGTCAAGGAATATCTACAAAAGAACACAAGAATCCACCCTTGCATCCATAGCATCATACAAATGGAAGATATTCAGATATCAACATCAAAACCGTGGTGCAAATAAGACCAGTAAAACTGGTAAAGCTGGAGAAGCTGAAGATTGTCAGAGGAGATATATAATGTGGGCAAAAGGCTGAATAGTGCTGAGTGGAGTGTATAAAAAGGGGACTATCAGTCTGTAGTATGGCACTGGTTTCTCCTGGTCCAGTTTTGAGACATTTCAGTAAGGCAGTGGTTGTATTTTTATTAGGGATCTTACTAGAATACAGAAGTATTGATAGCATCAGTTCCAGGACGCATCATCGGTATGGAGTAGGATTGGGATATCGCAATGAAAGAATCAGATAGCCTTGAGATCGACAGGAACAGAAGATGAAATTCAATAGCACAAAGTACAAGGTCAGTCACTCAGGGACTAATAACACAAATACTCTGCTATAAGCTGAGAGCTCATCTGTCAGAAATCACCAAGAGAAGAGTGACCTAAACTCTCTAGTTGATCACAGTATGACCTTGAGCTGCCAATATGCTGTAGCTGTGAAAAAAGGCAAATGTGCTCCTGAGATACAGTATAGAGATATTTCCAGAAAAGATACGAAAGCATTAGTAGCACTGTGCAACACCCTAATAAAACCTAATCTTGAGGACCACGTACATATTAAAAGAAAGATGAGCTGTTACTGGAATCAACACAGAGAAGCACTAGTAAGATGGTTTGGTACATGAATATCAAAAGGACACCAAAGTAATTTGGCATGCTTAGCCTAACAAACCAGAGCCTAAAGGAGATTTGGTTGTTGTCTATAAATACATATAGAGATCCAGAGATAAACACAAGGGAGAGAGGGGAACTATTTAAACTGAATACCAGTTTTGGCATGAAAGAAATAGGTAAGAGCATTTATTCTGGAAATTAGAAAAAAGGATCTTATCTAGCACAGCAATCATTCCCTGGAAGAGCTTCCCAAGCATGGTAAGGGTGTAGAGGATGAGGAACAAAAAACTAATTGCTTTTAAGGTGGAGTTTGATAAGTGTAAAAAGATTATGTGATATGGTTGCTTGTAAGAACATGGGATTGGATTTAGTCCTCACATTCCCTTCCAGCCCTAGATTCCAAAGGTACACCACAAATCCTCAAAGCTGTAAACACGAGGTTTATAACAGTAAGGAAGGCAGATTCCCAGAGTTGTTCAGACTTTTAGGAGTGAGTAGAAAATTATGAAAATCTTCTGTGTGATCAAATGTCCTGGATTAGTTCCTGTTATATGGCTGAAGAGGAGTATCAGATGTACCTCAAGGGCAAAAACCAAACACCATCTTGCCTTAAAATATTCTCTTGATAGAGAAAACAGTATGACCTCTGGTTAGTTATTCAGTAAGTTAATTGTTATCACTGTTTAAAAAAATTTGTAAAGGTCTAATTTAAATGCTTCAGAATTCCAGGGACCTGTACTTACAACACTTTGTTAGAATGAATCTTCTCTTATAATGTGTCTGTATATATTTATTCACATTTCTGTTTATTTATTTTAAGATAATTGCACTAAAATATTCTGCTTATTTCTAAGGCTAACAGGATGGAAAACACACTTTCTCCAAACATGTTTTTCAGTATTTGTTCTTTTCTTTTAATGATGAAGACTTAATTGCTACTGGGAGTTCATGCAACAAGTGTGCAAGAACAGCATTACTCATATATAAAACTGGATGGTGTTAGATATTGGTAATCATTACTTAGATGTTCTTCTAGTTATAAGATTGTTGACTTGCAAGGCAACAATAGCGATAAACTTGTCAGAGTATGAGGTACAATTAAAACTGTAGATGTAACAACTACCAATCACTGCTTCTTGTTGATTGCAATTCCATAGAAACCTCCTCATTATTAAGTTTTTCATAACCAGTAGAAAAAAATAGGTTTTGTTTGTTGAAGATGAATGACAAGCCAGCATTAAGAAAAAACAACATTCCTGCTGAATGCCAGAAGCGACTCTGGTGTTGTCATAGGTGTGAAACAAGAGTATTGAGTGTGAATGCAAATGATTGCAGATAAATAAAGTAATACTTTACTCTTATCTTTGTCATCAATATTCTCCTACAGGCAAGAAAGAGAAGAATTGTGGTTTCATTGTCTGCAGTTCCTTCTTTTCTTCATGTGTCTCTGTCTGCCTTACTGCGTCCCTGTGCTCTGCCGGCTACTTGGGATGTGAGCCACAACGAGGACTACATTGTCCATCTCAGGAACTTCTTGTCCTCAGTAAGTTCCCAGGGAGCGACCATCCACCACTGCAGATGCACTTAGTGTGATCAGTCTCTGTTCTTCAAAAACATTTATTTTTATAAATTTTTTATAAATTTCAGGGGTGCCTGCCTTGACAACCACTACCTTAGGCCACAGCAACAAGGGACAGATGGCTATAACTCCTAAGCACATGCAGTAGGCTGACTTCATACACTGGGTTTTAAAAAGCGCTGTGTATGATGGTTTTCATCAGAATTACCTTAATTCTACGTGTGAAATTTCCTGAAAAGGTTAGATGGCAGTGGCCCAGAGCAGCTCTGCATAACTGTTACCTGAACCTCAGCAAAGCTTTTCTTTGCTCAGATTCCTTGGAACAAAACACAAAAATCTCATAGAAAACATGGTTTACATGATTCTACTGCACTCAGGAAATTTCTATTCTTAAATGTCTAAAGAAGGCCTTTTTTTTTTTTTTTTTTTTTAACAATGAAGAAAATATTTAAGAGTGGTAGTATTGCCTATCATATTTTAGGAAAGAATAAATAACCTGTTTTAAATGATCAGGAATTTTGAGCAAACACTGACTTTCTAGTGACTAAAAAGTACAAGTGTAGAAATTGGCTTCTGTTAGGAAGAAATTTGTAACTGCCCTGACTAGATTAACCATGGTAATTGGCACTGGGGTTTTTTTAACATATTGTGCAGTGCTTTGCAGGCGGTAGTAATAAATAATGTGCACTTAGCTGCACTATTGGTCATTCGCAGTCCTATCACAGCAACCTCCCCCCATTCAGGCAAGATAAATGTGATTTAAATTAATAGCCAGTCCTAAATAACTCCTCAGCTGGTAAACGATGCATTTATCAGGCCCAGACAGGCAGTGTCCTTTGATTCATGGTCCCCCCCTTACAATGTGAAGGGTGCGTACAAAAATTGTTATTACTTTTTAATAAAGTGTAGCAGTCAGTCTTCAGTCATTTATCAGAAATGGAGGCAATTCTGACAAACAGAAATATCTTAGTAGTGGATGAATGAGAGGGATAAAGGACACATTTCTCAACAAAAATAATCACTGCCTAAATAATCTCATAAAAGTCAGCTTCTAAGTAGCTTGAAATAAATGTATCCAGCTGAAAGATACAGACTCCATGTGCTGCTAAACTAAAGCCTAAACCAACCATTACAATATTCACCTGCACACAGAAGGGAAAAAATTTATTTTCATCATCATTCTCTGTGGTAGCAATTGAAATACAAATAGCAGTCAGTGAAATAGCAAATTTCCCAGCATATTTTCCTTTAAGTTTCTTAGCAGCTAGCTCAACCTTTTGCCCATTTATAATTTTGAAATTAATTGTGCTCACAAATAAATAAATAAAGTTTGAAGATGGAAAAAAGTGTTAAGTGAATGAAGCAATTTATAAGCAAATGTCATTTAAAATGTTTTGTAACTTAAACATTTTTATTATTCTTCTAATATTTAAAACTACTGTTCTTATGGTTTAGGCGCCTGCTCAGGATACAGCAGTTCAAGGCCTTCCTGGGGCTGAAGGATGCCTGAGGAGACTTAGAGGAGACAGTTCTTTGTGGGTGTGCATCCATATTTGACATGTGTGAACTGAGGGGAGGGTGTTTAACCTGCCACTCATTCTTACATGTTGTCCCTGTGCAGACTTCAACTCACAGGGTTACTCAGATTACCATGGGAAGTCCAGGTCTTGCACTTTTACCACAAACCTTTCTAGAATCTCTGTGTTAACATGGGACTTGGTTCTTCTAAGCTCTACAAAGTTTGGTGTAATATTACTGATGTAAAGTGAGACAGAACTTATCCTGTTAGAGATGTAACACAAGGAGTGTTTAACTGAAGTGGGTGGTCTTAGTATAATCAGTTTCTAACAGTATGCCCAAGGTAAAGTTTTCTAATCACTGATTAGTGCTATTCAGTGCCCTCTTTGCTGCTGAGCTCTGGATGCACAGCACTACCCCTGCAGAAGATGAACCACGAGGTATCTCTAACACTGTCATGTCACTGTGTTCACTTTACCTCCAGCTGTCCCTCCCCACCCCAGCACATCATCCATCTTCCGACAAATCCCTCAGGGGTGTGACAGGGTGGTTTTGCTGGCATGGGAGTATGGGAGACATGCCTGGAGCTTCCCGCCAGATTTTCTCTACCTTTGATCTCTGGGAATTGTAAGCCATATCATAGTCCATATTCCCTAGAGATCAACCATCACTCTTGTACCTACATCAGAAGTAACTGGAGGGGCACCTTGATGTGGGCTCACACTTGTCATAGTATTGAACATCTCAACGTTTTTCTGAACCTGGCTTTGGGGTACTGTACTCTGTCACTGTTTATAGGCACAGCTGTGTTACAGGTAAAGTGCTACAGACCCTCCCAGAACAACATTGCGTTCTTGGGTTTTGTGGGATGGGTGCAATTTGTCTGTGTGCATAGAAATGATATCTGTAGTTGTTCATGGTGGGAATTGCAGTCATTAATTTTATCTCATAAACACACCGAAGAACTGCCTTGGAAAACAAAGTGTTTAAAAGTAATTGGTCTTTTTTCCCCTCCCTGCTCATAGCTCTGCAGGGGACATATGGGATTCAGGATCTGTGCCACAGATGGAGGTGGCCAGGAGGGGCCTTCAGCTGCCTCTGCTTCTCTCTGGCACCATGTGGGTGGTGGGGAGGTGGGCTGGAACACAGAGGGGGCACTGGGGGCTGCGAGGCTGGGGTAGGATGAAGGATGCTGGTCGGTGGGAGAGTGGTTCAGATGAGATGAGAGGAAGGAGACAGGGGAGAAAGAGGAAGAAAGAGAGGAGTGGCAAGACAAGAAACAGGAGGAAGTGGAAGTGAAGATGTAGGAGGTAGACAAAGGGCTGGAGAAGGAGGACTGGCAAAGAACAAGTCTTGGAAATCTCCTTCCCATGGCCTTCCTATCTTGTCCCAGTCAGAGCTGAGCCAAGAGCATATGGAGCAACTTTGTCCTTTAGCTTTCAGACAGAGTCTGCTGGTCATTGTTGCTTGATTCTAACCATACCCTTGTACCTTGGAGTAACAGGGCTACAGAGACCATGTAACGGTCTTCAGCAGCTGCAGGCTTCCTAGAAGGTAATGTAAACAAACTTTTGTTGAATCCTGTTCAGGCAGGAGTTCTTCTGGTTCATCAGCTAAGACTTTTGTTCCTCTTCTGCTTACTTTTTAACATTATTCTGGCTGATGTCACCCTTCAGAAAATAATTGAATGCAAAGTCATATGGTAGTATCCTTCAAAAATGGAGACATGATCTTTGGTGCATCTGTTCATATCATAGTGAAAGACCACTGTTTGTACCTGGTTATAAATATAGATCAGTCTCCCCTTCTCCTCATGCTCTGCATCTTTGTTAGAGGGAAGGAATTGCATGTACTGGGCGGAGACAGTACTGGGAATGAATGGAGAACAGTGACAAATGGCATTCCTCAGTAGTAGGTGTTGGGACCAGTGTTGTTTAACATCTCTGTTGGAGACAAGGACAGTGGGATTAAGTGCACTATCAGCAAGTTTGCCAACGACACCAAGCTGTGTGGCCTGGTCAACACCCTGGAGGGAAGGAACGTCATTCTGAAGGACCTTGCCAGGCTTGAGAGGTGGGGCCACACAAGCCTCATGAAGATCAACAAGGCCAAGTGCAAGGTCCTGCACATGGGTCAAGGCAGTCCCATGCACAAATACAGGCTGGGTGAAGAGTGGATTGAGAGCAGCCCTGAAGAGAAGGACTTAGGAATAGTAGTGGATGGAAGACTGCATACAAACCAGCAGTGTGTGCTTGCAACTCAGAAGGCCAACTATATACTGGGCTGCATGAAGAAAAGTGTAGCCAGCATGTCAAAGGAGGTGATTCTCCCCCTCTACTCCACTCTCAAGAGACCTCACCTCGGGTACTGTGTCCAGCTCTGGGGCCTCCAACATAAGAAGGACATGGACCTGCTCGATCAGGTCCAGATGAGGACCATGAAGATGATCAGGGGGCTGGAGCATCTCCCTCATGAGGACAGGGGGAGAGACTTGACGTTGTTCAGACTAGTGAAGTCTTTGGGGAGACCTTATAGCGGCCTTCCAGTACTTAAGGGGGGGCCTACAGGAAAGATGGGAAGGGACTCTTCATCAAGGAGTGTAGTGATAGGAAAAGAGGTAATGGTTTTAAACTGAAAGAGGGCAGATTTAGAGTAAATGTAAGGAAGAAATTCTTTCCTATGAGGGTGGAGAGGCACTGGCACAGGTTGCCCAGAGAAGCTGTGGCTGCCCTCTCCCTGGAAGGGTTCAAGGCCAGGTTGGACGGGGCTGGGAGCACCCTGGGCTGGGGGAAGGTGTCCCTGCTTGTGGCAGGGGGGTTGGAGTTAATGATCTTTAAGATCCCTTCCAACCCAAACCAGTCTATGATTCCACGATTCTATGACCCACCAGACATGTCTTTCACTTCTATGGAAACACCTCTGTCATGTCTGGTGGTGATATCAGCATCATCAGACAGGTTGTGTGCCCATATGAAGTGTTGCTTTTCAGAAATCCTATGTTACCTTCAAAATTTCATTTGATATTTGGAGCATCTAAAAGTATGCTGCTCTGTGACAGAAAGATCCTTTTGGAAAAAGTCCTTTCACTGGAGTTCTGAAGGCTACAGGAATAGTCGTAGATTGCATAAGCAAGTTCCAAAAAGACAAAAAAACGTGAACATTGAGGCATTCATTTTTTATGAACTATATCACATTATCCTCTTACAATGGGGAAATAGTTACACAGCTTTCATATTGTATTATTTGAGTCTCATTTAACAATCTGTGTCTGGGCCAAATGCCATCGACTTGAATTAAAAAAAGGAGTTTGGTCATTAATTTCACTGTGAGTATTATCTGAAAATATATGGTAGTTTTCTGTGCTTAATAAGCAAATATTTAAGAAATAAATATGTTTATAAATAATAAAAAGTAGTCTGAGGAAGTGGTAATTAAGACTCATGTTGGGTAGAAATAAGGATTAAAGTCTTCTGGTGGGAACAATTGCTTATAACACAATCTTACCAGCTGCAGCTGGTATAAATATGTGAGGATATAACCCAGTGTTTGTGCTGAAAAATCATTTGAAATAATAGTCAGGGTATAAGAATGAGTATTGGGAAAGAAGTTCTGCACAGTAGAATATATTAAGTTTCAGAATAGTCTCATGAGAAATGCTGAAAGTGACCTGAGAAATTTAAAATAAAATTGGGAAAAATACCCAAAAATTAATGGCAGGGAATGGTTCAACATTGGCAAGGAAGGAAAATGACAGGTTGCATTTTAAGAAACGTGTTAATAAACCATTTTAAAAATATCAGTTACCTGAAAGTTGATATTCCAGTATGCTAACGTTGATGATTACTCTTAGTAATGTCATAAGTTGGCATTACCAATGCCATAATGTATTTCTCTTGGTGATCCTCCCTCCCAAAATTGCAAGCAAGCAAAAAGAGTTTTAGATGACAGTTTCTGAGTATTTGGTCGATTTTCCTCTTTCTCTGCTTCTAGCTTTCATGCCGATATTATGTCTTTAGTTTTTCCCTGAAAACATGATTTAATCAAGTGGAAGGTGGTGTTTAAGAAAAAGTCTAGATAATGAAATTGATCTTGATGAAACAGGCTCTACAAAGTTCAAAATCCACAGATGGCCTAAACCTGATATTAGTTGTTTTCCTTTCATTTAAAATGTATTTGTCTTCTGTCACTGTTTCTTCTATGGACAAGAAGATTTTCCTTAAATTCACTCAAAGGGAGAAGGGAATGCTGTAGTTCTATTCCATAATATTTGCCTGTATTGGTGACAATAGTGTAAACATTCTAAGTACCAAATAATTTTGCATGTTCAGGATGTCATAACTGAAAAAAACAAAAAAAAAACCCAAAACAAAAAACAAAAAACATTGAATATATCATGCTGTTTTGTTTTTCTCCTGGAGATAATCTGCTTTTACTGTATAGACATTAGCTTGTCTGAGTAAATTACAAATGAGGAACTTCTTTCCCACTCTACATTAACCCTTTATAGAACAGTTATATGCTGATCTGCTCACTTGAAACTCTTCTAAGAATTTGCAGACACTGAGGTCTAACACCTATTTTATAAATAAAAGAGAATGAAATTTTAAATATGAAAAAACAGAGATCTGTAGGAAATATTGAATCTTTTTTCTCTTCAGCTTTTCAGAAAATTTCACTCTGTTTCTATTTGAGGTGCACTCTTTTTAAACCGAATTTTCTGCATTTAAAATGTGATATAACTATTAAACTATTGCTATGAACTTTGTCTAGTTTCCTTGACCACCATTAAAATTCTTCCCTTTAATATTTCAGTGAGTATCTTCAGCCAAATATGTCATTTGCTACTCTGCCTTTCACAAGCATTATCACTTTAGAGCACACTGTGCTGGAAATAAACAGCAAACATTTTGAATCAAAAATGTGTCCTTGTGTATTAAACAACAACAACAGCAAGATTTCACTCTTTTATGCTGGAATAAATTAGCCCTTTAATGTAGTTTTGTGAAAAAATACAACCTAGAAGCAATTCTCTTGTGTATAGACCAACATTAAGCCTCATACACAGGTAACAGTCAATCCATTAACCTTTGCTTTGAGCTTAACCTGTGTGTCCCCCGCATCACGGTTGTTCCTCCTTTTAATACTTTTTCCTTAATAGTTGCTCACCCACAACTGAAAAGGGCAGAGCAGCTTCTCATGACATTGACTGTGCCACTGTAATAATAAGCTTCTCTTTTCTTTTTTTTCCCACCTCCTGCCTCACTATGGTGTCAGCAACCATTTTGAGGGGGGGAAGGTAATCTAAAAAGAGCTGTAGAGGCAGAGGTCATGTTAAACTGTAACGCAAATGTTATTCCTCGATTATCTAGCTAGGGTAAATGTCAACTGCTTCAGGCTAAGGCAATTGGAAAAGCAGAGTGTGTGAATCTAACAAAGGGAGAGAGAGAGAGACAAGAAGGGCAAGCTGGGGGAGGGGGAATTTAAACTGGGACTAGCTTGATGGCTAGTGTGTTAAACCAGCACTTCTCTGTATTTCTCCAGTGGACAGCGATGCCATATCAGCTGCACGTGGTCTGAGCGGAGCTTTTCTCACCTATACTTTTGTAATAAGTGTGTCTGTAACAGAAACTGTTGTGTGCTGAGGCAGTGGCTTAAATGGCATTTAAACACCTGAGGGATCAGTGCTCATACCACTTACTGAAGAAATAAGAAATAATGTGGGAATAAAGATATAGCGAATCCCGTAAAACAATAGGACAGTTTGAAATTATTTAATATACTTTGTACTTTGAAGAAGTAAAATATGATAATGCATTGGTAGTAGTTATTGTTATATTTAATACAATTTAAAAAAATATTAAAATGAACAACATTCTTGATATGAATAAAGAGCTGGCATGCTTGTTATTATTCTTGTATAAGAATATATTAGCCATCAATGAATACATTCAGTACTGAACATCACAGATTCTTTTCTGTTTTCTACCATCATGTATCATTATTACTTGTGCCACTGATTCCTACAGATGATTACAAAACTGACATTTAAATAAAAATATCGAAGATTAATGCAAAATGAATACTGGAATGATAAATACAATGAGTCAGAAATTCTGACTTAATTTCTGGAAATGCATAAAAAACCTCACTAGATCCTGCTTTACTCCCTCGCACCTTTTCTTCTCTGGATGTGGTGATTTAAATTTTTCTGTAAAGGAGGGGTTACAATTGGTACACTGAACTGGAGTGAGCAGTCTGATGACATTGCTGATTGGTTTTGGCCAAGTTTAATGAGATTCTGCCTATTAGTTGAGATGCAAAAACCACTAGTATGATTAGTCATCAACTGTTTCAATACAAACTTAAGTAGAGGGATTTAAAATGCCACTGGCAATTTACTGTTTTAATAGCCATCTAAAGACAGTCAATCTTAAACTACACAAACACAATTCTCAAAGTGCTCCCACTATACTTTTGTGTCCCAAGGCCATGAGTTCCACCAGCAGCTGAATGGAGAGTTAAGTTCATGGGTAACTGGTTCATTAAACATTACGAGTGTCTTTACTGTGGACTGAAAAGCTGTTCCTAACACCTGGAACTGCCCCCAAGAATGAAGATGAACATAATGCAGTTTATGTTCATTTGTATCGCATATTTTTGTAGCACTGATCAAACCAGGTCTATACTATGAAAGTGCTCTACCAGCATAGCCATGATCACAAAACATCCAAGTCAATGTTGCTTCACTCACCAAGAGCTATTGTTGACTTAGTAGGTCCAGAAAAGTGATTACTTCCTTCTGCATGGCACCTGTTAAACTGCATCTGCCCTCTACATAAGAAAGTTATTGAAAAACTGAAGTAAGTTCAGCAGAGGTCCACCAAGATGCCTAAGGCTCTGGAGCACTTGACCTGTGTGAAAAGACTGAGGGAAGAGGGGTTGTTCAGCTTGTAGAGGAGAGAGATTTGGGGGGCAACCTAATAGCAGATTTTCATTGTTCCAAACGAGGTTATGAACAAGAGGGAGCCAGACTTTTGACTGAGTTGCATAGTGGGAAAACAAATTACAATGGTCATAACTTGAAACAGGGAAATTCTGGCCTAAGGCAAAATATTTTCAACCAGAGGACATTCAAGCAGTGGAAGAGCTTGCCCAGAGGTTACCCTGAGAGGGTGTGCAGTCTCCCTTCTTCAAGGTTTAGAAGACTGGATAAAACCCTGGGCAACCTGAACCTGCTTTGAACAGGCAATGGAACTGGAGACTTCTGGAGGTCTCTTCCAACATGATAATTCTACTTTGTGTTTCTAGTTTGGGTTTTTGGAAAAGAGCTGTAAAAAAAAGAACTAAAAAACCTTCTGTTTTAAATTTGTGTAACTTCCTCTTGACCCATGAAAGTAGAATAGGAAAGTCACATCAACAGGGCATATGCTATTTACAGTACGTCAACTACAATTATAGTTCTCAGTCATTTCATAAAAATTACTTTTCAGGCATTTCACAGAAATGCTCTTAGCTTTTCAATAGTCTTCTAGAGATGTGCTTTATCTTTAAAACATCAAAACACACTGGGAGACAAGAGATCTTGAGTGATGTTGACTTGGTGTGAGTGTTTGACTCATTCTGACACAGAGAGTATATCTGAATATAACCAATTATTTTGTACAGCTGGAGAGAGAAGCAGCTTGGAATGGTGTCATGGCTGCCATGGAGGCCAAGAAACCACTGTCAGTTAAGTAGTATTTTTAGCAAGTGTTAAGTCTGTCTAACAATTTCTTTTGAAAAAGTATGCTGGGGTTCTACTTCATGCCCGTGGAATGGAGAGTAATAGGAAGAATCAGGTAAGCAATAAATTCACACTTTAACTTAGGTCTGGTGGTGTAGCTCTTTAAAGTCAAAAATTAACCAAGGCCTCAGCTTTAAAATCTACTTTTATGTCATTGTTTTCTTTCCCAGATTATTGTGATCAGAAGAGTTGTATAATCACTTGCCTACATGAAGCATGCCTGAAAGTTGCTTTTGGGTTTCCAAATTAAGTGATGAGCTCATTTCCTGGTGGTGACAGGAGCTAACAAAACAAATATACAGAAATCCATTAGAACTAATTCACCCAAACAACTTGAGTGAATCACTCAATGCCCTTCCCTCACTGGGGAAAGAAATCAATGACTTGATGATAAAATTAAATATTTTTTTTAAACAAATGAATGCTTTTTAAATGATTGTAATAGAATGATGAAAAATGTGTGGTAGTATCTATCAGCCTCCTAATCTGTTTCCAGTAAGTACATATGTGCATCATTAACTTCTCTCATCTAGGGTCATCCATATGAAAATTAATGTGTATTTTCATATGCTTTAAGAAAGAATCACACTTGTAACAAGTACCACCTTAGAAGATTTAAGAAATTCAGGAAAAAAAACAGCAACAATTGCTGGAAGTTATTTGATCTTTACAGTCAGAAACTTTGGATGGAAAAATAAATGTAGATTCAAAATATCTGGCATGACTTCCTTTACATGGTAATTTGTTGCTAATTATTTTAAAAATTACTGTAATTTAGGAAAGCATAGCAGTTGCAAAGAGAATATAGTGTGTAATGAGCTGGCTAGCATTATTAGGTCTTCCAGATTTAATACTTTTTAATTCATGAACTAATCAAAATAGTGAAAGATTAAGACTGACTTCAGAAAAAAAGATTTTAGAACTTTTATACTTTAAAGCTTGGGAAAAAACATTGTATGGTGGTTGAAGAATGTGAAGAGGCGACCAAATTCTTGGGAATAAGTTTCTGCCGTCACTAAAAGATTCCTGATATTTCATGACTCCTTAATTTAGAAATATAATGTGATAAAATGGAAAAACTGGAAGCTAACGTTTGATTAATATTAGTGTTAAATAAGGTATGCTTTTGCTATCTAATAAATGTGTTCTAATCCAGCTAAGAGGTTTGGATCTGATGCAGGAGTCACCTAGTAAAAGTCTATAATCTGAATGAATCAGAAATTCTGACAAAGTAACTAGGGTCTATTGAATCTGGGAATTAGAGGCATAAACAACTGAACTTCCACTGAGTGCAATAAAGCAAACCCACTTTACAAAACCTAGGGTCTGAGCCTTGACATGTTTTGATGTAATACTATGACTGAATTCTTCAGTATACTAATTGGCATGAAAAAGCCTGCATGCTGTAAACTGTTATCATTAATATTGTGGACTTCACAAACAGGACACTAGAAATATTTATGAAACTCAAACATCAAAGTAGTTTCTTTTTATCTCTCCCTTCACCCAGCCCTAGTAAAGCCTAATTGAAATACAATAATTATAAATGAGCTTAGCTTCACAATTTAATTTCCTTGTGAGTAGTTTCATTTATTTTTCTTAGGCTTTGTTAACAAGTTTTAATTAAAAGATTTAACAAAGCTCAAGATACAATGTACCATTAGGTATAGGGACACAATGAGACATATTTACAGAGAACTGGTGAAACTCTTTTTATGAGTTTGTCTGTTTGTGTAACTGAGAGAGTAAATTTGCTCATGAATTTGAGGAATATTATCATGTAGGAAGCCAGATCCAAGAAACAGGTTTATCCAAGTTAAGTTCAAGAAAAACTTGACAGAAAGAATTCTGCATCCATATCACTAGATTTTACTTAATTTAAACATAAGTTCCTCTTATAGAGAGACAATCTTAAACCATATTTGCCATGTAAGTCATACTAAAAAGTCACAGAATGACATCTGCAAGAATGCTAACCCCAGATTAACCAAATACCCACCAAGATTCACTTATGGTGAAAACAGCATAAAATTCAATCACTTAGCTAGAGGCACTAAGGAGGAGATAAATTGTTTCAAACACCAACATCTGTGCCCTACAGCTGTCTCAGTCTCTTCAACCAATTGCTGGACAATATTAAATGAAGCACAGATACAGCTCTACTGGAAAACTATTTAACTTGTAAAGATAGAAGGAGTATTGGAAGTCTTGGTTTGGGGGACCAACTGAATATAACAATATTGGGAGAACTAGGCTGAGAGAAAACCGAAGGAAAGTCTCAGACTGCCTTTTGGAATGCCCATGTAATTATCACAAATAAAATTGTTTTAGCCAAATAAATGCTCTTACTCTGGAAAACATGGAAAAAACTTTACTAGATAATCTGTTGTTACAGTTTGGACATTCAGTAGAAACAGGCTCAGAACAAACCATTACAACCCCCATAGCTTTCATACCAATAAGATTATTTTGGGAGTAAATTTCTTAAGAACATGCACCCAATGAAGAAATATGTGGTGTAAGAATAAAGAGGTAAATTTCTCCAATTCTTCTAGCTACAACTATCTAACGTGTTCTATTTCCTGTTGTATCTAAACCAAAATAATAATTTAGATAGTGAACCATGAAAAAAAAACTTATGATGATAAAATGTGGATGATTTATTCTTAAGAAAAACATAATAGTAAATTCTCAGAGGATCACATATTTGTGAACATTTCCTGGTTTTGATGATACAGTGAAAAATCTTGAATATGTAAAAATATCCATGCATTTCTCATGTTTAATGCATTCTTTGTGTGAATTTGGATTGTATAAAAAGAATTAGGGTACTGTCATGCATGACTTATTCAAAATGTGCAGAAATACTAATCTTTCCATTTGTTAAGCATCTTTATTTATTTGAAATCGTACATGCATTCCAAAGAAAAGAACAACTGCCCTTTGCTCTCATCAGTCTTTTACATGTTCAAAAAATATAATTGAACAAGGAGACTGAAGGAATCTCCCTTCAGTACCAATGCTCAGCATAATTTTCTTTTTCTAAATCCTGCTTCACCCCATCTCCAATTTCAACTAAAATAGAAACAATCTACTTGAAAGTTTTGCCACAGTGAGTTTTTTCCCTGTGAAACTTTGTGCTTATCCCACAGAATGCTTTCCAGGTGCATGTAAGAAAAAATTCAGGTAGATTTTGATTTTTGAGATTTTGCTAATTTGCTTTGCTTTTAAATCCTCCAGAATGTTTGGGCCTCAATATTTCTTTTTATTTTCATCATGACAGGCATGATGGTTTCACTAACTTCTCAGCTGCATAGATAGAAGAACGGTTTCTCATAGAACATCTGCAGTGAAGCAAAGCAAAGTGAATACAGAGGGAATACATTTTGTGACACAGTAGATCCCTCTGGCTCCTTAAAGCCTTATTTGATCTAGTACAAACTAAAAGGAGTCTGCACAGGCTATACATGCACAACCAAAATTATGAAAATCTGACAAAACTCCTTTGCCTAAGAAAATGCAAAAGAAGGTGCCAGTATGTACAACTGGGAGACAATCTGACAAAGCCCGGTAAAAAGATTGTGTAAAATGCAGAATCTCCTCTAAATTGATGGCAGGGGCCATCCTGAGGAGCACTACTTTCTGCTGAAGTTCTTTCTAGCTACTCCATCTTATGACTCCTGCAAAGTCTTACCCTTTTCCAAATCTGTTTTCTTTGTTTAAAAAAATGGAAAAATGGAAAGAGAAATAAACAAATCACAAGGCCCAGAGGCCTTCTCTGAGAGCTCATAATCATGAAATATGTTTTTTCTTTATAGTGTCCAACAAGAGCAATAAAATAAATGAACAAACCAACCACAGAATTATTATTCTCAATTTATGAAGTCTGAGGCAGAGTCCATGTGGCTGGTCTGAAGAAACCCTTCCCATCTATTTCCTCCTTGGATAGAGCAGAGATTGAAGCTCAGTCTCGCTGTGTGCTGGTGTTTGCTGTGCCTGAACTTCTCCTGGCACTCCTCGGTCTGCAACGTGCCGGCACCTTCCACCTCACCATGCAGAGTCCTGTTTGGCAGGAGCAAGTCAGCATTGGTCCTGCTGCCCATCTCCTGAAGAGCTTAATGTGGTAGACATTCTCACATAATCAGTCAGCCTCTGCACAAAGGCTCCCTTCCAAATTGTGGCAAATGTAGAAGGCCCTATAAAAAAAGAAAAGCTTTATGTAATTAGTCAGCGGCTAGAGAAAATGTCATGTCTAGATGTAGTTCTCAGCTGGAAGCAGTTCAAAACTGTGTCTCTCCTTTCCCAAAAGCACTCTTTGAGCACTGCTAGGCAAGAAAAGGAAAAAAAAATTTCTCACACTGAAATTTCTACTTTATACAGTACATTTAAAAACACATTGGTTGGAAGGAGGCTAGGTTTGAAAGCAATTCACTAGCCTTGTGTCTGGTACTTTTACTCAAGAAAACATAGGAAAAGGGAGAAAAGAGATGGACTCCAGGTTCTGCTAGAGGACCTCCTCATGGGTTTTAGGCAAGACCTTTGTAACAACAAGGACACAACTATTTGGAACTGGAGTTTGAAATGAGCTCTCTTAACTTTCAGAAATGTCTGCACTTCCAGCATCAAGAAAAGATCAGTGGTTGAACACAGTGGGATGGTTAGAGTGCATAGATTGTGTTGAGGTTTTATGGTGGACTTCAGGTATTTATTTATCCAGATAGATACAGTTTTAACTTTATATTTCTAGACTTGTCACATATCAGGAGGTTTTGCTTGCATTGCTTTTGAAAAAAAAAAAAAACATGATTTATATATTCATGTAATCATATTTAGTTCATATTAATGATCTCTCCAGAAAGGGTCAGGTGCCTATCACGTTGTGAGGGGAGTGCTTGTGTACTAGCAGTCAAACTCTTGCTATCATCACTGAAGATAAACTTTAAAAAAAAAAAGTAAGAAAAAAAAAAAAAGTAGCTGAAGAATTCTTTACAGAAAATAAGGTAGCGCTGCGAAGTCCTGAATAATTAGCAGGACTGATAGAAAGGAGCACACAGTAAAACACAGATGCTAGTACCTTTAAATAAGCATACAAGTACTTCAGCTACCTCAGTGCTGGGCCAATCAATGTTATGAAAGACATGTCTATGAGAAGACAAAAACCCCAGTGACTGTGCACAGGAATGTTTTTGTCCCCCTTTATCATAACATACAGCTTTCTTACTACTTCTCTGCCTGGGCTTCTCAGACAACCATTTGAATTTTACTAAGGAAAAATATGCCATACAGCCAGATTTTCTGTAATGTTCCCTGAGCATGAAATCAGTGAGATTGCAATCTGCCAGCATCACTAGTTTTTAAATCCCTTGGTGCTAAGGATGACAGTGCCAGTCAGGGCAAGTCAAGCTCAGTGAGCTTCCAGACAGTTCTGTTGGCCTACAGCACTATTCATAGCACTATTTAAAGTGTGAATTAGTCTGTAGTTGCACTAACTGCTTTACTTGAGTTGTTTTCCCTTTCATCTCTCTGAAGGAAAGATTAATGCTTTGCTTTCCTGGGTGCTTTATTGCTGTCTCTTTGGCTCTAAGTGCTCAAAAGGGAGAGCTGGTAGTTAGCACAGAGTGCCTGTAGCACGTCCCAGGTTTTTTCTGAGGAACAATATTTTCTTTTCATCCTCTTCATTCAAACACAAAAATTGCCTCAACAATTGTTCACTGTCTACCTGAACCTCATATCTGGAAGGTGGGGAATTGCATCTGTGGAAAATGGAAGTGCATCAGGTGAAAACATCTCACCTAGGGAGGCATTTTCTGCTTTGAAGTAGCTCCATGATGAATAGTAGCACTAAGTGAAGGTGGATGGAGATCTAGCCTACCTCTTCCCCTTTTTCAGTATTGTTAAATAAGCTATTTGCACCATTTTGTGTTGTCCTGTTAGCTACCTTGGTATAAAGTACACAGTAAGGTTTTGTTCTGGACAGTGCAAGAGTTATTTGTTAGCTCATGAGCTATCCTGACAGCTGCAGGTTGGCTGCACGGAAGCATTTGCAGGCTGGTGACCACAGTGCTAGTTGCTGCCATGCAAGGTCCTTAAGTACTCCAAGAAAGATCCTTTAACTACTTCTACAACCAATTTCATTTTAAACATGAGGTGAATTAAAAATAATTATAGACAAAACAGCATATGGAAGGAAGGCTACAGGTCCATCAGCAGATCTGTCATTTGGGAGTTGACTTACCTAGAATGATTTTTTCATAGTTTTGCTAACATGGATGCATAGGTAAATCTCTCAAATCTAAAAAACTAATGTGGCCTGTGAGATGATCAGTATACACAGACTCTAGTTCTCCAGCTGTGCATTTCACAGTGGTGGGCAGTCTGAGACTGGAAGCTTCATAGACCATTAGTAAACTCCTGTACATGTAGCAGTCTGAATACAATTGTTTTTATAACTAGAAAAAAAACAGGTTTGTATTTATCTATCAGATGATAAGACTATTCGCTTTTTGAAATACTATATATAAGGTATTTCTGTTTACAGATGAAAAATCAAACAAGAAAATACAGTGATAAGAAACTTAATTCTGCAGTTTAATGGTGGAATTAAGATTAAGGAAGTATTATACTTACAAACAGAAATTTTTACCAAAAAGTGAATGTAAGTACAGAAATATATTGATTGAAAACTAAATACAAGATACTACTTTTCAGAAGACACTCAATTTGCACCGGAAAAAGAACCTCACGCATGCCATTTCCCATAATAAAGGAGTCTTGGATGCATTCATAATAACAAACTTCACCAAAAACTACAAAACACAGATGTCTATGATTGCTCTATGTTATAATTTTCATTCTTGGAGCATAAAAAGGGATGGATGCATAAAACACTCAGGAAACCAGATTAACAGATCAGGTCAAAATAGAGAAGAAAATTTAATAAATCCCTTCTGAATTACTGGGTATAGATTTCTTGCATCTCAGCTTGCTTTAGTTATACTACTTATACTTTTGTTTATGTTGTGTTTATCTTATGTTTTGTTGTAAAACATTCTTTTACTTAACTGAAAAGGACATGGTGTGTGTCTGTTTTGTGTAGTTGACAGAGCTCTTATCCCTTTCAAGACTTCCCTGGATTCATAGTTCATTAGTCCCAACAGGGACTGCTTTGGTTGTCTCATCTGCACTCTTCGAATAGAGGACACAAAACTTCATCAGGTGTACTTGGATTAATTCCCTAAACATGGTTCAGGACCATTCACAGTGTGAGAATATAGTGAATCATGTCATATATGTGCTATTTTGAAAACATGTTTTATGGCATATTTTCAGATAACATATGAAGGGAATCATAGAGAATTGTGGTTGTTTGTTTTAACAATAATTTTCACATAACTTTTATAAAATGAGAGCAAGCTATTACTGTATTTTGAACTTGTATAGGCTGACAGTATAGTTACATGCACATATATATCCCACATTAGCTAGAGACAAAGTATTAGATAGAGAAAAATCCCATGAGTTGTGTCATGCTGCAAGTACAAATGACACCTCCTCAGTTATTTTATTGCAATACAATTCCAAACATATTTGAACTGTAAACCAGAATAAAAAATACATATTAAAATCTAATAACAAATGTATTTTTCCCAAATGGGGAAATGTTTATAAATAAAACTTCATGAATCTTCTCAGTAAAAAGATTCAAGATTGTATGAGATCTCAGAATACTGAAGTTGGTGCTGCACACCTACCTGCTTTTGAATGAACAGTCACAGTATTTGATGTGCTCAGATACGCACCAGGACAAAGTATATTTCCTGTTTTTTCATCTTTCAGAAGGATAAGCACCTTGTTTTTTATCAGTGAGAGTAAATATACAGAGCATTATAGGGCTTACATACTTTTTTTTAATAGTAGTATGCAGTTGCAATGTTTTGTCTTAAACTAGCCTCCATAGGATGGGGTACAGTGCATTTAATGAAAAGGGTTGACTTGAATGACAGCTGAATACCACAAAGAAAAGGGCAGCCTTGCATGGGTCATGACTGAAATTGGCTGCTGCTGTGATTTAGTAAGAGCTTTTCAGTTGGGAAGTGGATATTGTAACTCACAAAAGGTAACTTACAGCAACAAATTGAGCTGAATAGAGCTCTGAACTAATTCATGGTTTATTGAGTTCCCCTCTTGTCAGTGATAGCCAACAGTTAACTGAAGTGATTAGTTCAATATTCAGTCACAGTGATGTACAGCCAACTTTTCAGCTTGCAGAAATCCTGAAAGGTTTTTTAAAAATCCTGTTAAATAACATAATTTAAAAAAAAAAAAAAAAAAAAAAAGGGAAAGGGAAAGGGAAAGGGAAAGGGAAAGGGAAAGGGAAAGGGAAAGGGAAAGGGAAAGGGAAAGGGAAAGGGAAAGAGGAAAGGAAAGGAAAGGAAAGGAAAGGAAAGGAAAGGAAAGGAAAGGAAAGGAAAGGAAAGGAAAGGAAAGGAAAGGAAAGGAAAGGAAAGGAAAGGAAAGGAAAGGAAAGGAAAGGAAAGGAAAGGAAAGGAAAGGAAAGGAAAGGAAAGGAAAGGAAAGGAAAGGAAAGGAAAGGAAAGGAAAGGAAAGGAAAGGAAAGGAAAGGAAAGGAAAGGAAAGGAAAGGAAAGGAAAGGAAAGGAAAGGAAAGGAAAGGAAAGGAAAGGAAAGGAAAGGAAAGGAAAGGAAAGGAAAGGAAAGGAAAGGAAAGGAAAGGAAAGGAAAGGAAAGGAAAGGAAAGGAAAGGAAAGGAAAGGAAAGGAAAGGAAAGGAAAGGAAAGGAAAGGAAAGGAAAGGAAAGGAAAGGAAAGGAAAGGAAAGGAAAGGAAAGGAAAGGAAAGGAAAGGAAAGGAAAGGAAAGGAAAGGAAAGGAAAGGAAAGGAAAGGAAAGGAAAGGAAAGGAAAGGAAAGGAAAGGAAAGGAAAGGAAAGGAAAGGAAAGGAAAGGAAAGGAAAGGAAAGGAAAGGAAAGGAAAGGAAAGGAAAGGAAAGGAAAGGAAAGGAAAGGAAAGGAAAGGAAAGGAAAGGAAAGGAAAGGAAAGGAAAGGAAAGGAAAGGAAAGGAAAGGAAAGGAAAGGAAAGGAAAGGAAAGGAAAGGAAAGGAAAAGGAAAGGAAAGGAAAGGAAAGGAAAGGAAAGGAAAGGAAAGGAAAGGAAAGGAAAGGAAAGGAAAGGAAAGGAAAGGAAAGGAAAGGAAAGGAAAGGAAAGGAAAGGAAAGGAAAGGAAAGGAAAGGAAAGGAAAGGAAAGGAAAGGAAAGGAAAGGAAAGGAAAGGAAAGGAAAGGAAAGGAAAGGAAAGGAAAGGAAAGGAAAGGAAAGGAAAGGAAAGGAAAGGAAAGGAAAGGAAAGGAAAGGAAAGGAAAGGAAAGGAAAGGAAAGGAAAGGAAAGGAAAGGAAAGGAAAGGAAAGGAAAGGAAAGGAAAGGAAAGGAAAGGAAAGGAAAGGAAAGGAAAGGAAAGGAAAGGAAAGGAAAGGAAAGGAAAGGAAAGGAAAGGAAAGGAAAGGAAAGGAAAGGAAAGGAAAGGAAAGGAAAGGAAAGGAAAGGAAAGGAAAGGAAAGGAAAGGAAAGGAAAGGAAAGGAAAGGAAAGGAAAGGAAAGGAAAGGAAAGGAAAGGAAAGGAAAGGAAAGGAAAGGAAAGGAAAGGAAAGGAAAGGAAAGGAAAGGAAAGGAAAGGAAAGGAAAGGAAAGGAAAGGAAAGGAAAGGAAAGGAAAGGAAAGGAAAGGAAAGGAAAGGAAAGGAAAGGAAAGGAAAGGAAAGGAAAGGAAAGGAAAGGAAAGGAAAGGAAAGGAAAGGAAAGGAAAGGAAAGGAAAGGAAAGGAAAGGAAAGGAAAGGAAAGGAAAGGAAAGGAAAGGAAAGGAGAAAGGAAAGGAAAGGAAAGGAAAGGAAAGGAAAGGAAAGGAAAGGAAAGGAAAGGAAAGGAAAGGAAAGGAAAGGAAAGGAAAGGAAAGGAAAGGAAAGGAAAGGAAAGGAAAGGAAAGGAAAGGAAAGGAAAGGAAAGGAAAGGAAAGGAAAGGAAAGGAAAGGAAAGGAAAGGAAAGGAAAGGAAAGGAAAGGAAAGGAAAGGAAAGGAAAGGAAAGGAAAGGAAAGGAAAGGAAAGGAAAGGAAAGGAAAGGAAAGGAAAGGAAAGGAAAGGAAAGGAAAGGAAAGGAAAGGAAAGGAAAGGAAAGGAAAGGAAAGGAAAGGAAAGGAAAGGAAAGGAAAGGAAAGGAAAGGAAAGGAAAGGAAAGGAAAGGAAAGGAAAGGAAAGGAAAGGAAAGGAAAGGAAAGGAAAGGAAAGGAAAGGAAAGGAAAGGAAAGGAAAGGAAAGGAAAGGAAAGGAAAGGAAAGGAAAGGAAAGGAAAGGAAAGGAAAGGAAAGGAAAGGAAAGGAAAGGAAAGGAAAGGAAAGGAAAGGAAAGGAAAGGAAAGGAAAGGAAAGGAAAGGAAAGGAAAGGAAAGGAAAGGAAAGGAAAGGAAAGGAAAGGAAAGGAAAGGAAAGGAAAGGAAAGGAAAGGAAAGGAAAGGAAAGGAAAGGAAAGGAAAGGAAAGGAAAGGAAAGGAAAGGAAAGGAAAGGAAAGGAAAGGAAAGGAAAGGAAAGGAAAGGAAAGGAAAGGAAAGGAAAGGAAAGGAAAGGAAAGGAAAGGAAAGGAAAGGAAAGGAAAGGAAAGGAAAGGAAAGGAAAGGAAAGGAAAGGAAAGGAAAGGAAAGGAAAGGAAAGGAAAGGAAAGGAAAGGAAAGGAAAGGAAAGGAAAGGAAAGGAAAGGAAAGGAAAGGAAAGGAAAGGAAAGGAAAGGAAAGGAAAGGAAAGGAAAGGAAAGGAAAGGAAAGGAAAGGAAAGGAAAGGAAAGGAAAGGAAAGGAAAGGAAAGGAAAGGAAAGGAAAGGAAAGGAAAGGAAGGAAAGGTAAAGGAAAGGAAGGAAAGGAAAGGAAAGAAAGGAAAGGAAAAGGAAAGGAAAGGAAAGGAAAGGAAAGGAAAGGAAAGGAACGGAAAGGAAAGGAAAGGAAAAGGAAAGGAAAGGAAAGGAAAGAAAGGAAAGGAAAGGAAAGGAAAGGAAAGGAAAGGAAAGGAAAGGAAAGGAAAGGAAAGGAAAGGAAAGGAAAGGAAAGGAAAGGAAAGGAAAGGAAAGGAAAGGAAAGGAAAGGAAAGGAAAGGAAAGGAAAGGAAAGGAAAGGAAAGGAAAGGAAAGGAAAGGAAAGGAAAGGAAAGGAAAGGAAAGGAAAGGAAAGGAAAGGAAAGGAAAGGAAAGGAAAGGAAAGGAAAGGAAAGGAAAGGAAAGGAAAGGAAAGGAAAGGAAAGGAAAGGAAAGGAAAGGAAAGGAAAGGAAAGGAAAGGAAAGGAAAGGAAAGGAAAGGAAAGGAAAGGAAAGGAAAGGAAAGGAAAGGAAAGGAAAGGAAAGGAAAGGAAAGGAAAGGAAAGGAAAGGAAAGGAAAGGAAAGGAAAGGAAAGGAAAGGAAAGGAAAGGAAAGGAAAGGAAAGGAAAGGAAAGGAAAGGAAAGGAAAGGAAAGGAAAGGAAAGGAAAGGAAAGGAAAGGAAAGGAAAGGAAAGGAAAGGAAAGGAAAGGAAAGGAAAGGAAAGGAAAGGAAAGGAAAGGAAAGGAAAGGAAAGGAAAGGAAAGGAAAGGAAAGGAAAGGAAAGGAAAGGAAAGGAAAGGAAAGGAAAGGAAAGGAAAGGAAAGGAAAGGAAAGGAAAGGAAAGGAAAGGAAAGGAAAGGAAAGGAAAGGAAAGGAAAGGAAAGGAAAGGAAAGGAAAGGAAAGGAAAGGAAAGGAAAGGAAAGGAAAGGAAAGGAAAGGAAAGGAAAGGAAAGGAAAGGAAAGGAAAGGAAAGGAAAGGAAAGGAAAGGAAAGGAAAGGAAAGGAAAGGAAAGGAAAGGAAAGGAAAGGAAAGGAAAGGAAAGGAAAGGAAAGGAAAGGAAAGGAAAGGAAAGGAAAGGAAAGGAAAGGAAAGGAAAGGAAAGGAAAGGAAAGGAAAGGAAAGGAAAGGAAAGGAAAGGAAAGGAAAGGAAAGGAAAGGAAAGGAAAGGAAAGGAAAGGAAGGAAAGGAAAGGAAAGGAAAGGAAAGGAAAGGAAAGGAAAGGAAAGGAAAGGAAAGGAAAGGAAAGGAAAGGAAAGGAAAGGAAAGGAAAGGAAAGGAAAGGAAAGGAAAGGAAAGGAAAGGAAAGGAAAGGAAAGGAAAGGAAAGGAAAGGAAAGGAAAGGAAAGGAAAGGAAAGGAAAGGAAAGGAAAGGAAAGGAAAGGAAAGGAAAGGAAAGGAAAGGAAAGGAAAGGAAAGGAAAGGAAAGGAAAGGAAAGGAAAGGAAAGGAAAGGAAAGGAAAGGAAAGGAAAGGAAAGGAAAGGAAAGGAAAGGAAAGGAAAGGAAAGGAAAGGAAAGGAAAGGAAAGGAAAGGAAAGGAAAGGAAAGGAAAGGAAAGGAAAGGAAAGGAAAGGAAAGGAAAGGAAAGGAAAGGAAAGGAAAGGAAAGGAAAGGAAAGGAAAGGAAAGGAAAGGAAAGGAAAGGAAAGGAAAGGAAAGGAAAGGAAAGGAAAGGAAAGGAAAGGAAAGGAAAGGAAAGGAAAGGAAAGGAAAGGAAAGGAAAGGAAAGGAAAGGAAAGGAAAGGAAAGGAAAGGAAAGGAAAGGAAAGGAAAGGAAAGGAAGACAAAATTTGAAGCATGGGAGAGGTGAATTCTTGAAATTTATCATAAAAAACAGAGCAGGCATTTCAGTTTTTACTCCATAAAAGGAGTTTTAGATAGTTCTTGTTACTGCCCAGTGTTACTGGTTACACCAAGGAAACTTCTGTATTCCTGATTCTGTTACCTGCAAACTTATAAAAATAAATAATAATTATTAGACCTTACATAGTATGTACACTAACCTAGATATCAGAGTGAGCTAGACCTTTTCATTTTTCTGGCATAGAAAGAAGACAACAGTGAGTTAAAATATCAGCAGCTCTTTGTAACACTATCATGACGGATAAAAAATAAACATGAGTTCATATCAGAGGGTAGTTTTGCAACAACAGAATTTATAAACAGAGGCTTAAAGACCAGGTCTCATACAGCAAGAAGCCTCATTGTCATCACAAGTTGCAATGAAGTTCAGCTGTGCTTTCCCCTCACCATTTCCAGGTATGGCGGTATCCTGGTCTTGGCGGCAAATAGCTGGACAATTCCTGCGCTCAGCAGAAGGCATGTATGTTTGTGTGTGGTTTTTCAAGGTCTACTTGCTATTTCTTATCCAGGTTGTGTAATGAAGCATGTAAAGTCACACTCTAAAGCACAGAAAACCCCCTAAAAACACTTAGTAATAGCATAAATGCCTCTGCTTCATAGAAAGCGCCAATTGGCAAGAATTTAAAACAGAAGTTCTGACAGAAAATGCATGCTTTCCTTAAGGGATGTGAAGAAGGTTTGAAGTAAAGTTGCCTTTCATGTGATGTTGTTGGGCCAACCTGAAGGAAATGGGTCCCTGCCTTTGGCTAGAGGCATGACATGCCTTTTCAAAGGCACAGACAGCATCTACTGTTATTAAGAAGGCTACCTTGTAACCATTTAACTGTAACCTTAAAGGGTCTTAAAGGGGGATATTCCATAAAAAAAGACCTCAGGGCAAAGCAAGTAGGCAGTCAGAAGACTGAAAAAAAAAAAAAATTTCAACTGTGGATTAAAGAAACCCAACAATTTAGGAGTAATGTTACCAGGATGATTGCAGTTACATCAGGAGGTTAGAGAAACGTATTAAACAGCAAATGTCAAAAGACATTGAACTGTTCAAGTACGTAGGTATTTAAGTCATAGGATATCTGAAGTATATTACTAATTTTTGCCCTACTTATTTGAAATATATAATAAGGAAGGAAAGGAAAGATGAGTCTCAAATGTAGTTGCTGGTTTAACTGTGATCCCTGGCATTATTCTGCAGGGTACCAAATTCCTGTTTGATGTAAAATCTATGATTTTAGTGGAGTTTGACCAGTGAGAAGTCTAATCTTTGTGTAGAGCAGATTGCATATTGCAACTGCACATATAAAAGCACCTTTTTCATAATAGTAGCAGTTTATCTAGCACGATCATGGGTGGTCTGCAGCAGATTATCATCCTGTTTCTCCTGGTAACAATAGCGGGAGAGCCATGAAAATAAAGATAGATAAATAGCTGTTCCTATAAAATTGTAAATGTTCATATAAAGATAATTGTCTGTATTCATACCCACTTGCAATCAAAGGATACAAAATCAACACTGGGAGACTCAACTTACTTTAAAATATCAAATTACTAATACTCATAAACGGAACTGCTCATGGTTGATTCACTAAGTTAAAGAACATCCAGCAAATCAGTTGAAATAATGAATAAATTCAGAGAAATCATGACTAGCTCATTGATGTTCTGCAAACAGTAAAACATTACATTTGTTGAATAAGTTATTAATTCAGAGTTATTTATTAAATTCTACAAAGCAGCATATCTGCCACAATCAAGCTGAACTCTCAGGCATGTGATTAACTTGAAGAATGTGACTGGCCTGACTAAACTCAAGGGATTACACATACTTTTAAAATTCAGAATCGTTTTAGGTATTTTGTATTGGAAACAGGAAACTTCTAGATGCACTCAGTGGAAATTCTGCCCTTATTTTCCACAGAGGCAGTAATAAGATCCTTAGGATGGTTGTTCTTTTTTATGTTTCACTCTGTGTAATTCTTCCTTTTTCCTTAATTATACATCATTATCATTCACTGCCATATCTCTCCAACTGTTTATCTGCCTGTGCATCTCTGAGGATATCTGAATCATCACAAGTCACATCCCACAGGTGGGGAAAACAGGTCTTCACTAGGACTTCAAAGTGCCTTGAAGTTGCCATGAGTTGCCTTGTCACGGTTGCAAGGCAGAAGATGTACCGTTGAGATATTACTGGTGGCTGTCCAAAGAACTGTGTAAAACTTACCTCTGAGCTATGGTTGTAAACTAGCAGAGCATTTAAAAAAGATAACTCAAGGCTGATTTAACAGACAACCCAACCTCCAAAGTTATACAGAATTATTTTTCAGAATTATGCAGGAGGCATTCTCTAGAACTGTACGTGATGCATCTACATTGTCAGTGTAGTTGGATCAGGAGTGGTTTTTGAAGTGAATCCTGCAAATTGTATCTTTTATTGTGCTTTGGATCACACCGAAGAGTGTGAGAAGCAAAAATGGTATTACTTTCAGGTGAAACTCAACAAGAAGGAATGCTTCAAAGGGAACCTGTCTGTGCTTTAGCTGCTGACGGGTGTTCAGTTAACAGGATTACATTAGATCTAGTCTGTAGGAGAGTCCCCCATGCATTGAGTTCATATAGGTACCTGATAGACCTGCTCCTAGTGTACAGCACTATTTCTTAATTTAGATACATTTCAGTGTTCCTAAATTGCTTGAGCTATCAGTGGATCTATTCCAGCTCATAATAGATGATAATCCGAACTATTCTGTTTCTATGGTCTAAACTGTTGGCAAAAGGTCTTTATTATTAAAGATAAATATACAAATAGCATTCTAAAACTTTACAGAAATATTAGTCATAAAAAATCAACTTTTTATTATTTCTAAAGTCACATAATGGGCAAAGATTTGATGAATTATTTGTAGTGTTATTTAGTGGCAGTCTCCTATTCAGTTAGTGTTCATAACTTTTTAAAAACTCAGAAGATTCTTAACCAGATTCTTTTATTTTTGATAGTCATGAAAACAGCTCTATAAAAGAAACAGCTCTATAAAAGGAAGAAGAATATATAATCATTTCAACATTATCTGTTAGGTAGGAAGAATTGATTTAATCATTTCACTAATCAGCCATCCTTATAGATCAAACTATATTCAGCCTTCCATGAAGATTTTGTTCTGTGATCACTGTATGAAAAACTAAAATGGTGAACAGGAAATTGAAACTGTTATTATACAGGAAATAACAGCACTCTGTCAAAATCTACAGAAGAAACATATGTTCAAAGTTACTGTCAACATCTAACATATCAGATCAGATAGAGAGAAAGACCAAAATTACAAGAAACATTATAATATCAATTCAGGGCAAAGTTCTGTGTGAAAATAAATCCCTTCCAGCTTCATGAAAAGGAGCTGAACACTGAGTATCTGATGGCGCAAAGATCCTTTTATAATTTCATATACCAGTGGATCATATGGCAGAAATTTCACTTCCCTCTCTCATCCCTCCAGATTTCATACAGTCACAACTGTATTATCTAATATGTGTAATGAACTGTGTGCCTTCATTATCCTTGCCTAGCTTGCAAGAACTGCCGCGGTGTTCATTACCAGCCAGGAATTAGGTGTCTAAGTGCTACTGTCTCTAGTACAGTCCTGTGACAATGTATTTGGATTTATTTGTAAGATTAAATATTGTTTGAATAAAGGTGTTATAAGGTGTCAGGATGGAACAGAAAGTCAGGTAAAATACACCCAGCTCTGGGAACTGCTGACAAGGTTTGTGAACTTTTGTAAATGAACTGGGAAAAATGTACTCTGTTATAGTCATTACTGCCTCAGTACTTAACCGCTATGTTATCAGCATTTGTTTAAGCTATCTACCGTTCATACAGTAACTCATCACATGGAAAAATGTTTTGCATTCTGAGGGCAACCTTTGTATGGCAACAGGTGAAATGAGAAACCTACCCATCTAAGTAGCATTCAGCATTTATCCACCAAATGTAACATGTATTTTCCACATTAATTTCACCTCAAACTCAAAGGAAATTAGGAAAAACAATACACCTGTGTTTTACTAGATACAGAGCTTCCAGGCAGTTTATAGCCTCTCCTTTCTTAACACTTACTAACACTACAGCTGCTAGAACTAAGTTTTTTAGTCAGAGTAATCTGCAAGATGCTCACTACAGCACAGCAGAGCAGCAATGCACATTTCTGCTGGTGAACACTATTCAGACATGACTCAGGTAGAGTCCTGAACTATGTGCTCAGTACAGCCTCAGTTGCACTTATCATAAGAAATCTTTTGATCAGCCATATTTGGGTAAGTTCTTGTTAAGTGCTTCTTCTGAGACCAGGTGCTCTTCATTCCCCCAAGATCTGTGAAGCAGTAGACCATAAGCTCATCAAGTTCTCAAGTTCTCTCATACAGTTGAACTATGCAACGTAAAAACAGTAAGCAGTACCCAAAATAAACTAGATATCATATAAAATTTCAAAGCTAGTCAAAAAACCCTCTGTGCTAACAGAAACAGGAGAGGGCTTCTAATAGCTTCTGACTCCTCTGGTAAGGACCCATCACCTACAGTCTTGAACAGCAATTGATAGAACCATATCAAACAGAACATCAGCCTTGACTCTTTATCTTTCTGATGCTCCTTGTTACTAATGTTAACTTTTCTCTCTCATCTTTTTAAATCAGATTTTCTACTATAGTGAGTACAACTGTGTTCTCTGTATTGTATTAAAAAAAATTCCCTCTCTTTTTCCTTTAGTCTCTAGTCCTGAAGTTGACTCCAGCAGCCTCATCTAGACAGCCAGGTGTCCAGGTGTCATGTTAACAGCTAATTTAGTGTTTGATACATTCTAAAAATTAAGAGTAGTCCTAGAACATTGCTTTCTTCCATGAATGGTGGTCTAGTGTGTGTTTTAGCACATTACAGTTATACTATTAGAAAGCTGAAAAGCAGAGTACCTCTTGTTTCCCACTATGTGAGGCAGGTAGTTTTGAAAAGTAGTGCTGGGTTTTAAACTGTATGAATGTTAGAATTAATGTGCAAAAAGCATATTCAAATGTGATTTTTATAGACATGGGTAGACCAGATTTTTGAAACTGTCAGGAAAGTTTATCAGAGCTGTTGTAAAATCTGCTTTTCCTCCTCATACTCTGGAAGGTGAAGTGTTGTACAAATGTTGAAAAAAAAAGAAGGAAAAAAAAGATAAAACTTGCTGTTACTTCCATGAGACCCTCTTAACACTTCCCTTTTCTAAATCTGGAGGATCTCCAAAGACCTCAGATCACAAAGTATCTACAAACTGTTTGGGTCAATCCCAGCTTGATGGTTTGATGGTCCACTTGGACTCCATCAGGAATCTGTGCCTGTACTATTTTCCTGATGCCAGAGTATGACTGTCCCACTCCTGTCTGGCATCTGGATCCATAACACCAGTCATTGTCTTTACTACTTACTTCAGGTAAAAGTAGTAGAAAATATATATTTTTCACCTCCATTTCTACTATTACTAGTCTCTATCTGCAGGATGAATATGGTCGCTAGCCTTACAGGTGAGAAGGTGTTACAGAGGCATGGAAAGGAAATCGGAAATATAATGTGGACTAAATAGAAGCCCTTCCACACAAAAGAAGGGATATTTAGGTTCACAGCAGTATATGGCTGGATTTACAGTCACAACATGGCCACAATGTTATTTAACAAACCACGTTATTCCACCATTCAAAATAATTTTATAAAAACTTGCACAAATATTCATTATATTTACAGCAATAACGTTGCTGAAGGTAATTAACTTGCACATGTTGATAAAACACTTGGTGAATAAAATTTTGCATTGTTGGACAAGGTTACAGTGAATTACAATAACTTACACTGAGAAAAGAAAAATGTGGCATTGATTTCACCTTGAACACAGCATCTGCAGGAGAGATGTCTACTGTTACATACTGGGCTGTAGAAAATTACAGTATTATCAATACCATGTTTCTTTTGGTTCACTTCTGGAATACCTCTCTAATTCTGACATGTGATATACTATGTCACCTCCATGTGTGGCAGACTTACTCCTTTCATCTTTCATCTAACTTTCAAGGTAGAGGACCTGAACTTAATTTTTTTTCTTTTTTAATTTTTTGCAGTTTGGTAAAGACATTCTCCAGCTGAGCTACAATACTAAGCGGTGGTTTACCCACCACTTAAATAAGCTGCCATAAAAAGAGAACTGGAATTCATAAAATCTGCTGGAGTTGATGTTCATTCTTTCTTGACTGCAGTCTGTTAAAAAATGAAATTCACTATCTTTAGATTGATTGTTGTGATATACACCAAGCTACAGTTCTTCAGAGTCTGACCACCTTGAGTGATATATGTTAATGATTTGCTTTAGTAATACACCAAATACAAATCTTGCTGTCATTGATGAAAAAAATAAAAGTTTTATTTGTTAATGAAATATGATGTAGTCTTTCTGGTGCTCTATTTAAACATCACCTAGGAGTAGATCATGTTTTTAGAAGTCAGGAGTAGCCCCAGGCCCTCCGTAATTCTAATTGATGTAAATGAAGAAAATAATGAAAGCTTGTGTGTGCTGACCCTGTTATACAGGGTGGTTTCACCTCAATTAATCAAGGAACCTTTAGAGATGTTGCAAGCATCTGGCCTGAATAAAGAGTTCTTCAGACTCTGATACTAAACTGACTGCACTCAGCTGAGATACTGTGCCCAGATTTCTAGAGAAATTGTTCAGTTTCCAAATGTTGACATATTTAAAGGAACTACCATGTTAAAAACAAAACTGAACTTCTCTCCCTAGAAAACATTGTCCTTGATGTTGGATAAATATGAGAAGGATGGATAAATATGAGAACAAACAGCTCTCCTTGGGAAATTTATGTTCTTTCTATGAAGCTGGAAGCACAAAGAAAATTCTCATTTTGGATTTGAAATGCCAAAAACCAGATTTGACAAAATTAATAGTATATAGAAGAAACCCTAGGAATAATGCTCGTTTTTCAGTCGCTATCTTCATAAAATTGACATTTCTAAAATCTAATACAGTTCAGAATTATTATTCATATTTACTCTGTAGTAGCTTATTCTAGCATTTTTCTGGAAACACAGATACTTTGGTAGCATGTTACCTTTGTCACATCTCGTATGTGTACTTTCCATAAAATGACCTTCATGCCATTCAGGCAATAATGTTTGCAAGTGAAACCTGAAGACAAATGAAGGTCTGTAATAACACCCTAGAAGTTTATGTTTATTGATTACAAGACTGAATGTTTTTACAGTGATACTCATTTCTCATAAAAATGAAGCGTTCAGACTTTTTTTTTATTACAACTAGAAGTACTTACAATTGTTTTATAGATATGGTTATTTAATTTTTCAGTGAGTTCATAGAGTGTTCAGTATCAAAGCAGTAATTCAAAATATGGATTATGTACAGAATGAATTAAAAAAAAAAGCAAACCTTGGGGAGAAGGTCCACCCATATGCTGCTCATACAAATTTAAAAGCTGCCTAGCTTCTTGAATTGTAAACACTGGATAATGAAATTTCTGTAAGTTTAATGTCTTTTAAACATGTAAACATAGACTTGTTTTTGCAAATTTTGAAAGGTGTTTTTAGACAAAAAAAGAAGAGGCAGGACAGGAAAAGTATGAGGGTGTGGTGGATTAATAATAAGAAAAATAAAAGAATGGCAGCATAATGTTCTGATTTAAAAATAAAGGACCAGATGAGTTGTTTAGTACTCTTTACAAGTGTTTGTGCTTCTCAGGCACAACTGCTTCTTAATATCACCAAAATTGTACAAAAAGTATCTTATTTTCTCTAAGCCTTCTTTCTCCTGAAAGTGTGTCCTAAAGGAGAGAAAAATGTTTTCATACTTATATACTGGAACTTTTTTCAGGTTTTTTACTTGTCTTCCTTTTTGAAGAAATCCCTGCAAATATGTCTGAAACAATCTGAAGACTGTTTGAGGTGAAAAAGCCAGATAAGCAGAAAGTGGCACTTCCATGTGTTTTCCCAAGCCTGTCAAAAGGGTGCTTGCATTAGGTAACACTACAAATCCTCATATATCAACAAATATCAAAATGTGAAGAGAGCCATCCTTTTCTATTGAAACTAAAATAAAATGCAAGGCTGAGTAGAGAACCCAAGGAAGATTTGCTAGAAATCCCTGCTGGGCTGAACACCCCTCTGCGTATCTCTTTCTGACAGTCATCTGTGACGTTCTGGAAGAGAAATTAGAAGACTGAACCTAATTGATCCTTATCATTCCTGTTCTCTCCCTGAATGGAGATTGCCTTCCTAGAGCTATAAGCATTTACTCAATAAGAGAAAGAAATGAATTTAAGCAGTAGAAGGGCCTTCTCTTTACCAAAAGGAAGCCATGAGCCCAGAACAACGAAGAATTACACATTTTGCCATGAAAAACAATTATGAATACATCCTATTTCTCCAAGGAATTTAAACTTGGGTCACTTACCTGAGATATTATTACAATTGGCTTAACTGTATCATTTTTTCCACAGTGATTGTCACAGTGAAGTGAAGAAAGTTGTCACATAGACAGTACTGAGGCTTTTAGATTGCATTATAAGCTGAACATACTAAGGAACAGGCTAAAAATTATCAGTAATGGCCTTCTTGCTTCCACCTCTTAAATCAAATGAAAAAAAAAAAAAAAAGTATTTTTCTAAAATAAGGTTGTTTTGTTTTGTTTTAAATTGTGGCTCCAAGGGGTTATATGTTTTGTAGATGCTGTGGGATGAATGGATATCTGTGCAGGAAGTGCAAGTTATAAATGAAGCCCATGTGCAACAATGACGCCATAGCAGCAAAGTTGGCTGGGTGTCTGAATTCTCCACTGACTTTTGCATGAAATTGCCATATTGATACATTATATTAATATTGAAGAAGGTCCCAGGAAGCGTTTTTGACCCTAAGTGAAAGCAAGGACCGTTCCCTGGGGGGAAAATAGCAGCTCGAGCAGGTGCAGAGCCCAGCGGTGTTGGAAGGGGAGTGACGTGGTGGGTTGGGGGGTTCCTGCGGGGGGGCCGGGCCCTGGCCTCTCTCTCTGCCCAAGGAGAGGGATAAGGAGTGGAGCGGTTTGTGCCCCGTACAGCAACTTGTCCACACTACTCTCTTTTGCCTAGTGTGGACTTCTTATGACACTTCTTGTTTAGACTGAGCAAGCCATAGTAGTTAGTAATTTATAACTGTAGTCGATGACATAGCAAAAAATTCCTTGGGCTTACACTACCAGCAGCTTTCTCCTCTGCAAGGAAATTCGATGTTTCATGTGAGGGTGAAAATTGACCCCTTCATGCTTTCTGGGTAACGTATAGCAGTTGTTATGGAGTATTCCACCTTACACTAAGTGCACTGGTTGCTGCACGTTTCTGTGTTTTTACAGATAACCCACATAAATAAGAAGCATCTGGCTCCTCTCTTCAAAGAGCTAAGCTTAATTCCTAGCCACATGCACTGTCACAGTGGCATATTATAATTAAGATAAGAGCATTATGCTATTTAAAGGAAAAAGAAACAAAACTTAAAATTTTCAAACAGGAAGAATGCTTTAGCCTAAGCCTCTGAAGTACCAGATCATTTCTGTCTTACAAGATGAATCACAATTTAAACAAGACTATAATTTACTACTCCAAAGTCTTCCTTAAACAGAACTATGATTTGCATCATACTACATAAAACTCCCACTTTTTGCTTTTTAATATAATGGAACTGTCACGAGACATCTCTGTTTTGGACAGAAGCAGGTTTCTACTTGATTTCAGCAATTTATTCTAATCCAGTCTAGTATATTTGCTGCATTATTTTTTTCCAATGAAGATTGCACAAATCTTCTTGCACCTACTGCTGCTGCATATTTATTTTCAAGATGACTGTATGGTTCTTTCTGTGTAGGTGGGAAGTACAAAGAAGAAGATGCATGACACTGAGGGAAACTAAACTGAAAGAAGAAAGTAGATGAAATATAAAAAATATTAATTTACATTTATAAAAAATATGCTGATATTTTTGCATTAACTGAATATCTGCTAACTAGCACTTATGACACAACATTCGATAAAAATAAAATACAGATGTTATTTTGCAAGGCATCCATTTTTTTCCATAGAACTGAGATTTCTTGTCTTTTAAATAAGTCTGAACTTAAAGATCTATCATCGTTCTTTCCACACCCCCAGTCACCACTTTAAAGTACTACCTTGTTTTCTTAGCGTAGATTTATGAGTAGAAAATAAACCAATGCAAATGACAATAATAAGAGAGACTGTTTAATTTGTGCCTATATCAATGATCACATGCCATGTTAATGAAGAGCCATAGACTTCTGTGTTGTCATGAGAACATCTCAACCTCTACAGAAATCTGCTCACAAATATTTTCAAAGGTGAATATACTAAATCCACAGCCTAATTTATGTGTGTTTTCTATTACCTTTGTTTTCCTGTTATCTGAGTCAAAACACACCTCTCTTCTATCCTTACTGCTCTTCCTGCAGAAGTAGCCCGAGAGATAGACAGGACTTTGATAGATGATATAGGGGTTAAACTGGCTGGACAGCAAGTGTGCAGGACCTGTTGTGATTATACCTGACTAGATTTGTTGACATTTTTGTACCAGGACAACATGATCTTTCCATCACAGCATCTGTAATGCTTTTATACCCAAAAACTTTAGGGTAAATTAATGGCCAGGTTAGACTGATTTGCTTTTTCTTGGGTAATAAACACAGCATGCTATATTGCAGGAAGTTTCCAGTCTATTACATTATAAGACCAATACAATTGTCATTTAAATATTTGCCACTGTGACAGGTGAATATTTTTGAGACCAGGTATGCCAACTGACTTTTTTTCCCAAGGCTACTTAAATATCAGGAGGTACTAAAACTTACTTGCTATTGACCCAGGCAAGTTCATTATAGAATTAAGAACAGAAACAGTAGAAATTAAAGGCTCTGTTCTTAGATATCTTGAGCAGCCTAACTACTAGACAACAGCATAGGAATGAACAATGACATTTGAACTTTTCATGATAACAAAAACATATCATGGTACTACCACATGTAATAATACTATTAAATCAAATATTAAGATAAGCTAATAGATAGTAAGGAGCAAGGAGGTTAGAGTACAGTGTAAATTCTGGTTTTTGTACATTCTTGCTGATTGCAAGGGGTTTGGCAAAGTCCAGAGGCAGCTTTTAAGTAGAAGCTCAGCTGGCAAGAAGAGATGAGGTGCAGTACGAGCTTGTCAAGACGTGGGTATAGACTGATGCCAGAGCCATTAAGATACACTCCCGTCTTACCAAATATGCTGCCCATCACTATTACAGAGCCATATTCATCTTCCCTTGCTGTCTTTCCAGCTCATGAATCTTTCATTCCCTTGTGCACAGTGAGCTGAGCTTTAACAGGAGCATTGAGGGGGTGAGAGGAGGACAAGATATTTTATACAAAATGCTCATCATATCATTGTGGCTGTTTTAATTAAATGTTCATGATGTTTATGATTAACCCCACTGATGTAGGTTAGATGTCCTTTCAACCTGACCCCAGGATCAGGACTCTCAGAGGTCTGAAGGACTTCACTGACCAGCCTTCCCCTTCTCCTTCCATACATTTGTTAAAGAGCAATGGCAAAATGAATATCATCTAAAGTTTGCCACATAATCAGGTTCTGTATTAATGGCAGAGAGGCTACATTGTTATCATAAGTGGGGTATATAACAGAGAATAACGTTTACTGACTTACAGCTCCTAATGCACGTCTTTCTCATTTTATAATACACTTAATTTTTGTCCAAGTAACTGGAAAAACATTTAAGTTCAGAAATAAAAGTGATGTGATTCAGACAGACTAAAATAGCTGTAGTTGATCATATCAGAGCCCTGTTATTTAATATCCTTTCTCCAGTACTTGCAGGAAGCTTGAAGGTAGCAAAAGTTCACCAAAACAGTCCCCATCTGCTCTTTCTTAGGAAATATTTCTTCTTCACTCTCACTGATTAGTAGATATCCTGAAATATTAGTCTTTAACTACCTCATGATTTTGATGTGAGAAAGTCTATCATTTAATATTTTTTCATCAGCAACTGAAATGACTTTTTTTTCACTAAGCCATTTCTCAATGCCATTTTTTTTTTTTTTTTTCATCCACACAGATCACTGGAGCAGCTCATTAACTCTGAAAGTGCGTTTTGCATCTCTGGTGTAAGACATTTGCTCTCACTTTAGTCCTTAGCGTCTCTGAGGCATGGCTGTACAGTAAAGACACTACTAACTAATATTCTCTTTTCAGTTAATATTAGGATATTTTTTCACAAGCTGTTGCTATATTCATATATTTTGTCTATCAGTCTATTGATGAGTATGTCAACATATCAAAACACTATGCATTTAGCAAAGAAATGAAAGCTTTCTGTATCTGTATTAAATTTTATCCTTCAGCTCCTCCCTTTAAACTGTCCTGAAATTCCATTAAAAATCACAAATGCTAAAGCAAACAGTTTAATTAAATAGCTATCAGCTGAACACTAATTTTCAAGAAATCATTGGTTTATTCTTTGCACAGCAATTGTCTAATCCCCTACTGACTCTTTTATATGAACTAGCAATTGACGCTGTTACTGCTGTTCAGAGGCTTACTAATGTTTTCTTTTGATCATGTGTTTTAGAATTTGTTTCCTGCTTGAATGGGTAGTATACAATTTCCACATTTTTGGTGTAAAAAAAAAAAAAAAAAGGTAAAATTATTTACATTCAAGATCTCTGGGTTATTTTATAGAAAGTTACAAATCTATCTCAACAGAATTTAACCCACATAAATTCATTTTCAAATAATGAGGAATCAGGTCCATAATAATCAGCTGCTGCAGACAGGCAGCAAAAAAATATACTAGGTAGAAATTTTAAATTCTGATGAAAATAATATACTCCAAATTACATTCAAATTCAGAATGTCAGAGTAGTAGAGAACAGAGTGAGGAGAGAGATGAGAGAGGGAAAAAGAGAGGGAGGGAGGATTGGAGAGGAAGGTTTGTCACTGGCTTGACTTAAAAAGGAGTGTAGGGTTACTCCAGGGTGCCTTTGCTAATAATGACAAGATCGTTTGCTTCTCACATCTGTAGCAAAAAATGAGCAGAGGAGATGGAAAAGAGGTCCTGGGATGTACCAGCTGTTGATGTTGGTCCTCCCTGCTGAGCCCAGAGCCTTGTGCCCCTACCGGAAGGCATCGCAATCTGTTGACATCTCCAGCTCTCTGCTACTTCGGGACACTCAGCTGAATCTAAGACCACGATCATCTGGCTGAGTGAACAAAAATCGGTGCCTACAGTGAAAGAGCGGGACTAACACACAAAACAGATGGCTGGAGGTCTGCTCATTCCTGTTTCTGGAACTGTTTACACTCTTAAGTGACTAATTTTGACATGTTATACTACTAACGAAGTTTTTTGGTGTGACCCAGTAAACTGCATATAGTGCAGTCTGGGACCACTCAAATTTGACTTCTGCAGATCAGTGCTATTTCTGATCTACAGACAGTCAATTAAAATTACCTGTTCCTGAATAATTGTGGTCAGTGAACAATCAAAACAGAATTTCAAAACGACAGCTTTCTCCCATATATACTACTCAAAGCCTAGTTTTGCATTTTCTTAGACAAAAATATCTTGAAAATGTGTAACATCTGTCTTTAATATTTGGGACTGACATGTGCACAGGATAAGATGCACAGGCCTCCAAGACCTTCACTGACATAACCATCCAGAAACCTGAAGTTTTATCCAGCCTTTTCTATATCAAAGCATGCAGACCTGGAAACTGCAAGAGAATATTCTCTGACCAAGGCCACACCAGTTCAGCCATGTTCCAGTGGCTAAGGCAGTCATTCCGGATGGGGTTTTGGGGTTTTTATTTGCCCTGTGCTATTTATTATAATTTCAGATTTGGATTATCTAAATTGTCTCTTATTATAGCTCCTCCACCTAATGGGAGGAGGGTCTATATCAAGGACTATATTTGTCTTATTTTTAGGAAAAATTACAAGTTTATGGAAGTGATCTCATGAATGTTGACCTGTGAACATTCTCAATATCAGTACAAAATGTTGGGCTGATGAAATAGCACAAACAGTAGAACAGCAACTGATCATTCACATGTTTTTTTTTGCATGGAGAATACTACTGACTTTTGCCATAATGAATCCGAGCAATACCTCTTCTTAGCCCAACGTAATGTTGCCAAACAGCCTAGAAAAGAGGCCCCAGTAATTTGGTAACTGTCCATCTACACATTCTTTGTGCAATCAAAACCTTTATGACATCCTCCAACAGTTGTGTCAGGCATCCACAAGGCACTTCTCCTATGTAACCGTTCTATATTGCTTACAGTTGACAAAAGATATTTTGTGCTGATATTTAATATACAGACACTATTTAACATGCTAATTACAAATGAACCCAAGATTAACCTTTTAGTGACTGTCCTATTGAAACAAGGGCTGGGTGGAATCTCTAAGAAGAATCAGATATTTCTTATGAAAGGGAACTAGGCCAGTAGACATAAAATAAAATGGATGACTCCCCCAAAAGTCTTAATGCGATCATCAGTAAAAATTATAACATTCACAGAAACATTTGTCTTGTGTTATCTGCCCATGTTTGCATTACACTTTTAATTTCATTTGGTTTGTTTTAATCCTCTCATTTTTTCCCTTTCTCTCAGTCAGCTAAAAAATACTACTTTCGTTGTATAGTGCTCACCAGTATATAAATACCTAAACATTACTTTGTATGGGGATTTTAAGATCTCATCACTTAAACCAATGCATATTTTGATTCTTCACATCCTTCCTTTGATCACAGGAAGACTATTCTGCAGAAACTCTGTTTTCTCATTTTAGACCCCCTAAGAACAGAGAGGGAGGAAAAAACAAAATGAAACAACCCTCCCAGATACCATTTTTTATTTATTACTGTTTCTCAGAGGAAGTCAGTGGCTGCCTTCTATTCTGCCAACACTCAAACATTTCTTAGTTTCTGACTTCTGAGCAATGTTTTTTCACAATAGCTGTTGATCCATGCACTCAATCCAGCTTTCCTCCACCATTTTAATCTGGCTTGTCCTGGTATTCCCCACCCATCTACAGAACTTGACTGTAACACTCAAAAAACTTTACTTGTCCATAAGATGCAGATAATCTTGAATTTTCATTGTCTCATATAAAGAGTTCCACTACTCTAGTAAGAATCTTTTTCATGTGAGGGCATTTTGAAGTGACTTTGCAATCATTCATCACAGCTGTAAAAGGCTCCAGCAGACCTCAAGGGAGCAGGACTTTTTGCATCATATATTCAAAATACCAGAACTTCTGCACTTTTCATAAACTAACAGAGCACAGGCAGTGAAGTAAAGAAGATATTAAAGTTAACAGTGACTGATACCATCTGAGGACAATGTTGGTGCCTCATCTCTTTGCAAAACAATAGCAATATAAATGACTCAATGTTCTCCTAAAGAAAAAACTGAAATTTCTTTTGCATTTTCCAGAAACAGTGCCTAATGCTGGAAGAGGCTTTAGCCCATGTTAGCTAAATGGCATAAAATTCCCAGACCTGATAGGATAGTAACTTTCTGATGAGGTGCCAGGTATATGTGAAGAATGAAGTTCCCATCCCCCCTCACACACATAGGTTTATCACAACCTAATAATTCATATGAAACTTCAAAGTGCCTCATCTTCTGTAGGACTGTACCTCCAATTATCCAGCTCAAGTTAATAACTCAACTTTATTTTTTTTTTTTCACCATGAATAGAAGGGAAAAGGTACAGAAGAGGAACTCCTAGAGTATATGAACTGAGAACAGTGGCAGGAGTGAGGTTTGCTGGGCTCCCACAATCCTTTGTGAGCTTAACAGCTTTTAGAAGACTTTTCAGCCTTAGGGTTTATCTAACTTCCTCTGGAGATGGAGTTGACGATGAACTGTTCCCAAAGAGGAGAATTAGGGACATTTGTTCTTTAAATATGCTTCATAATTGTGTTAGATGTTGTCCAAAGCTTGATACTGTGTAGATATTAATTAAGTACAAAAAAACTATTTCCTCTACTTTGTTCAGGGAAAAAAAAAAAAAAAATCAACCCTGGTAGGTTTCACAATCAAAACTATAATCTTTCTCAAGCATGCAAATTAACAATTAGAACATCTCAACAATGGAATTCTGCTAATCCCTCCACAGGAGAAAATTGGTTATCTGCCTATGGCACCAATTAACCAAACAAAAGGTGTTTAAAGCAGAAAAATAGACAGAAAATTTACTAGGTTTGAATTGTTTTACACCCCAGATAGACAGACCTTCCTGCTGTGGAACTGGATTTAGTTTATTTTTTGTGAACAAGCTGTTGCAAAAGGTGTTGGGTTGAGACCAGAAGGAAATGAAGTTCATTGTTTGAGGAGGTAGAGCACGGTCATTGCAAACTAGATTCTTACATCCACTCTTCCTGTGAAGTTCAGCTCAAGACGATAATAAAATTACAGTCCTTTGCAGCATTTATTGAGCTTTCATTGTCAATGCCTCTTACCATCCAGTGCTAGAGACAAGATAATGAACTAGCTGGACTACTGGGCTCATTCAGCTTTCCATTTCCTTAGTCCAAATGGTCATTTTTACCATCAAATTGAAGCTCATGCTATAGGTCTGGAAATCTCTGTGTAATAGCATCAGCTACCCCTGACATCCAGTAACACACACAGTTATGCAAAGTTAAAAAAAAATAACTAACATAGATCACTATGTCATATTTGGCTAAAACAACCATCATGAAAAAAACCAGAGTGTATTATCTCTGGGTGTGGCCAATCTGAGTACTAACGTGTTTTAAATTGTGACCTACCTGAGGGGAACACCCAAATCATTGAAGCAGGTGGTGCTGGGAAGAGGCGTGTGAAAAAATTCTGCACCTACAGAAATGCTGTACAACTTGGCTGTCTTCCAGTTTCATAAAATAAGGGAAACATCATTCGTGCAGGTGCAATATAACTCATTTTTGCTGTGTGTGAAAATAAAACTTTCATTCAGAGAGCATTACTTGCTCTAACATGATTTTGCTTGGGGTTGGAGTGTAGCTGAGGGAGAAGATATTAGCATTCTGGAGAAAGCCTACAAGAACAAAAAAACCTAAAACATTTCTTAAAAAGAAAAGATTGAAATAATTAAATGTACCTTTTAAAAGTCTTTTTAATTGAATACAAAAGAACTTGAAAAAACAAAGGGTAAACTGACAGTTCTGGAAATGGAAACCTTCTGTCTGTGGAATGAATATAAAGCAAATAATGGCTATGAATCTTCCTCTTCCTACTGGTTGTCCCCTCAGTGTGCCTGCAACTGTCCTAGCTGTCTTTACTCCTGATCAAAGTAAAATAGTTATAATATTCTTCCTTGGATTATACATTCTGACTCAATTTTTTTGCAAAAGGATATTGTTATAGAAGCACCTATGGCACTTATGTGCAATATATAAGCTGGTTTTACTGTGAATTTATAGCTACCTCCTCCATAGCATATGACTGCTTTTGGAAAAGAATTTCTTTAATGTAACTAGAGAATCCACAGTCTTCTAAGTATAATTCATATCTCCTGGGGAATATGATTTAAACTCATGCAAATTTAACAGTAACATTGCAAGTTCTGGGTAATACTTATGTTGCTGTAATTCAGAGGATCTTTTTGTCTTCATAATCAGATGTTCAGTTTTGGAAGTGCCAAAGTTCATCAATTGATGATTATAGTTATAAGAATATCTTACAGTGACTGGAAAGGCAGTCTTGCTGGAATGGAATGTTTATTTACCAACATACTTTAAAATAACAAATTATTCCTGATCGTGAATTGCACAAACTAAGCTGGGCTTGAAAGAAATCCCTTGAAGGTTGAAGCCCAGTTCTACCTGCCCAGATCTCTGAGATAGCATATTATTGCTTCTCTTGAAATACTGTTAATTTGTTTATTTCTTCTTGAGATCTGGAATTAAAAAATTGGTTTGTTTCCCCCTTCCCTCCCTCTAATACATTTGGTGTGTTTTGAAGATGTGGGTACATGGTTATGTATTTCTAAAGGAAGTCCAGCTGAAATGCCTACAACTAAATCTTACAGTTAGAATTCCATTAAACAATGAGGTGTATTTAGGAAACCAGAGAGAGAAAACACATTTAATAACCTAGAGGCTGGGTGCAACTTCATGTTGCTTCAAAGTAGTTCCTATTTTAAATCCTAGTATTGCTTGAGGCCAAAAACTGACTTTATTACATTTCAAAATGAAAAAAAACCAAACCCATGCACCTGCTTTTGTAACAGACTTAAAAAAAAATAAATTACTGACACTTATAGAAGGCATACATTGTGTAGATCATATATGTCATCAGTTTAACAACAAAAACATGATAATTCCTTCTCTGAGTGAAAGAAAGCATGGAGGTTCAGCCTATGTTGGTTCACTGGAACAACACTACATTAAAAGTAGCTACAACTCTACAGTATAAAGTGGAACATCTGGGTTATCTTTCTAGCTCTGTGTCTGACCTGCTCTGACAATTTAGGAGAGATCCCCCAAAAGACTTTGTTATTAAAATGCAAACCACAGTGAATGTAAATACCTATGGCTAGGTCTGAATGAAATGCATTCAAGGTACACAGTCACATTCATATGAGATTTAGACTTTTAACTACAAGACCTTTTAAACTATTCCAAACTGAACCCACTTTTTTTGAAGGTAATTTAATGATGAAAGTAATCTGAAAGGTGTGTAGCATTAATAGGACTATACATTGCTGTCCTACAAAAGATTACAAAGCTGGGCCAGAGCAGAAGCAAAACGGAACAAGAGGATACTCATTTAGTTTCCAGAAAACTTCTCTTTTAGGATAAAATGGTTTATATGTGCAAAGAAGAAAAGAAGGTTTTTCATCTTTTCTGTGCTACACAACCTGAGGGCTGACAGAAATTACAAGTCTTTTCAATTTGTTAAAAGAATGGGAACAATTGAAGTTTTATATAACAGTGAAACTCTGGTAAAAGACACCTAGATATTCTCATTCTGAAATTTCCCTTAATTGTAACTTAGACTGTAGTTTCTGTATGTTTTCCTTCAGACGGAAAATAATTTAAAAAACTTAAAGCAACCAGGCTCAAACTTTTCGAGGGGGTAGAATGTGACATACATACACTTGCATGCACACTCACAGAGACACTCATTGTTATATTCATAGATATTGTTACTTTGAGAAAGCAGTATGGTATATAGTGCTGGAGCATTTTAACAGTACAGACATGTCTTCTCATGATTCAATGAAAACTGTTTATATCTGGCCAAGGTGCAAAGAATTCAGTGCAAAGATTTATCAGTTAAATGTAAACCTTTTTAATATTCCATTAACACTCATGGTTGGAATTCCCATGTGCACAATGTTTAATATACAAGGGAAATGAAAATTCTGATTCTGAGATTTATTAATTTCAAAGAGGTGTACGTAAGAAATCCAAGGAAGTTTTATTTGAAGGCTCTTGTGAAATGTGATCTGTGAGGATCAAATAAGATAGCTAGATTATATGACATGTACATGTTTAAATATACATATCTTTTAAACAGAAATAATATTTGTGTTACTACAGAAACAGAAATCACAGAATATTGAAAAGAAATCATGTTTCTGTTAGGATACTAGTCCTTTCAATAAAAAGTAGGCACAATGCATCTAAATATGTCCAGGATACTCATACAATCTGAATAAAATCCACGTATTTCTAGACTATTTTTGCCTTGTTTTGCATGGCTGAACCATCCACAGTATCAGCTTATACATTTGATAAAACCACTGTGAGAAGACAGGCAAAGGGGAAAATAATGGAAGCAAAGTTGTGGCCTGCTGTGAACTGGCACAGGCTCTGGGCTCAGTTTCTATGCAGAACGGCCACTCCACAGTCGTGCATCATGTCTCAGGCTTGAAGATATTATCAGTGGTTGTGGTCATGTAGGAGACATAAAGTTTCTGAGGTAAAAGTTGCTATTAAAATTTTAAATTTAATCTGGCAGTTTGTTTTAGCTAGAGGAACTATTGATCACTTTTTTTTTTTTTTTTTTTTTTTTTTTTTTTTTTAATATTTAATATTTAATGTTACTTTTCCAGCAAGCACACAGTTAAATAGACAGGACTTCATTTGTAATCCACAGAACAATAGATGACCTGAGTAAAACTATGCGCTATCCTCCAGATGTTGTGTTCACTGAAACACCTGGAAGAGCCACAGGAGAGAAGCGAGAGTGACCGCTGCATTTGCTAAAGTAGCAGCTGTATGTTCAGCAGGCAGAACACATTGCCCTACCTTCAGCACCTATGAGTTCCATGCTTTCTGAATTTATTAAGCCCTTAACTCAGCCCATCGTATAGCTACTGGCATGTTTTTCTTCCCATGGAAAAAATCCTACTGGTTCTCCCTTCCCTCAAGGTAAAATACTGTGAAACCACATTTGTAGCTTTTAGTGCTCAATTTAATGCTTATCTGACTTCAGGTATGGACCTAACTGCTTTGCTGGGTTCACACATTCTCTTGCCTCGATGCTATGCTTTTGTCAACCTCCAGTTTTATCAGAGGATATCGGAAAAGTAACACAGCCACATTCTACCAAGAATTATTTGAAAAGAGACATGTGCTATACCACAACACTAGTAAAGGGTCTTGAATTAGAGGTACATATGTTTCTGACAGCAACAGCTTAAACAACATCAATAACTTAAAAATTTTTGTGACATTTTAATTAAGCTCAATAAATATGTGGTACCAACAGCAGCAAGAGATTGGACTTCATGATCCAGTGCCATTCCCCTACGCTTTATGTACATTACACAACGTCCCTATGTTCAATTATTGTTTCTGCTATATTAAAAGTATATAGTCTAAATAAGAAGGTTTTTAATGCACTGAAACATACTAAATAGATACTTTAGAGAGGCTAAGTATAACAAGTCTCAAAAGTAAAGATAAAATTTTGCTTCATTTTTGCACTTTAGTAATTTCAATTTTAATAAAGTCTTAAATATAAAAGGTCTATGTAAAACTGAAGTTAATTCCTTGGATTCTCTGGAGTTCCTCAGGTCTTATACAGGTATTTCAAAGATTTTGTCTACAAGAATTTTCTTGAAATCTCATGGTTTATTTGTTAAACCTTTTTACAGTGATGTGGTCCTACTATTTTACCTTGAAATTGTTTCATTTAGTGATCTTTGGTTTTGCTTTTTTTTTTGTTTGTTTACTTACTTTTAAAAAGTTGGATGATAGTGTGCATAGATTTTTGTAACTAGTATATAATCACTTTTCCCATCTCTTTTCCCTTTTTCCTAGAAACCATTCACATAATTCTGAGTTGTGTTGGATCCTCCAGCTCTCAAGAAACAATCCTTTTTCTTGGTTCCCAAATGTTCCATCCTTTGTTATTTGTGTACATTGCACAAAAAAATCACAGAAAGAAGCCCTGAGCATAGGAAAAAATTCAAGTCAGTCATAGCTAAGCAATACCGAGTGAATCATTATGTATGATCATCTTTTCCACTGACACCCATGGCCATTAAGATTCCTTCTCTACCAATGGATGTGAGAAGGAAAATGAGCCTGTATAAATTTAAAAGTAGATAAGTGCCAGCCGTGTAGTCTATTCCCAGTGCAATTACCACTCCAGTTTTTGCCCTATTCAGGCATGTTCAAAGACTACAATCTATTCAAATAGTCTCGTTGAAATTAATGCTTTTCAATATAAGGCTGTTAGAATTCAGCCTTCATTTGGTGATTCTATTCTGTCCTGTTGAACAAGTTGCCACTAAAACAACAAAAACACCACAATGACACTAACTACTGGTCTGGGCAATTCAAAATTCAAAATTCAAACTAAAAAAATACCAGTTTAGGAGTTCACTTGCACCCAAACTGCTCAGAAACAAAGTAAAATTCTGCAAACTGGGGGAAAACTTTGGGGAGAATGCAATTTACATTTTGCCGTTTCAAAACAAATTCCACTTTTTTTTTTCTATAAACATCGCTTATTTTGACATTGTTATAAATTAAAAAGTAAAGAAAGGTTTTCCATGAAAACCAGAACTAAAGTTATGATTCCAAATACAGTTGTGTACTTTGTTCTCTATACCCTCTAGTGTCAGCTTGCCTTCATTTCTTTTGCCACTCTTACCTGCAGACAACAGTGGTGCTGTGGCTGGTCTGCTGTCACACATGTGCATTTTGATCTTCTCACACATGCAGCCTGATAGGAATCCTGGCTACTAAGCAAAACACATAAGGGTGAGATCTGCTCCCTTGTCTTCAGTAGTAGCCCTAATTTGTGTCTCCCTCTTCTACCTGGATAACAGTTTTCAGAGAGCTTGCAGGAGCTTCCTTATTTCTGAAACATGTATCTTTCTTTCAGACCTGCTTGATATAGGCAAATGAATTATTGCTGTAGTAGGTATGCAAGAACAGAAATACAGAGGACAGATAACCTGGTCTTGTAACTTTTCTTTCTATATCTTTTAAAATACACTTACTTTTAAAATACAGATGTTTTCACACTTCTTCAGCTTGACTGAGAAACTGATATATGTATAAATATATGTTGGAACACTTTCTGGCATCTCATCAGAAACATTCCTTGGAATCCACTGCAGCTTCATGCAAAAGGCCAGTAACTGAACAAAAGCTGGCAACGAACGGAACTTTTTTCCTGAGAATCGTTACCCTCCAGGTGTTTTTTGGAGTGTTAATAGAAGAAAGTAAAAAAAACTGTTGCTCATGTCCTACAGCTCTTGTCCAGGCTAAACCTAATCTTTAGCCAAAAGGAAAACTTCTCCCTGATATATTATTAGTCAGTTATCTTTGGCAAGATGCAAATAAAGTTATAAATATGTGAAAAGAAAAAAATACCTAAAACCAGTTGGCTAGGAAATCTTTACATTTTGGTGTTTCTGTTTCTTCTTTTTTTTTTTCTAAATGAGGTAAATATTTTAAGACTATAGAATAATATAAAGATGCTTACATACTCTTGAGAAATGTTTATATGCGATAACACTGCTAAGGTGTTATGTGACTTTACAAGTGTTTCTAGTATTTCCCTGAAAAAACTTAACATCCTTTTTGTTTACAGAGCAGTTTGTAGAAATATCCCCAGCAGAGGGAGTGGCTCATCTGTTTGAGATGAAGCCTGAAAGATTATCAAAAGCAAATTTTTACTTTTGTTTTACCCATGAAAAATACTGTTAAATATTATAAATTACCTAAATGAGTATTAAAAAAGTAATTTTACTCCCTCTTATCAGTATGAGAGAAGAGTATGGTGGTGTGTCTGTAAGAAGTAGAGAGCCATAAAACCAGTCCAATTACTATAGTGAGTTCCAGCAAAAAGAGTCTTATATTTTCCCTGCTTTGAACCTCACTTTTTCATTGCATTTCACTGCATAAAAAGTAGACATAAAATGCCTGAATATCAGAATTTTTAACTCATTTAACTTGCATGTAGCAATTTAGACCTAGTTTTCAAACAAATACATAAGCAGACAAATTGAAAATCACTGGAAAATTAAAACTCTAGGCCCAACCTTTATGGGTATAAATCAGTATTGACAAATGAGCTTTAGTGGACTTACTTTGATTTATGACTGATGAGTGTCTAAGCTAGGAAATTTAAATAAGATGCCTCATTTAAGTGAAAAAATAAGTTTGAAGAAAAAGGTTAATTTTAGTTGACTTTTAATCCATTGCTTTTTGTAGTATTAAAACTGATGTCAATAGCACAACACAGGAAAACTTAAATATCTAAAAAGTCAATGTGCGACTACAACACTTGCTCCACTTAAGCCAAAGAGCAATCCCCAGTAGTTTTCATTCTGCAATTTCATGGTCATCATTTTCACCCCAGTTTTAACAGTATGAGAGGGGCTTACTATTCCTTCTGATGCTAGAAAAACCAGCTGGTAAATCAAAACCTCGGTATTTAATAACAGCCCTCTGCTGCACCCCTGTGTCACCGTGCAGATCCCGTTCTGATTTTTGTGAATTAATGAGACAGGATTCACTAGACAGGGAGTTACCCCACAGGGGAAGCCAGGGATCTTTCCAGTGTAAAATACCTCTTGGTTGATGATTCAGGAGCCTCTTTCTACGGCCCATTTCCCTCAGGGAAACAAGGAGGACCATATAGTTGAATTAGAAGAAGAGAAAGAGCACCGTACTCAGTTTGCACAGGGTCTGGCTACAGCTAATTTACCCTGAGCATCCTAAAGCCATTTTGGGATAGAGGTTTAGCTTGGGGCTCAGGTCCCTAGTTTCAAGGGCCCCAAAAGCCCATCAATCAGTCAGAAACATGGTTTTCATGGCTGCTTTTCCAAACACTCAATTCTTTGGGCATCTGGAAAAATAGTTAGGTAAATTCTTACATAAATCATCCTCATGCCCACTACATGCGATTTCACTCAGTTAATCTATGCAATGCATTGGGTTAATTGCACATGTGCAGAGTGACGTATCCCACGAGCTATTATCTTGAGTTGGGATTTGATTTATCTGCATGAGACTGTAGAGACTCACTAGTAGTTTTGCCTCAAAAAACCCTAAGATCACTTGTTCCAGTTAGACACTAAACTTTAACTCATCACAGTAAGGTTTCATACCACAGCTCATACAATGACAAGACAAATAAGGCATAAAGAGAGTGTTAGTGAACACAGAGGATCTTTAAACAACCATAGCTGAAACTGGTTTGGATCTCCAAACTTGGTCATTTCCTCAGTCCACTGTATTACAGAAATATAGCATTTACTTAAAAATTTTCTGATGGGTCCATCCTTCAAGTTTCTAATCTAAATAATTCCATCCCTCTGTGGAGTAATACATTTTGTGGGTGTGGCTTGACAGAATTTCTTAAAATTATACTTTCAATTTTTTTTTTTTTTAAAAAAAACCTTTTTCCTAAAACAACAGGACTAGGATCATACCTGTACCCATTATGGACAAATATTATCTATATTTATAAGATTTTTCGAAAAGACTTTGTTCCACTTAACTGATTAAAAATAAGCCTATTAGGGAAACCATTTGTGATAATGTTAGCTGATTGTTCTTAGTATCCCTGTGGGATTAACATGGCTACAGTAGGACGCTTATGTACATCAGGAAACATGTGAAGTGCCCTGTGGTTGGAAAGGAAAACATTGACATGGAAACACTGAAGATATTAAGAGTCAGTGCCAGGCTATAGCTGAGGAACATGAGATCAAACAAGAGGAAACTCTCAACAATAACATTTGTGTTTCCACAGACCTGGGACCACTCTTCATGATTAGCTTTCTGACAGACAGTAATGGATGTTTAGCACTTGCAAAAAGACTTTCTAATGCACCACTAATCTTGTGCACATCTGGACTACAGAGAAACCTGGGTCATGCTTTTCTTCCCTGCTTCACCATGCTCTTCTCCACCTTTTCACCAGTAGTAGGTGTAGGGACAGAGTAGGACAGGTTGCAAGAATCTTTGTCCCCAAAGAGTATTCTAAGGCAGAACCTCTGGAGGGGGACTCTGCCATGCATGTGGTTTGTGAAATAGGAAAAGGAAGACCAGCAATCAAAATCTGTCTCTGACACATTAGATGCCCTATGTTCTCAGCAGGTACTGTGGTGCATAGGACAGGAATGTGAGCTTTACACACTCTAACATATACAGAAAGATGCAAATAACACATGAAAGAAATCTGTATGCAGCTTTCCAAATTCAAGGCATTAAGAAAATTCTACTAAGAACCACCTACAATCTTTGTATGTGTTTTTAATTCTAAAACCTGAGTTGATTCTTCAGCTCCAGTCCCCTAAAGATACATCTTTTCCTTTCAAAACCCTCAAGATCAATGTTTCGTCTGTCAGCTTCATGGGGCTACTCTCATTCCTCCTGACCATAATATGAAAGGAACTGAAATATCTTTGCTTGATACTTGCCATTTTGAGTTACAGAAGAAAGAAGATAGAAGGGCATCAATCTCTTCACTGCACAATTTAGGCAGAAAAGCAAGTTTTTTTCAAATATGGTAAAAAGAGTCTGCAGAAGTGAGAAGACAGAATTTTCCAGTGACTAAGTTTTAGGGGAGTTTCCATAGTTTGTCAAGTTTTGGAAGATAAAGACAATACAGAATTTGCTTGTCTTAGTAGTAATTTTGTACTATTATGAACACTGAAGTTTATAGCTTGCTCTGGGAGCTTTGAGTAGGTGCCACTGATACCACAGACAACCATCTTTTAAGGAAAAAACTTACTGAAAAAAAAATGTCAGAGATTTTCTTCCTGGGTCACAGCATTGCATATCAGAAGAGCTGTTTAAAAATAAAAGGTCATGGTAGATTCTGGCAAGAACGTGTCTGTGGCCCAAAATACTCAAGTTGGACATATCAATCAGGAAGAGAAGGCATTTCAGCATGAAACAGGTAGGTGTGTGGTCCTTTATCACCCACCTTGCTCAACATCCATCACCATCCTATGAATCACCCATTTCTTTTTGCCAATATAGCTGTGTTCTTAAGGGAACATTAGGGAAAAGGCAAATGGTTTCAAACAGATTTTCAAAATCCCTATCAGGTGTACATGCTAGGTAATAATGTAAGCACAGTAGTTCTGCGTTGGCAGTAGGGATGAAAACCCTATGAAAAGCAACCTTAAAGAACAATAATATTGATGACATTAAGCAATGACAGTGTTGACGTTGATGTTCATCATTGATTTTGGCCAGCCAGGGATACAATAGTTAGGAAGAGGGATGCAAAGTTCCCACTGCTTTAATTCATATACTAAAACACGGTCACTGAAACATAGCTAGTGATCCCAGCAGCTGAAGGACCTCACATTGTTGCAGTTGCTGAGAGAGATCACTGTGGACAGTGAGGAGTCCATCAGTAATCAGCATGACTTAATATGTTTGTCAAGTTTCCCAAGGACTCCAGGAGATTGATATACTCCTCCCCAGAACTTCTCTTGTGGGACACCTAATTTGCAAGTGCCCATTTTTGTTATTCTCCCCCAACTCACTGCTCTTCCCTGCCAGCAGTTCCTGTCTATTCAGAAATACTTCCAAAAGCCTGCAGGGCTCTTTACACCCAAACACAGCAGTTTGGCATCCTATACACAGCCTGCTGAGCAGCCATTTAGGCAGAAGGCTTATGAGGGACAGAGAACTTAAGACCCTTAAAAGGGTCACTGTTTATGAGTGTTGCAGACATATATATACCACCTGCTCTCTTGCTTTCAACTGTGAGACGCTGAACCACGTTGTTAAGGGTTTGGGAACCAAAAGACAGACTACTTGCTTCTCACATGTAGTTTGTGGCTTGGGCCTGGATCTGCAGCTGCCATAACAAATCAAAGCATTTTGAGAGCTTCCAAACTACAGCAGGTCCTCTTAGTCCTTAAGCAAAACTCAAAGATACACTTTTTGTTGATTATATCTCCAGCCCATCAGAGTATTTTTACTCAATTACCAGAATCTTGCTGAACAAGCTTATGTAACCAGCAGAGCTAAAATTTCCACCTAATGTACAAAAATAGTCATTTTCACCAGCTTTTAACATTCTGACATCAAAACATGAAACTTTTTTTGCTATGTTAAGGAAGAACAGATACATGGAACTTTCTTCCATGCTGAATTCTTCAAGTTGCATGGAGACTTTCCCAAGCAGAACTACATAAACTCAAATTTCACAGACAAAAAAAAAGGCAGGCTGAACTTCATTACCAATTACAATACCTTTGATGACTCCACAGTAGTCACAGATAAAATCAGGTTAGGGAAAACAAGTTCATGTCTTTTGAACTGGAAAGCGCATAACAATTACTTACTAAACAATTAAAAATTATTAATTATACCACTGGATGTAGGCCTTGCAGGGCCTAAAGAATATGCGCTGCTTGCACTTGTATATGCTCATTAATCACAGTCTGTTACTGTAATTTTAATGAATGTTTATCTTATTTTCTTTGTGTAATCCAATTACTTTTGTTTTTTTAACCATCGTCAGGGATCTCTTTGTCTCCGGCATCCTGCCAATCAGCCCCCTTTAGATGTGAACAATTCAATTCATTATCATTAAGTTTCTACTTTTAATCCCACTTCTGGGGAACCATTGAAAGAAAATCCAGGAACAGAAGTCCTTGCACAGCAGGGGGAATGAAATGTGTTCTGAACACCTGAGCAATTATGTGCAACAGTTCTCCAGAATGGTACTCTAATGTGTTTCTAAACTTGTACCACATTAACAATTAGATCATCTGTCATTTCTGCTTTAGTATTAAATTAATTGCAAATTGACTTTAGGATTGAGAAAAAAAAAAATAAAATGCTGGAGTGAACCTAAGCATTTTCTGTTTGTTTATGTTTTAATTGGCACATTGCACCTGTCCAAATTTCTGTGATGCAGATGTCATTACTACAATCCCAATTGATTACGACAGCACCTCATAGTAAAGAAAGAAGAAATAAACCCACCAGATTACCAGATTTAGTGAACAAGGTATTTCTAAAACCTACAGATGTTTTCATGAGACATAGATATAACTATATATTAAGAGTAGGAGACCAGTAAACAGACAACAGCATGTTACTTTTAGTAAGAAATCTAGAATGGTTAGGACTTTATTATAAAGGCAAGTATTTAAAATCATAAATAAAAATACAAAATTAATTTATTTGAGTAAATCAGAGACTAGAAAACTGCCACAGTTCTGCAGAAATGTCAGAATAAACATGAGGCAACTGAGAAACATAAGACTATAACCAAGGATACTTTGTTAACAGAGATAAGAAAGAACAGAAGCAGCACCACCAGCTTTGTAGGCTAGGGTCATGGGATGAGAAGGGCTGCAGTAATGTGGTGCTAGACCCAGACTAGATCCACTGCCTTGCCTTGATGATGTGGCCACACCAGTTCTGATGCTGCCACTTGACAGCAGCTTAGGGATCTCAGCATTGAGCAGCATGGTTTAAGTGCCAGAGTGCTTGTTCATACAGCCGAGATGGGAGTAAGTGAGTGTCTATCACCCAGTGACAGCAAAGGCCTGACAAACATATTGAGGAAGTCTACAGCTGGCTGAAAGGCTGGGCTGACGTTTTTCCTGAGGCCAACACATGCTGTCCTTCAGAACAATCTCTTCTCAAAATTTCAGCATGTTTTGTGCTTAAAATAAAGTCAAATCATATTAAAAGTTTTACAGGACCAAAATATTTGAATTCCAGAAATTCTCTGCAACACTGCAAGACAAAATATTTGAGCTTGACAACCATAAAGTGTTGAATTGGAACTTTTATTTTGATCTTGACTTAGGCTTATACATTTTTCTGGCTGCCATTGGCAAGCCTTCTAACTGCTAGCATGATAGCTGGTAAGACTCAATTTGCTGCAATGCCTGCTGAACAAATGGAAAAATATTTTTTTTTTTTTTATTGTTCTATTCTTAAGTCACCATTTTCTGATATAGCAAGGTGGGTAAGTTTGGAAATAACATGATCCCATTGCATGAAAAGACAGTGAGCATTTATCCATCTGGACTGGAAAGTTATCAAAGCCTTATCTGTCTGTTTGCTTGACTTCTGCTGACCACTCAGAAACACCAAATCTGTTGCTAGAGTGATAAATCTAGTTAGCAGATAACCAAGCAGGCAGCAAGTGAGACAGTCTGTCTTCTAAAACCTTATTGGAGACACAAGCAACACTGGTAACAAGGTCTTGGCAGCTTGGTGTTCAGTCTTGGGAACCGGGAGGTAGATTATTGCAGAAGTTCTGGTGAATTCAGCTTCTTGATGGTCAGCATGTCTGTAGAGTTCACAAGTTCCCTGGTTTTGTCATGCACTGCATTTTTTCCAGTTCTTTATTCAAGTCTGGTAATACATCCACTTGACTAGGTAGTTGTTTTTGTCACTTTGCTTGCAATACATGCTTTTTTGCCTTTCTAAATACACTTCATTCACCTTTCCTTATCTCTATCCTGTCTCAGAGAGCTTCAGATCAAACAATGGTAAAACTCATTAATTTTTTACTTCAGCCAGAGGTAATTTATGCCAACAGGTTTTCATGCCAGCTATAGGTTATTTGGTCTACAGCTGAGAGGATGAGAAAAAGGCAGATGGGTCCTTCAACATTCTCCAAAGTACTGCTGATGATTTATAATCTGACAACATTTCTTTGTAATAGTAAGACTTCAAATTATGTTTCCCTACCTCCTATGTGGTAATAGAGACTCTTCAGTGTGGTATGGGAGAGACCATACAGTTGAACCAAAATGTGCCAGGGAATAATACAGGATTCCCTCTGCCTCTGCCGGTCTTGTTTTTGACTCCTCATCACTTGGTGTTCTGCTACCTATCTGAGGAGTCAAGGGTAAGATGCCTGTACCTTTAGATAGCAGGTTAGCAGAGGTACTTTTTATATGGACTCTGGAAAGCAACAGAGACAGTCTGGAGTTGCTGCTGGAAGATTAGAAGCAACAACTACAGCATGATATGGGGACACGGGACTCTGGAGTTTTCTCATGTCCAGCTGGAGAGAAGAGGAAAAAGTTCCTAAACTGGTGGGCTGGTCTATGGGTCAAGCTTTGGACTTGGATTTCTTGATCCATGTGATCAACTTTGCCTTCTATGAAGTATAACAGCAGCAGAATTTACCAGTTAGCTATCTGTACAATTTGTTAAATGCATTGCTGTGTTGCCACACCTTCCACCTCTCATGTCACTGGCTTCACCTGCAAGTAGCACTTGCCAATATGTGCTAGCCATGGACATTTTCTGTGGTAAATGTGTTCTGCTTGACCTCTCCACCTCTTTCTTCTTCTATGGGGAGTGAAGGACACTTCATTGTTGTTTTTTTCTCAAAAACAAGCAGAGAATCTGATGAAGTTATCAGTTTCTCATTGTCAACAAATAACTCATTTATTTAAGAACCTATTTTTCAAAGCAGTGCATGGTCTGTGACTGTTTTTTTGATCCAGGCCTGCCATTCCTTCCCATTGCAGAGTACAAACTCTTTTGTTATTCCACTGAGTATAAAAGTAATTCAATGGGAGATTCCTCATCAGGATGGGTTGTGCATGACAGGCAAGTCAAAGGTAAGTGAACAGATAGAAAAAAAAAGAATTAGTGCTCCTAATAGATTAAGAAACAAGACTTTGTGAAATATACCCATTTCAGCAACAAAGCTAGGTAGGCATTTTTGCAAACTATAACTTCTACTGCTAATGGGAAAGCTTTTAGGAAAGGATATCTTTTAGGATCCACACAAACAGTTCCCCAAACACATCATACTCACCAATCCAAAGACTTCCATACTAAAACTAGAGTCAGGATAGGTGAGAAAGAAATTATAAACAGGCTACTCAGGGAATTGTGTGAGTATGACACTTCCATAACAATAAGCAAGCCAAGGCAGAACAGAGTTGATTGTTTTTTCCTCAGATGAAGTTATGTGAATGTGGGGAAAAAAAGTTTTCCCAACCACAGTGCAACAAATGGCAAGTAACAGTGTAAAAAAACTGGTTTTATCACAGTTTTTCTGATGAAGAAACAGAAGTGGGGAGAAAAAGGAAACAAGATAGTGTCCTGGTCTACCTGATGGCTACCTCCCTCTCCTCTCAGATATGTGAGTTCTAAAATGTGACTTTTAAGTTTCTTTCTAACTTTTGAAGGTAAGTCTGTCTTTGCCTTTGTCTGTGAGAGTAAAAGCCTCTCCATTCAGAAACATATCTTGTCCATTTCTTCCAACTATATCTTCCAAGCTTAAAAAAAATAAATCACCTCTCCCCTACAAACCTGAAGCTTACTGCTACAGGATGTTTTACATTTCAAAAGTCTATGTGAGTTAAAATGCAATTAGATAACTTCATGGGAAAAGACGTTCATCAAGGGCTATTAAAGGCAGAAACTCGTCTTTCTTCTGGATGTTGGAAATAGAAATAGGTAACAGTTACTGCACGTTTTGTCCTCTTTTACTCTCTTCTTAAGTGCTGCTCCCAGATAATATCAGATGGGAGCTAGTGACACTAATGGACAACTGAGCTGATCCAAATGAACTGTTGTAATACTAGAGTCTCAAAAAAAAAATCACTTGTGGTAAATATTGACTTGGTGTTGTCAGCAGATTTAATGCATTTTTTCTATTAGTGAAAGATACTGACACATAAAGCCCTTTTCCTCTCAGTTCTTAGAAACATATTCAGTATGGTCTTTCTGTTTCTGATATTGCAAGACAAATTCATTTAACTCCCACTGGATATAATAAACATTTTTCTGAGTAACTCTTCTGCTTTTGTTCCAGTGAGGAGTCCATGAAAAGAAAAGACAAAAAAAGGAAAATAATCTGGCACATCTTTAAAATTAATGACTTCATGACCTCACTAAAAGACAGAATTACAGTAGTTTCAGTGCCCAAGCTGTATATTTATGTTGAAGATTTTTGTTAATTCTCTTTAAGTTTATCCTTAAATATTTTAAGCCTGAGAGATTCATAATGGGTTTTGCAAATTGTCAAAAAAATCTTGATTACAGTAATATTTTGCTTCAAGCTGTGTTTTCAAAAACTGTGTTACTTCAATGTATTTGTGAGGGAAGGAATTTTAAAAATAATTCAAGTTGTGGAAAAAAAAAAAGGTTTGACATTCATGAGCCTTTGCAAATGTTTGTACCTTAGCCCATGTGTTCTTCAGCTTTTCCAGACTCCTTAATATACAAGATTTTCTGTAGCACTTTACAGAAACAGCCGATCATGCAGTATTTGAAGACAGCAGCTAGTCCAATACTGATGGCCAGATGTGGTGTAATCTTGGCTGGGATTAATGGGATTTCAGAACAGCTCTTGACCTCACTGAGATCAGGTCAGGGAAGGCCAGGTAGAAGCAAAAGAGGAGCCCTGCATAAAGAGAGTTGAAACGGTCTATTTGTGAAGGTAATTGCATGAAACCAGGGTTAGGAAGTAGCTCAGCGAAGTAAGGCATGACTTAATATAGAACATGTGTGTATGAGAGGAGGTACAAGTAGGGGTACAAAAATGCATTAATATTGCTTAGAAGTATCAGCAAAGTAGTGTATAAAGGAGAACCACCTGAAACAGAGTGTAAGAACCTTCACAATGTCTTTGGGAAAGGTCCTCTTGATAAAGATGATGTTGCAGCAAATAGCACCACTGGCAAGAAGAGGGGGAGTAAATGGTAAGTTTCATGGTGGGAAAAAAAAAGAAATCAAGATTCCTGTGTCCTGTCTGAAGATCAGCACTGATCATATGTATTCTAATGAACTTGAAAGGGAGAGAAGCAAGATACCACAAAGTTATTTCAGGTTTATCCTAATGATGATCTCTGAACTTGAATATTTGGAACAAGTTAATCTGGTAAAGTGATCAGGAACAATGAACTAGAAAATGAAAATCAGCCTTAATGAGTACAATATAATATACATTACAGAAAATGGTAACTAATTTTATGTTAATGTAGTCTTAATTATATCAGGACAAGAAAAGATGCATTCTAGTTTGAGTAGGTCAAGAAGATCTTAGCTCAGAGTTCAGTAATGGCTAAATTACTCAGCAAAATACAGGCATGTGAATGGAATTGGAAAATACCAAAAATTTACAGTGTTTTCCTATACTCTGAAGAAAGAGCTTTCACCAGTAGCTATATGCTCAAACATCATGCATGAAAGTAAAGATGTAGCAGAATTAGAGAGTTCATCAGATGTAGTATATTTGAACTGGACTTTAAAAAGCCCGTTGTGAACTTCAAGGCCTTAATCAGCAAAACAGGAATAGTAGTATTTAATCTGCAGGAAAAGTGTTAGGAAAAATAAAAGTTCTGAGAATGAAAACAGACACAGAATGAAAACTCCAGTAAAGCTAAAGCATTGACAGAAAACACTGAGTGCCCAGGAAGGGACAGCATGAAATGCCCTTGTCCAACTTACAGGAAATCTGATCAGTTTTTAACAAAAAATATATTTTTTGAAAAATTTTAGTTTTAATTTTTAAAAAATCTGAGTATGAAAGGAGTGAATACAGTTGACTATTGTAATGGATATAGAGCCATCTACAGCCAGCTATCAGAGTGGAAAACAATGCATGCTGCAGAAAAGAAGAGAAACTTCTTTGAATTAATCTCTAAAAAGATAAAGTTTCCTAAAAGTTAAATCTACTTAAAGGAACTTAACACATAGAAAAATCTGACTAAAACCAAGCAAGTAGCAGCATATTTGTGTTTTAAATTAAAGATGCAAGGCTGGAAATGTGGGGATGCGAGGATCATGAAAAACAAAGAAAAATGCTCTCAGATCCTAAAGTGTTAATGTGTCTATAAACCTTTGAATCCTTTCTACAAATAGAACAAGAAGAAACTACTTTGGAGAGAGGATGGGGACAAATGTTTCACGATCTATTGTAGCCTGCTTCAGGGTAGAGAAGGAAATGGATGATATTAAGGACTTTCTGAAAGCAGGAAATACAAACTGACTTCTTAAATATAAAGAAGAAACAAAACAGGACAAACATCCTAGGAAAAATAAGACACACAGAAAACTAATCCAAAATACAAGCTGAGTCATTGAGACACAGTAACAGCATATAAAATAAGAAATCAAAACACCCGAAAGGAAGAAGATACCAATGGAAAAGAAAAATATAGGCCCGGGAAATTGCTTGGGTTCTCTGGCAAAGAGAGTACTGTGTCACAGCTTCACCCACCTCACTATTTGGGTAAACAGTACCTAAAAAATCTCTTTTCCAAAGGGATGGGGTGAATTTTCACATATTATGGAAAACAATAAATGCAAAAAATATGAAATGGAAGATTGTTTCAAATTCAGGATGAATAATAATGGAGGTGAGCGAAACAAGGAAGAAAATATTTTCAGATTAGTTGGGCATGAAATACTAAAAGCTTGAGAGTTAGGATGCATGGCACACTATACAATAATGACAGTAATATGAAAAAAATACCAGAGATCTGGAGTTTAATCACATTTTATACTGTAAAGAAACATTATCATCTTTATCCAATACACTTAATATTACAGCAGATAATTATAAACATATTGTAAAAATATCATGAAGTTCTTTATGTCAGAGGCAGAATTATGCCTTTAAAATCAAAAGAAAAATAAAACAATACATGATGGGACAAGTTAGTCAATGCACAGCTTTGTTACAATCTTTGAAGAGTAAGAGGTAAGGTAGCCTCCCTCTTTTCTTGATTTCTTTAGATTCTTCATAAATTTTGGGAGGGAGATCAGAAACCTAACTCATGATTCATCTGACTACTCAAGAGTGGCACAAAACAAAACAGATACAAAATAACAATATTTTTAGAAGAAACAGATCTGAATATTGAGCCTAGGTAGGCTACACATTTTTCTATACCATCCATACGTAGTCTGATATGTTCATGTGGCAGGACTTCATATTGACTAAAACCTTGAAGTGGATCTACCTACATCACCTCTGGAAAGGAGCTCCAAAAAGAGACCAAAAGGCTTCCCAAGCTTCTATTAGTGACACTATTAATAATAATATTCATAATAATTGTAAGAAACATTCTTTGAGTGAAGTCCAAGCAGGAAATACAAAATGGAAACAAAAGTGATTTCTGCAATCAGCTGTCTGCCTGCCCACTGTGTTCTTTCTCCTAGGCAAGCAATTCAGATGATGAGTTGCAGCAAGCTCTGCCTTTGTCCCCTCTGGGCCCTGCTACATTATTTTCATCCCCTCAGAAGCCTGCCTGTTTGATCCTTGCTCTTTCCTGTGGTCTCTCAATCTCTACAGGAGCTGTACACTCCCAGGTTTATGTTATTTCCACCACACCCTGAGGTCTCCAAACCTTTCTGCCCCAACATGCTCATTTGCTTTCTAAGGGAAGAGGCAGTCTCTCCCTCCCTCCCAGGATTGCACTTGACCCAGTCATTTAAAGGAGCATCACAGGAATGGGAAATAAGATCTGGAGAAAGACTGACCATCACAGAATAGCGGTAAAGCCTTTCAGTGGTTACTTCAGCATCCATAGTCATGATGATCAGTCTAACTGCTTAGTGGTCTGGCTGGCATTCAGAGCAAGGAAATCAAAAATACACAGTATTTGTGGAGACTGGATAGACCACTGCTGTGTTAGCCGTAAGGATAAAGGGATTGTGCATATATTTTGTAAAGTAGATAAGAGAAAGTGATGAAAATCAAGCAGATAAGAAAACATGATAATGTGCTACCAGGTCAATGGTGGGAGGTAGACCAGAATAAAGTTTCTCACCTTTAGGAAAAAAAAAAAAGAAAAAGAAAGCAAGCAAGAAAAGCAGAAGACAACAGAAAAACTTACACAAACAAATTGGCTCTGAAACTTTTACATTTCTGACTTACATAAGGAATTTCTGTACTAGTGAATAGAACTTCTCCTTGCAGATTTAAGCTAACCAGAAAAACTAGGCAGGGCTGGCTTCTTCTGTTTATACTGCTTATTTCAGAGAGAACAGTGAGGCAGGTTTTTCATTAAAACAAACAAACAAACAAACAAATATAGAATGAATTAATGCAAATAATATAATAAAGCATACTTGTAAAGAATGGGTAGGGCTGGACATTTTTTTGAGGAGCAGAATAGCTATTATTAAAATACATTTACTCCCCAAACTTTTAAAAAATTTATTTCAATAGACACATACAGGTATGTTAACCACTATCTTTAAAATTTGCCACTCTCTTCTTGGAAACTTCCTCTAGAAAGATAAGAAGTGTAGAGTCACTGAACTCATACTGTGCAATCTTCTGTAGTTGGTTGTTTTGGGATTCCCTTCTCAATGACACATATCCCACAGCTCTTCTGACAAAAACTGAAAATTGCAGTGTGAAACCTTATCCAAAGGTATATACCGTAAGAGGCTGAAAGCTGTATGAGGGCATTGTTTTCTCAGTTATGTGTTGGGAAAGAAATAAATGCAGTCTAAAAAAAAGTAAAATAATGCTAATAGATTTTTTAAAATTAAATAATTACTCTATGCCATTATGGCATATATAAATTTGCTGATCAGATTTCATGACCATCACAAAAAGAAAACAGAAAATAGTAATATCTTTCCTAGCCCCACCAAAACCTATGTTGATTATTTCTCTGGAAATTTTCTATGAGGATTTTCAAATACACTTAACTGGAGCAAGGAAGAGAGACATAAGAAGGGAATTATTCTTTCCACTACCCATGAAAAAAAGATTTTATAAAATATTTCAGAGACAATACCTTGGTGATCTTCAGCTACACTCTTCAAAACTTTCTCTGCTGGGGGTGCTGGGGACAGGGACTCCAGCTTGAGGTAAGTGCTTGGATACCTACGTCTCTGATGTTAGTGACTAGAATAGTAACTGTGATGGTGCTTGTTACAATAATCTTTACATATGAACACACCACTTAAGGAAGTTCACTGTGCAGAATGAGAAACTGGCACCCTCATTATCAACAATGCAGATTGTGCACTGCTCCACACTGTGAGAAAGTGTTCCCTAGAAGGGAAAACATGCAGAAACTTTGCATGCAAAAAAGACAGAGGTTGATAATGAAGAACTACTCCACCATAGAAGACCACAGAAAGGAGGTAGAAGAGTACAAAAGTGTGGATTCTGCAGTGCCAGATACTAAACCTTCCTAAAACAGGTATCTGGCCCTTGCTTGAATTACTGAGCCTCATTACAGAATAAAGTGCTTAAGTAATGGATAGAATCTGGCCCATAATTATTTTAATAAACCATGCATATATTATAATGTCTCACATATTCTTTTAGCCTGTTCTTTTTGTACAAGACAAACACTGATTTAATTTCATTTCATTAATTAGTACTGTGTTCAGGAATAAGGGAGGACAGTTAAAATAGTTTCTTCCTCTTCAGGCTTTCCAACTCTCAATAATTATTAAAACCCAAAGGCCAGGTTTCAAAACTCTTCCAAGGCACACTATTTCATTGCCACCTTCGAAATGTCAAGGGTGCACAAGGGTAATTCTTCAAAGAACATCAGAAAAATGCAGGCTCAGGACTGTGTCAATAAGAATCTAAATTACTTATTTATTCAAATAATCAAATGTCTACTTGCAAATCCAAGAGAAAACTAGAACTTTTCAGTATCTATGCCTTTAAAAAAAATAACCAAACAGAAAAAAAAAAAAAAAGTCAAGGCAATGAAAAGGTGCAAAATACAGGCAGAATTGTCATATTTTAGGTATTTTTTCCTTCAAACAGTAATGGAAATTAATCAGATGAACAAAAACATTTTACTTCAATTATATGATTTCTACCTCTACCTTGACTTCTACCATCAACTTAAAAATTGAAAGATATTAAGAAATTATTTTTCCTCATTATTAAGCTAAGTAAAAATTGTTTCATTATAAAAAGCTAATATGTAGCGTCTTCCTGACGAATTTGATTCTGCCTCCCATGAAAGCTAATTCCCACTTCACAACTTGCTTTATGCACAATATACTCCTATAGATCCAAAAGGGTAGGTCAAAAAAAAATTAAAAGAGACTCTTACAGCCTTGTGCCAGGAGACACAGAGTAGGACTACAGTGAAGATTTGTTTTTACATTGTCATCAATCAGCAGCAATAACAACCACAACAAAACATATGCTATAACTTGTTGCAGTAGACAACAGTAATGCAATTTTCAGCTGCCTTTATTAGTGGTCTGAACAGCTATCTCTTCTCAGATTTCTATTCCCAATACTACTTGGTATTTAAAGAGAACATTGAAAACCTACTCATGCAAGGGAGGGCTCACTTCACTTCTGACATTGGGAGGTAGTTAAGAAACAGTTTCTGAAACCATTTCCAGCATGGGGTTTAAAGATATGGCACAGAATTTTTCTAAGAGGAAAGAAAGGTGTAAGATGGTTTCAGTGGTCTCAGACCTGTAGAGAGTCAGAGACCCTGTAAAATTGTGTCCCCTCTTCCCTTCTTCATTGCTGGGGTGCTTTGGGTTGTTCTGTGCAGGTTTAAAAGTGTAGGTGAAGATGTTTTTACTAGTGTGAAAGTCAAACTGCAAGGACATATTATTTTTGTGTTCACTTTTTATCTCACTTTATTGTACAATAATAGTTAATGTTTCGCTCTCACTTCCTCAAAATATCCCTCAGTTGTGACTTTGCTCTTCTGATCTTTGCCTGCCAGCAATTTACTGTCATTTCTGTGAGAGTCTATTAATGTTCTCACTGAAGACAACACAGGAAACAAATGCAAAACCCTAAAAACTTCTATTGCAGTAAAGACATTAAGCTTCTGACGTAAATTTGTCATGCAAATCAGTCAATTCTATCTACCAGTTAATTTTTTTTCTTTGCATTTCTTTGAGCTACCTCCAATTTCTCATTCTATTTCTAATAATGAAGTGATCGTAAAAGGATGTAGTGCTACAGCTCAAGTCATCTGAAATGGACAGGCAACAAAGGCCTCTAAGGATAAAATTCAAAACTATACTAAACCATTTTTGTCTCCTTACTGCATGTTTTTCAGGTTTCTGCTTTCTACTAGTTATATATTTATATAAACTTTGGATTATTTTTGATCAGCTGGATTGCTTTACTCTTTCACTGCTTACATCACAAGTGTATTGAAGGTGTAAAGATGATGTAAAGTGTTTCTACTTTATCTTCTCTCTGGTTCTAATGATAATATCTGAGGAGTTTTTTAAGTTTGCTTTGCCTTATGTACCGTCAAAGTGCTTTTCAGCCCTTTTGTACTGGCAATTCAAGATAGCATTAAATACAATTGAGGCTAACAGTAAGTTACTATTTGTAAAATTTGGAAAATCTTTACCAGAAAAATTCTTTATGTGTGCCACTGTTATTTTCTTATTTAAATAAGTCATGTTTTGAGTATTGTGAATTTACAGCTCTTCTCTATAAACATAGTGAATTTTAACTTTCAGAAACTCATTTATGGCAGTACAAAGCACCTCTGTTATGGGAAGATCTGACAGGGTTTTATTAGTCATTACAGACAACAGAGTGCCTGCAGTGCAGGTAGAGCACTAAATGGCTCACTTTGAGATGCTGAGGAGTTCAGTTTGAGCTGCTAATTTCCAGTATTCTTCTAAGGACTCCTGGCCATGCTGTAAAACTGAAAGCTCAAAATCTGTGTTCCATGGATTTGGGGAAAAAAAAGAAAGAAGAGAAAAAAAAAAAAAAAGAAAATGAACCTTTGATACATATTTTCTCCACATTCAGTGATTTTTTTTCCCTTTAATTTTTAATTTAGGCATTTTAGATTTTTTTTTCTCAGTATCTCCAAAATCAGTTATCATTTTAATTAAATTTCAAAAAGGCCATTAATCTGTTTTGCTTATTACTTAGGTGCTTACCTTATTCCAAGTTCTCATGCATTTTAGCTTCTGTACAATGTGTCTCTATCTCTCAGCATTCAAAAATATTTCTCCATTGTGACCAAAAGGAGTAACAGCAATGTTTAAAAGTAATTTGATGAAAATTCTGTATCCAAAAGTAAAATCTTATTGTTATCCTGCATTCCTAACTCACCAATACAAATTCTAGCACCTCCTGGTTGTTTAGACAACAAATTTATTGTTGATAAGATTGTTTTTAAATATTGAAGGTATTTATGGTTATAGTTACACAGAATTTTGGAAGATTTATCATTTTCCCCACAACAAAAATGAAAATATTTAGCATTTTAATAGTCAAAGATGCATATGCACATATATGCATATAGTTTCATTTATATATTATATTAAAATAGAATTACATTCATACTGGAATGGAGTTAAAAAGAGTGCTTGTGAACCACAAGAATTTTGTTCATTTTAGACATGACCTTGTTTTGCATTTTTTTTAAATTATTGTTATTTTTTTTACCTCGGTTGTAATGGTATTTGATAAAATACCATTACAAGCAACAGCAGTAAGACAACTGTTCAACGACAGGTCCAGCTCTACAGAGCAAAAAAGGCGAACAATGTCTAGCAAAGCAGTAACATATTACTTACTGTTGACTGACCTTTCCCTAATTGTGTATGCTTTACAAATAAACCACAGGGACAAGGGAGTTAGGAAGGCCCCTCTTCTGCATCCTTACAAAATGAGTTTCTTTTAAAGTGAAGCAGCATTATTGATCAAAGCAAAGGGTAACACCATATGTAAAGAAGAAACAGCTGGCAGTCACCTTTCTGTCACTCACTTACACACTTGCACACAAACCCACACTTATTAAAAACAGGTCAGATCGGATTCCAGGTTCAACCTGCAAAATTAATGACAACCTTGCAATAAAGTAACAGCATGAATTTGAGCCTTGTAATACAACGTGATTACTAGCGTTTTTATTAGCTGGGTTTGAGCAGCAGGCAAGGCCGGCTGGTATTTGACACACAAACAGGGATGTTACCAGGTGCGCTGCTCTAAAGTGTCACATCAAAGTCGCAGCCCTGCTGGCTTGGTTTACACCTGAGCCAATTAGCCTGGGAGATCAGAAGAGGCTGAAAAAGAATACGCCTTCTTATTTTTGTGCTGGAGAGAATCACTTGATCCCAAGTAAGACGATACAAGGAGAACAATAGTAGATAAAGTATGGCAAAGGGGGAAGCAGGCACGAGGCGGGGGAATCCGTGAGAGGCTGTGATAAGAGGACTATCATCAAATAAAAAGCAAAGTGAAAAGCAAAAGTGCCATATGCCTGTCCCTCTCTCAGTGTGTTTGTCAGTCTTTTGTTGGCAACAAAGGGGCTAATTGAAATGAAACAATCTCCAGTCTGTTTGCTGGCACATTAAATAGGCTGTAAGATCTGCTGGTTCTTGCTCCTCCTGAATTATTGAAGAAGCATGGCTTCTAGAGAACAACAACAAAAAAAAAAAGTGTGGAGTGATCTTCAAAATACACCACTTCTTTGGGGGGATGGATTTTCAGTGCTCTCTTCTGGCTTCCACAGATTTTATTCAGGGTAAAGTAATAGCAGGCCTGTAGAAAAGATGTAAGAATTTAAACTGCACTAGTTAACTGTGGTATCCCCTTTCCAAGTTAAGTATATAAGCCTGAGCCTCCAGATACTTTGACATGACTTTAACATGACAAACTCTGCCTTTTACTGGAGGAAAGCAGGTTTTCATCTGTGAGTTTTGCCTTCTTTTTGCTTTCTTTTACATACGAAAACAGTTTAAGAAAGTAGAAATGAAAACTATTTCAAGGTTGCAAAATCAAAAAGTATGATTTTTTTGACCGGTTTATTTGTCAGTGACATTCTCATTACAGAAGCATGAAAAGCAAATTCTGCTGTATATTAAGGCAGACTTTAAAAGATTCAACATTTAAATAAAAACTGACCTGGTTAAAGTTGAAAAGCTGACATAATTGAAAAAGGTGTTTCCAAATACTGGTTTAGTATTCATCAAGCTATATTTTAAATTTTGTCCAAATTACTCAGAAATCAGATAAAAAGAACCAACTAAACAGAAATTACCAGAACTCTTTTACATGGAGAAGAATTAGGAAACCGTTAATTAAATGAAAATTTATCTTTGTGGGGTTTGAATTGCCGGTAAATAACTTTCCTTTTTCAAGAAGCATCTACATGAAAATCATCACATTTTTTCCCAATATGTCTTCTTTCCAGCATAGATTTTCAATACTTAATTATAGCTATTATTGAGACCAGTTGAAGTCATCAAAATTCCAGATCAAGTGGTTCTGTAAGAGGGCTGGAAAAGAAGTAAAGCAAGCTCTTCTAACCCCACAGGAAGAGGGGCAGATGAATGTCTTCCATTCCAAGGGCAGCATTTCTAGTTGGACATTCTCTTTGTCACTCAGTGGAAGATGACTTTAAAGAGCTGAGACCCAGAGTAGCCATGTGGCAAGGGGATGCACTAGCCCCAGAGGCTGACAGTGTTTGCAGTAGACACTCTCAGCTCGCCCTCAGCAAGGATGGACCACTGTGACCTTAACAGTGTATGGGCAAAAAGAAGCAGCCTAGTTGCTGCTGGGCCAGAGAAGCTGTGGGATCTGCACTTTTCCCTAGACTGTTTGTGGTTTCCAGACAAATATTTGCTAACCCTCTCTCCATTCTTCCCCAGGTCACCTGAAGAGCAGCAACAGCTCCTCAGGACTCCCTGAGAATGGTGGTGCCTAAAGCACATGCCTGAGATTTGGATTCTTGAGCTCTCTGACTGCTGGAAAGCTTTATAAAAGGTGGCTGCTCTTGCCATAGCCAGGACGCAGTGTAGGTGAATTAATGTGACTGTGATCATATCTCACAAGTGCCTAATTTTCTGAGCTCTGCATTGTTTTAGTTAGGGATATGTGGAATAGAAAACTCCACAAAGACAACCTCAAACACCAGGGAAATCCTTGTTAGTATGCCATGCACTTAAAGAGACACAGCTAAGTCTTCTCCTTCTCCATTGCTATGGGTTTGAGGTCCTCCACTATAGCTCTATATTTGGAAGTTTAGGAACCTCGGAGATTCGGTGACCCACTGCAGTGTAGATGAAAGGTGTCTTTATTGTGCATAGGAGCTGTTCCCTTAGCTTTGACACAGACAACTGTCCTTCATCTTAATAGAACTTCTTAGGAAGGGTTCTATTTCTTTCAGGATTATTTCCTTCCTTTACAATCTCTGTCAGAAACATGGACATGTTCTCAACTGATGTATTGTACAAGGCTAAATCTAAAGCATGTTCTCTGGATGCCCAAATCATTGCCATTACACAAAATACATTGTGTAGGAAATCTGAATTCACACTCAATTGATTAATTGAAGCCAATCGATATCAGTTTCATTGAAAGTTTAATCAATTCCTGTAGTGTATAGAACTGATCACTTAAAGGTGTGAAATCATTTTGCTTTTCTTTTTACTGCTTGCAGTCTGTAAAGAAACTTACATATTTGCAAGTTCTTACATAGAAGTCTTTCAAAATAATTTATTATGATCTTGGCTTGAAGGACATGAAAATTCAGTCAAAAACTACCAGAATAAATTTTTCTTCACAAAATTTAAAAATATATTTATTTTTCAAATTTTAAATTTTGGAAATATTCTCTCCTAACAAAATCTTACTATCATACATGAATATGAATACTTGTTCCCCGCCCCTCCCCCCCATAATTTTTCATTAATTGGCTAGAGCCACCCAAATATGACAGAGGAGTAGATTTGTTGGAGAGAATAACTCCTACAAGCCTTGTCAAAATAGACATTGGTAGACATTTATTATTGTCCCTACTGAAGAAAAGGCTCACGCGGAAAGAATCCACACAGAAGGGAACCCAGTAAAAGCTCCCCGTGTGGGAAAACTTCAATCACATTTTCCATCAGCGGCTGCACATTCTTAAATGCCAGCTTCATCAATCTTTGTTATGAATCCATAAAAATGAGTGTCCATGATTTTTATACAAAGAGAACTACTTTAATACTTTTTTTTTCCTGCAGGCTGTTACTAAATTTCCCTTTGTTCTTTTAACTTTTTTCAGTGCATATAAAAGAGAAGGGTGAGAAGAGACAGGAGTCATGGGGAAAAACAAATTATGAAACAAGTGAACATGTCTTCCAAGCATACTTTAGAATCTGAACTGCAAAAATTTAATTGGTAAATGTAGAGGTTTTCAACAATTTTAACAGCTTGTGATTTTTAATTCATAATCCAAAAAATATCCAGACAGCTCCAGAAATATTTTTTCTTATTTGTTTCAAGATTGTCCTGGTAATTCTACATTTCCATAGCATGTAATTCTTTCTGCAAGAAGCTCACTCCATTATACTGAAATAGTTTAATTTCTTAGAGCTAAAGACTAGTTTATCCAGAGTTATTATATTATGTTAAAACCAACTTGTTTCTGGCTACTGAAAGTTGTGATGGTTTAAATCACTTCACTTCAGACACTTCATTGATGAAGACATGTAGCTATGTAATATATATGCATCAAAATCTGTTATAGGATTTTTTTTTTTAATTAAAGACAAAATACAATATATATTGCACTACTGTTCAAGTAGGATTTTTTTCAATATAGTTTAAATGAAGAAAGAGTATAAACAGAAAGATCAGGTTGGCTGGAGTCAGAACCTTCCCAACAAATCAATTAATGCTCCTCTACTCCCCTTAATGCTTTTAAATTAGATTAACAGAATGCTGACCCTCCTTTAATAAAGCCTAGTTTCTCCCTGTGGTATACATCTAGATACTAATATCAAAGAAACAAGCCTGACAAAGGGAGGATAAAACTTACCAGTAGGCCTTGGTTCCCTGCTATTAGGATAATTGCTCAGACTGTAGAGATGTTAAATTATGTTAAATATGCAGACTTACTTTAAAAAAAAAAAAAAAAAAAAAAAAAAACAACAAACAAACAAACAAACTGACTGTGTATGGAAAAAACTCATTAGCAGAAACTTGTGTATTCTCTGAATGTTCAATTTTAAAGAACTAAAAATCAGAACTAAACAACACACAATATGTTTTCAATATGAAGTAGTAGGAAAAAACACTATATGCAACCAGTTCTCTGTTGTAACTATTTCTAAACTGTCATATTTCAGATGACACCAAAAAACCTCAGAAGTTGGAATAGCATAAAGAAGGCCCGACAAACAGCTGAAAATAAACAGCTGCATCATATATGTATGAGAATACAACATTTATAGTATGTACAACAAAAAGTATAATGGATTTGATTTCTGAAAACAATGTGCTGAGATTTGGGAGAAGAAAAAATAGAAGTGACGTGACAAGCCCAGGAACTCAAAAATTGCAATATTGCTAACACTCTTTTATCATCTCCACTACCGTGCAAATAAACCAGTTATTTCTTTACCTGCTTTGTGACTGCATATTGCAAAAACTTTTCCCTAGAAACATTCTTCCAGCACAAACTAGGACTTTGTTCACTGCACTGAGCCTGTGGTAGTGCCATGCCAGAGGCCCTGCCGCTATCTTTCTATGGAGTTTTTTTCCTCAGTATAAACATTCTCTCTAGTATTGACTCATTTATGATGGTCACAATGTTGTGATGAAAAATCCATCCTGTCCTCACCTGTCTGCAGTGCAGAGTAGGGAAAATGCAAAAATTCTAGCCACAAGAATCTTCTCATATTTTCAAAAATCTGGTAAAAGACCTAAGTGATATTTTTCATTGGTAACTCAGAGTAAAGGGTGATTATCACCTGTGCAGTCCAGACTTATATAAACAGACAGCTTAGTTTTCTTCTCAGTGTTCTTTTATTGATTGGAGATCTAGTTTATATGGATAAATAAGCTTTTTCAAGTGAAAAATCAAGAAATGGAAAAAGTGCATTGGTGAAAATGTAGTTATGCATATTCAGCTTAAATTAGGGTGGTGGGGTTTTTACATCATTGAAAGGTAGTTCATAATGGTGTCTTTGAACAGATGTTTCTAGCCACTTTCACACACCTTTAAAACTAACTGGCTGGTAGGCAGCCTCAAGCTATTTGTCATACTAAAGAGGTTGATGAAAGGGACCATGAAGCAGTAGAGCTCCCCAGAATTCCTCTAATGGCTTTCAGAGAGTTCCCGCTATTAACACTAGTACTGGCTGCCTGCTGAGATAAAGATATAGGACCATTAACCCCATATATCCCCAGCCTGGATTCATCTTGCCAAACTTTGAACGTTTAATGATGGGGTCTCAGTTAGGAATCTCATCAACTGTGTTTCCCCTACAGTCAATAGACAGACATGCTTACTCTTTGGAAAATTAATCACATCTTAAGTGGGCTCAAACACTGCTGGAAGAATCAGTCCCTTCTCCCTGAGCTGGGGGGAGCCAAGGACCCTGGGCTGTGTTCATTACTGATTGCCTAAAGACAGCATCCTGCCTCCTCCTGCTGCCTCAGGGGTACATCAGACTGCAGCCTCTCTGGTGCAGTGTATTGCCCTCCTTTTCCTTTGCTGACCTCAACCTGAATTTTTATCCTCCCTGAAACTTTATACGTTCTCCCATGCTGCAAGTTTCTCTCCATGAACATAGTATCACCTGTTCTTCACAAAGCTCCCCTTTATTGCCGTTTTATTTTGCACTTTGGTAGCATTTTCAGCTACACGCAGATCCCTTCAGGTCATCACTGACTGCTCCCTGGTGGGTTCTGCTGTCAGCTCTCCAGTGAGTACCTTGCTTGGACCTTCTACATTGTTCTTTGGAGGCTCCAGGCTATCTCCACCGATTAGGTTCGAGGACTTCCAGGGAAGTTTAATTGCTGAGTGTGACATGCTGGGCTGTTGTACTCATTATTTGGCTCCCTTCCTCTCTGTGCAGTGGTTAGAGGAACATGCTGTCCATTTCTAAATTCATGACCACGTAATTTAAGACTGATGTCTTATACTGCCTCTGGCATATCTGAATTGGCACACCATGACTAGAAGTCTATTAGCTCCTTGTACGTTAATTATGACCCACTAAGTTAACTTGACAATGGTGGTCAATGTTGTTGGTAAAAAATGTACAAGAGAATCATTCGAGTGGAATATGTCAGATAGCATTTCAATAAGCATCATGGATTTCTTCCTTAAACAATCTATTAAAGATGAAATGATGAAATGTTACTAGTTGGATACATTTTAAATAGTCATACATAAACTTATTTACTTCAGGTTCTGAAACCAACCATGAAGGATTTTGATATTTATTTTAAAAAATTGTTTCTAGCAATTAGAGAAAGCTAGGAAAAACAAAGCTGAAAAGGAAATAAACCATTTTTTTCTAGAGTGAAACCAAACACTATATGAGAGGGAGGCAAAAGGACTATGGACTGGAAGCTTACCAACTCTCCCTCACTCAGAGCCAATAGTAAAGTAATATTGTAAAATGGCATCATGCTTTATCAGTAATTGTTTATGACCTCCCAGAAGACAAATGGCATAAATTCAGGTGTACTATGGAAAAAATAAAGGATTTCCAATACATGTTCTGATACAATATTTTAGCCCTGTTTTAAAAATTATTGGAAAACCAGCCCTACACAAAAGATTTTGCTAAACCACTTCCTTAGCTACACAGACTAAAAGTAAAGATGAATTTTAATATTCTCCCGATGTCCTTGAATTCTGGTCTTCCCTTTAGGGTTTTCTATGTTACAGAGTGAAACGTGGTTAACACAGTCACTAATGCACTTGACTTCCTTATTCCCCTCTGGAACATATTTTACTTCAACAGATGTTTTCAAAATAATTAAATGGTGGTGAGCATGCATTATTGACAATGTCTGATGCCACACTAATGCACTCCACATTTAAACATTTGTCACCAGCAGGGCTGTGTGTTCAGCAATGTTGTGCTCTTTATAAATAACTTCTGTAAAGTATCTGGATTGTAAGTGTGAAAAAATAGGGAAATTCTTATATCTGCTAAATATTAATAAACCACGAATACAACCTCCACTCTGTAGCCATGGTAACTGAAGTTTGGCTGTTATCATTTGCTCTCTAGAGTAGAAGGTAATGCACCTCAAAGATTCTGTCTTGAGCCACTATGAGTGAAGGCATTTAGCTCTTGAATTGTGAAAGAACAATTATATTATTGTGAAAAATTATTCAATGGCTCCTAACATTTTCTGGTAAAGTGAAGTGCTAAATATTAATGGGAAATATATGGCTGATAGTTAAACGGTATTGGATCTTGTCCGCATACTTATACACTGGGAAGAGGTTTTCTTTATTTCCTTTTTACTTATACTTAAAAGAAAAAAATGGAAAGGAAAATTAAAATTATCCAGCCTTTGCCATTACATTATTAGTTTCTCTAAAAATTCAGAAGATATCACTACTGTCCTGTAATAAAAATATATTAGGTGTCCAAGTTAAAATAAAGCGAAGTTAGATTTTTTCTCTTATTAGGATTTAATGATATTATTATAATTAAGCTTCTCATTAATGTTTTCATGCTTTATATTGAGTTACTGTCCCCTGCAGATTTGAAATGAAATGATCATATAATTACAGCAGTTCATTTTTAAATGAGGATATCTGGAATGTAGGTTTGCACCTAGGGTTTTCTGAAATTATAAATCATGAGTAGAATTACAAGATTGCTCGGTTCTGTTGAACCTCATAATTAGAAAGGAGTGCAGAAAGAATGTTGTACTTAAAATTCATGGATAAAAGTGTCTGATGCCCAAGGAGAGGCGTAATGAGAGTGAATATATATATTTGTAGATATGTATATGAACATTAAGCAGAACTTGTACTGATACTCGCTGCATTTAATATTACAAAAGTTAAATGCTCAGCATTATCAAGTTTTCCATCCCTGTGAAACTCTGAAATGTAAACTATAATCTATCTGGGATATTTTAATTTTTCTTGTGACCTTTGAATTGTTGTGATTCTGCTGAGGTAAATATGTGAGAACAGAACAGTGTTTTAAAAGTAAGATTCCAAAGAAATAAATTAATATTTGTCAATAATTGTTATGTAAGCCTAATAGATAACAGACAACATATTTATCTGTTGGACACATATACTCAAATACTGTATCCCTGTATGCACATTCTAAGAATTACACAGAAAAAGAAGAAATTAAAAATTATGCACTTGAACAAAGTAAAGGAACCATATATTCTGCCTCAGATGACAGTAATAACAAGAAAAAAAAATCCAAATAAAAATCTTCCTGAAAATCTGTGCAAAACAAAAGTCATATGTAAGTTCTCAAGACTAAAAATAATGCTTTTACATGACATTCCTGAAGGAAAGCATTGGAAGAAAGTGTTCAAAGCATCATCATAATAACAACTAACAGAGTAGACTAGTGTTCCCTAATTAAACAGTAGACTCCATTAAATTTATATAGTCTATATTAGACTTCAATCAATACCTAATTCATATAAAAACCTATGGAAAAATGATAACTATTATTAGCTGATAGAGAAAAGGACTGTAAAGTGACAGGAGTTGAAGTCACCACTTTCTTTTTCCAATCACCTCTGAAAACGTTAGCAGTGTTCATGCATGAAGAAAATTCAAAGAAGATTCTTTCCCTAGGAGACAGTTTAAGTCAGCTCAAGTTCATTGCTATAATGAAAAATGGTGAAAACAATGAGGAAGTAGGGAATATGCAGGAACAACTTAAAACAGTCATGGAAGAATTAGGACAAAAGGTCACTGCAGTCTCTGAAAAGAAATGAAAACAACACTATTATAGCATAAAAGAAAAGCAAACCCTTTAAACTAAACAAGAGAATAACTCATTTGGTCTTCGAAGAGTAATTGGAAGAAGATATACAACTTAGAGACACGGAAAAAAATAGCAAATGTAAAGCAATGGAAACAATTTTAAAGAAAACTAAAGCAGAATAGGACAATCATTTGAAGAGGTAAAAGACAATACTCCCACAGTAAAAAATTCAAAAATTCTTAGGGAATCTAATGAAAATTTCTAACATCACTCAATAGCAGCTTAGTTAAAACTGGCATGTGAAGTCTTAATTACAGTGTGCTATTCTGTACATTTTCTTCAGGAAAATGCAACACCGCTTTCAGTCAAAATAACACATATACAACTTGAATATTGCCAGCAATAGCGTGATATTAGCACACAGTTTAGTCCAATTAGGAAAAAGGCAGTGGCTCTCACTTTGTAGCCATATCTTTTTCTCCAGGGAGCAAAAATTTTCTTCCTAAACATGAAAAGTCAAAAAGACAATGTGAAATCCTTTTGAGAATTTACATGGCACCTGGAAAGACAGGTGGAAACTGGAAAAAATGGCTTTTTTTAAGAATCGAGAAGTTCTAAAAATCATTTAAAAAACCCCACACTCTATCATAGGTATTACTTGTTCAGTAACTGTACGTGTGACAGAGATATCAGCTTGTGAACAGAGAGTGGAGACAGTGTGGAAAATATAGATTAAAGCAATCCCAGCTGCTACAGATTCTCAAGAACCACTGGTCAAGGCTCCATGAAGAGCACCTTCACTGATAGATGGACATTTCCGTCAATATCCAACTCTTGCTAAAAATGTTAATTAAAAAAAAAAAAAAATCTACCATGTTTCAATTATGCCCTGAATGAGCACTGTGGTACAAAGCTTCATAAGAAATATTGCCAGAAACAGCCCATAATAAGTCCATGAGATTGTGGACGTCTGCTCGAAATTCCCCAGAAGGTGACTCTTGAAAATGGTGATCATCATCCCTTACATCCTTGCTTTCTCCACTCTCTTGCAAATTGCGATGTATCTGTGAGATGGGAAGGTTGTGGCAGAAGCATGCATTGTGTTATGACCATGTCTTGCCTCTTCTTATTGAGCAAATATTAGGAGTAGCGTTTTTCTTTCAGTTCACTGAGTGATAGGACCAGAGATTCAGAGGTGCATGCTGTGACCTGTTATTGTACAACAACAAACTTAAATGCATTTCAGGTTTTAAGATTTAGAGACCTTAGCTCATCAGTACCATGCCAAACATTTCAAAATTCATGCCAAAGTTTGGAAATGCAGGGAATAAGAAACAGAACATTTAAAAAGGGCACAAAGTGTTTTCCAGCTGTCTCTTTTTCATCAAAAAGTCCATTCTTCAGACAGAAGACTTCAGGTCAATTTTCTGTGTCAAGCTATCCTTCTTAGTGTGAGGAAAAGGTTATTTCTGTCATTCAGTTCTAAATGTGACAAAATACACAAAGTCCCAAAAGAGAAAAAGGAGAATAGAGATCGGGAATATGTGTTTTTGTTGACATTCTCTGACTGCCCAGCTACCCTGTATTCTAAGACAGATGCCTTTCACCAAGCAGGTCGGCGATACAGCTGATGTGCTGTAACCTGGCTCACATCACTGGGCTGGGTTATTGTCTGTTCAGGCTCAGGCAGAACAGATTTAGGCAGCATCAGTGAGCTGGTGTCCTTTGACACAGCAGGTCTCTAGATTAGGTGACATGATAAGAATCAGTTGGAGAAGCCACTGAAAACGTTACATGGAAAGAAAAGGTGTGCAAAAGACAGTCTTAACATTTTTTCAGGCTAGTTCAGAGATGATGGTGGTGCTGTAACAACATATTGAGCAGTCAGTTTCATAAATGAAAGGTAGAGTGCCATAATGAAGCAGAAAAACACTGTTTTTTGGATTTTACCTTCTGAACATTGTTAAACAACAACAAAAACAAAAGAAACAAAAGGAGATGACAAGATATTGACCATTCATCTCACCATTACAAGCTATTTTTCATTTGCTCTTTCTGACCCCACACTCCTGATTTTATGAGGAACAATCTGAATACAGCAGTAAGGTTACACATATAATAGGCCTTCTGACTTTTTTGTTTTGTTTTGTTTTTTCCCCTTAACTACTCTAACCTTTGTCTTCTGTTCATGCCTTTTATAAGGTTTTATTTACAACTGAAATAGGACTTCTAAGGACCTGTTGTTATAAACAGTGGATATAAGGAGGAATTTCAAGTGCATATTAGACACTTGGCTCTTTGAGTAGGTAACTGAAGAAGAACCGATGAACTGATACAAAAAGGTTGGTGTTGCAATTCCAGTTCTATGGCAGATTGGCAAAGAGACAATACTGAGGTGGAGATAGAAAGGTGTCAAATCTTGTATGACAGTACATAACTCCTTCTGTCCCACTGGAGTAAACCAGGAACGGTTTCCAGGGAGAGATGCACTTCTTCCTGAGGCTACATACTGACTGTGATTTTATTTGCTTCTTTTCTGGTTTGAAAGTAAAAGATGTATGTATATCCATATCATAAGATACTTTCTTTTTCTTTTTTAAATTTTATTTATTTTAGGCTTTCATGGCAATGGTGCTTTAAAATGGTCATAGCTTCACTTACAAATGAAACTTACAACTTTTTTCAACAAAGAACAGGAAGTCTTCTTATAAAGAAAAACTATTTTGTCAAGAAAAAGGCTCAAAGTTAAGCCAGTCAATAAAAATTCCATCTGTGTTGGCTCTCAAATTCTTTGCTCTTATATCTTAATCATATCCAGCATAGCACACAGTTTTTCTCCTACTGATTTGTAAAGCAGGTTTATAATTAATTTATAAGCACTTCTAATTAGTGGAGACAAGCAAGTATTGAAAACCCCACAAGATGGGGGAACTCCCCTTTAAAAAACTCCAAGTTCTCCAAGTTTGTCAGGAACATACTGCTCTAGCACTAGCTAATTAAAAATCACAGCCCGTTTGAAACTTGATGATAAGAATAAAACAGGGACAAAGCATAGAAATAGAACTGTGAGGTAACTCAGACTCTGATTTTAGCCTGAGATTAGAGCAGTCCAGGTATTCCTGATACATTGCAAAAGATCTGGAAAAAGCTCGATTCTTACCGTTGCTCCTGCTGATCTCAGTGCATTTCCTCCTTGATGCCAGCCACAACACATGGCTGGGCTGGACCCATCCTGAATGCTTGATTGGTTGCCACAAGGAAGGGGTCTGGAGGCCAGGAGCACATCCACCTGCTAAAAGCATCATGGCTGTTGAGGTGTTATAAGCCTACAGACCAAGCCTGCACTACTTAACCCTTCACCTCTGTGTGTGTGCATGCCATAACCGCGTACACACGACTGACACCAACTGCAGGTGGCATTCATTAGTGAAGGAAGTCAAAGCTAAGTGTTAAAGACCTGTTAATCTTGAAGTGAAGACATCCCAACATTGACTCTGACAGCTAAAATGTTCATCACCTGTTACATGACTGGAGGAAGACTTTCTCAACGATGTTGACTCATTAGAAGTGGTGCAAGAGGAGGTCAAGGTGGTGTTAAAAAGGCAAAATAAGATGACTGCTGTGAATATGAACAATATGGAGAGGAAACAAGGGGTAGCAAGAGCGAGGAGGGATCCTGAGATAACTGACAATGGACAATGTTATTCTACCCCATCCAACTTACAGAGGCTAAGACTCAAGGTATAATAAATTCTAAATCTTTTTAATATGAGGTTTAAAGATGTACATTTATATCACACCATTCTTCAGTCTGCCTTTCTGTATTTGAAACTCTTTGATGCCTTCATATGATATGTTCAGCTGTGGGGGTTTTTTTTCCTTCATGAGAACAAATCTTTTAATGTTTTCATTTTTATGAGTGGATGTTGAGATTCTGACACTATCAACAGGGACTAGGAGATGGGACTTTTAGAAAACAGTTGTGAAAATCTAGCAATAATTGACAGCCTTTATACACAAAGCATAACTTTAATTTCTACCTAACTTGTTACTATTTCACATTCATTAGACATTTTTCATGCTTTAGTGGCTTCTAATATTCTCAGTCTCAACAGGCAATGTTTGTGTTTTAGGTCCCCCATCTAATCCAAGAAAAATAGCAGGACTAGGATTGTTCTTTGTATACATCCAAACTTTTGGCCCAGTTTGGCAAACTACTGAGGCATGTCAGAAGACAGAAAGAGAATGTAGTAAAAAGAAGGCAGAATTATGAGGATCATACCAAGAAACAAAAGTATACAGGAGGTAAAGGAAAAAAATACAATCCAAAGAAAACCAAAACATTGATTTGTTCTCTCAAGTGTGAGAGAACTTTTATTTTTGCATTCACACAATGATGTGATTAATGCTTCTATTTCAACAAACAAGTTTGGAAGGATGTTCCAAACTTCATAAGCAGAGTGTTAATTACTGGACTGTCTGTGTGGAAATGCAGGCTTCTTCTTATAGTTACTTACTGCTCATGTTAATTATTTTCAGTGATGCCACACTGTTGTCAGCATCATTGAAATTTTTCATAGCAAATGTAATGGTTAAACTTCAAATCCTGGCCTACAACATCATTCAAATAGTTGGAATACTATGTGTAGCAGAAAAAACAAATCTATTTACAACACACGACTTCTTTACCTGAAATCTTGATGAAAGGATGACAGAAATAGATCAACAAATATTAGAAGTTTGCTATAATTGCAACAATATTTGGTTGATCTTTCAAAGTCTTAATTCTTAGAATGGTTTGCAGTGGTAATTTTCTAAATTTCATTTTTTTTTTTTTTTTTTTTTCCCTGATATTTTTTGAAATCTAGTCATACTTTCATATGGTATTCATATCTGATGTGGTGTTTTTAAAGGTAAAGTGAGGCACTGGTAAAAATTCTCAGCAATTTTCTTCATGAAAAGTTAAATATTTTGCAGGTTTACTTGACTTCTTCCTGGTTCCTGCAGAAATAGGAAAGTTTGTGCCACTATAGCATAAAAAGTTTGGACTTTATTTTCAGACTAAAACAGTCTCTCTTTCAATTTAGCATAAGACTGCAATAAAGTAAAGGAGTATTTTCAGATATATGTACTTTAGATGTAGAATAATACTTTTTATACTGTATCTAATAATACTAAATTTCTTTCTAGACATGCTTACAGTAAAGGAATAAGATCTCTTGAAGTGTTTTATTTTGTTTTGATAACCAACAATTTTAATGACCTGGCTATGACTGGGGCTTAGGTATTCATGTAAGGGTAAGATGATGAGATACCCTTTACCTTCAACACTACTAGTCAAGCCAGTTGTCTTGCCATACTGTGGCGCTACCAATCTCACCATGTAGTTTCAGAAGTATGGTCACTATACAAAACCATTATAACAAACCCAAATGCACACTGGATAAACATTTGTTCCATCTGGGTGTTCATAGCATAGACTTTGGTAATTTTCTGCATCACAATATCTAGTTTGGATGGAAATCAGTAAATAGTATGTTCATAAAGATTACATTCTATGGACTAACATGTATTAAAGAAAGTAGTCAATAAGAGGAAAAAAAAGTAAAAAGTACACTTATTCCCAAAATCCTCAGAAAAGCAGTAACAAAAAAATAGATTTAGATTTGCACAGTCTTACATCAGCATAAGTACTTGCTACATAGTGTTAAATCCCCATCAGAAGGTTGATTCCTGCTGTTGGGAAGGTTATGGTCATGTTAGGGAACTGGTAGACACAGTTCATTCAGTGGGCATCCTTAAGTCTACACTCCACCTCATGGCTCTACCTGATATTTCTTATTATGCATTTGCCTTTGAGACCCTGGAACCAGCCCACAGCAAATGGGAGCTGCAAGGACTTTAAATCCAGATAACAGACCCCTCTGGCTGACTGACTGATCTCTGTCCCCTTCTTAGACAAAGGAAGCCAAGGAAGCAGAGCTCTGCAGCAGTGTGTGCTGCCCTCTTTGTGGCTACTTTAAAGCACACACTTCTGTTTCCTTTATTTAAAATAAGTCAGAAAATTGGACTAGTGCCTTGAAATTTCAGTGTATGGGAAACATCTTGATTGCTAACCCACACTTCAGATATCATCCAAATATACACCAGCTTCTCTGTTAATATTTATCTTAATTATTTCTGTTAATCTAAGTTCTTTTTTTGTCTTGGGCGAAATTAGAAAAGCTTTATTTTTTTCTGTATGATAGAAAACAACAGAGGCAAACAAAATGCGAGATGAGTCTTCAGGAAACTCATCATGATTTACCTCTAAAGCTAACAGAACTTGCTGAGAGTATTAAAGACCTGATTTTTATTGGTTCCACTATCAAAATAATTTTCTTCATAAAACGTTGGTTCTCAGTGGAAGGGGTATCTGACATCACAATACCCAGGGAGTTTCTTTAATGTAGCACAGTTGCCTTAGATCTTTCACAAATTATTTTTGGAGTGTAGTAATGCCATCAGGTTGTGAAAAATTGCTTCTTTATTAAGCTTTTCAGAGTTTTGTATGGAGGCAGTAAAATATTTTACTTGTGTTTGGTTGACAGATAGGAGTTTTGTTGGTCTAAAAGGTGATTCAGCTATATCAACCCAAAAGACTGCATGGATAGTCTCACTCGTTTTAAACCAGACATACTTCTTAAACAGCCATATCAAAACTAAAAAAAATCCCTCAACTAATTTAAGCAGAAGTAAGACATTGGTACTTTTTGTTAGTCACCCACCTATAAGTAAAATCACACTTTTTGGATGGCCTTAGAAGGCTCCCATTTATACAGTCACTCTACACTAGTAAAGAAAGATGCCAGAGGGATCTCCCCTCTGATTTCAGAGCAGAAAATTGCTATGATATAGCAAAATAGCTGACCTTTGTTGTGGCATATTCTTTATTCTGCTTTGGAAATTTAATCTTCTGAGACAGTATTCTCAGGACTCTTACAGTTTGGCCAACTTCCTCCATAGCACAAGCCAATGCAATGGTACTGAAATCAAGATTTTTTTTTTTTCTTTGTAGTTCCCTAAGAACTACTAGTTCTATTAACACTCATGCTGTTTTACCATACTTCTTACAGTGATCATCTTAAAATTGAGACACTTTCATTGACGCTTCATTTTTAAAAAAACAGATGTAAACATTTTTTTTTTTCTTTTCCTGAATATTGGATGGTAAACTATTCACACAAACCTGCAAACTTTATCTAACTGGCTTACTAAGCCAACCACTCTATTTTTAATCTACGAAAATGTTTAAAGTAAGTTATTTTTAAGCAGTCTATTCAAAAAGAAAGTAGAATCTCATCCTACTATTTTAGTTCTCGCTCTAAGAGGTTGTTCTCCCACCATACACACAAAGCTTTTCTTGCTATAAATCACTATTGCAGCCTTTACAATGTTAAAACCACAGCACAGACCTCAATTTCTAAAGCATTAAACAATTAGGGAAAATATCTAGTTAATTCATGTGACGTCTTCTATGCAGGAAATGGATAAGACCTTCACCACTAGCTTTAGGAGAAAGGAGATCAATCCCACAATTAATAAGGCAAGTGATTTTTGATCATAGTTAAAGCTACAAAATGTGTTTCCTAATTCAACTGTGTTAGCAGTGCCTTTTGTAGTTGCTTGACAACATTGCGTAGCACTCCTAAAGCTGTGTATCTATCTGTCATCCACAGGGAAATCATAGCTGCAGCAGAAAAATAAATATATTTCCTCTTCTCCCTCCACTTTGGAGAAGAAGAAATGATGAGACAATGTGAGAAATGTGTGAAGCAATACATAACATGCCTCCTAGAGAACTGCAGCAAAGAATCCCAAACTGAACATCTCTGGATTTGTTGTGGTGGCTGTACTAGTAAAGAGGTGCTGATTGAGTGAATTTGGCTAGCTGTCTCTGCCATTTTAACCACAAAACTTCCTACAGTTCAATTATCCACAACAGCTTTCCATAATATCACTGAGAAATAAATTACCAGCATTCCTTTGAAACAGATGCTTTTTCTGTGAACTGGTGGAAAGACTCTTTAATGAACATTTATGAGCCCGTCAGCTGGAGCGATCCCTTTCCCTCGAGCAGCATGGCTGCTGGGGCGGGCTCCCCGAGAGACGTTCTACCTGAGTGCACTTTGCCAGATTGATGAGCCTCCTTCCGACAGTTGACTTTTTATGTAGAGAATTTGTTTGGCATGCGCAAGCTGCTTACATCAATATATTATTAAAAGGGGAGGAGGGAAGGGGCCGTGGACACTAACTTGTAGCTGTGCTGCAGCTTCTCTAGCTATATTTGTGTATAAATATATACATCTTATGATACTGTATTTCTTCCTTCTTTTTTTTTTTTTTCCCCCAGAGAAGCCAGTCACCCATGCAGTGGTGTCTTTCCACTTCCCAAATACACGTGTCTCTGCCTCTTTGCTCCTCCCTGGCTGCCTCTCCCCTCTCATTCTAAGCAGTCCTATTTTTCCCCCTAAATTCTCAGTGGTCCTTAGTACAAACATGCATAGAAAGGTTACTCAGCGGGTTTGCATAGTAAACACAAATGGATATTGTTCTTGACATCTTGTGAACTTGTCTCTCTCCCTTGTATCTTGAGAGAACATAGGACCTTCTGGGCCTGTACGAGCCTTGCTGCATTTTTAATGATAGTCCCTGAAATGCAGGGGAGCAAGATGTTGTCACCTCGGCATATTTTATCCCTGATCAAACATTAGTTGGCAGCTGTTCTAAACTTGTAACACTGTCTCATCTACGCCGGCTGCTGGCTTGGTGGCAAGAGCGCAAAATCTCACCCAGCTTCTTCCTTTTCACATCTCTCTCTTGCTCCCTTACCTACACCTCAGAGCCCTGCTCTTCTCTTTAGCATCACAAAATCATTTCCAGAAAACTTCAACACACAGAGGGGAAGAGTTAGCAAGGAGACCATCCAACTTATGAAGTAATATTTACCAAAATCAGGGTAAATATGTCAAGATGTTAAAACATTTATAAACGCTGAATGCAATTTCATATGCACAGATAACAGCAGACATGAAGGCATGTTCTGTGTGTTGCATATGGGGTTATTTTCTTTTTCCTGACTGGTAGGTTTGGTTTAAATGCTGTTATTTTTGCTCTGGCTTTTTGAGATTTTTTTTTTTTTTTAAAGAGCTTAACAGTTGTTTCTGAGAGGGTATTCACTGCTAAGAAACAACTAATATGCAGGATTCTCTCAGGTGCTTACAGACTTCTATTAAAAAATAATTGCTTAAGCTATCGCCACCTCTGTAGACTGACTTAAAGTTGTTTTGATGGTATTGAAAAAAGTGTGATTTCTGTTTTTCCAGTGATTTTTCATGATCTGAGGGTCTTCATTATTAAGCTGAAGCAACATAGTTTGAAAGTGATGCTTGTTAATATTTAAGCGTCATTCAGCAATTCTGCATTTGCAGGGAGAAGATGAATGCTTTCTTAAATGGTATTTTTCAAGTCAGTGTAAGAAGTAGGATTTATGGAAGCAATCTTTAATCCTCTCGTTACTATTCTAGATTAGAAAAAGAAGTATAAAAAATCAGAAATTCCATTTAATATAGCTGGCATTCACAAAGCATTATATAATACAGCTTCTCATTTTGAAGCCCCTTTACTACATAATGATGCATTTTTTTTTCTTGATCCCAAACAAACAGCACTTGTTCTGCTGTCAGACACCTTGCTTCAGTATCAACATTGGAAATGCCCAAGTGACTTCTGAGTGTTAACCTAAATCGTCTACAACTTGTTACTAGTAAACAGTGATTACAATTAGTCAGTGTCTGTTTTAACAAATTAACTGAAATTGTTTGTGTATGGGGCCACAGGACATAAAGTTAGTTTTTATGTGAGAACATTCAAGATAGGTAAGATTGCTGGAGACACCATAAGGAGCTTGATGCAATTGTCATCTTTCTAAAAATGTCAAGATGTTGTAGAAAAAAGCATCCTCCTGCACAGGCCAATGAAATGTGAGGCAAATTTAGAAATCCAGGGAGGATATGCTGAGATTATGAATTGCTTTGGTCAAAATTTAAATCATTTTGAGTATTATGCTCTTTTCTCCTTACTGCATTGGGGGGAGGTGGGGGGGAGACTTTGCAGTACTTGAAAAGGTAAAGAAGGGCAACAAGGCTAATCCAGGATTAAAGAAAATGAGCTCTGAGGACAGTCAGAGATATCTTTAAACCATATGGCCCAGAGGGAAGATATTTAAAGTGGGAATCTCTTGGAAGTGTACACACTGCCAACTCAGGTTATTTTTTTTCTGGATTTGTACATAGGCAAGACATATATAAATGCAAATAGGAAAAAGGTAGCTAAGGGGATGACAAAAATGGAGTATGCCTGGGATCACAAATACTCTACTGTAAAATAAACTGAAGTACAGCACTCAAAAGAGGTCTTTGCTAAAGAAAGACAGGGCAAAGTTATAAAAACTTGACAAACAGCTAACTCTCCCTCTGACTTGTTTCTCAAACAAATCATAACAATTTTATTTACAAGAAGATTACAAAATCATCTTGTGAAACACTGATGACAGAAAACCAATTTTCTCTCTGAAAAGAATCCTGCTATATTTCAATTTCAAGTAACGTCTAACTTGACTGAATTAGTAAATGCTTTTTGAAAATATTTTTCCCCCACTGTATTTTTGTTTTCCAACAAGCATTCACTGCTTTATCCATACTCTGTTTCATTATTATCTCTTTCACTAAAACAATAACGTCAGCTTCAAGGACACCTTGTATGAATGCTTTTTTTCCCAAGCTTTCGAAGCAGATATTGCCAGAGAAATGTCAATTAAAGTGTCATTTCTGAGTTTACAGCTGCGAAAGTCCTTTTCAGGGAAAGGGAATAAGAATCAGAGGAGTCTGTGGGCAGAGCTCCTTTCACATGCTCTATGATTACTTGCAGTGGAGCAGTAAGAAGAGAAAAAGCCTTCTCTATATAATGTCAGGGAATAAAGGGAGTCTAAGATGCGCTAACAGACTATTTTGTCACAGAATTTCTGAATAAAGTGAAGTCATGTGAATTTGAACAGTTAACAGATGGATTAAAGATCCAATTATCTGTGGTACTGTATATGAGCTCCAACAAAGTTACTGTGAAAGAGGCAGCCTGTGCCCTAGCAGAACTGCCTTGAGCCTGGCAAAATGGGCTGTTGGTCTTTATTTGAGCCCTGGGACACAAATGGTATAGTACTTGTTGCACTAGTAGTAATGCTGGTGATAAAACAAGCTTTTGAAAAGCTCTTCAAAGGACTATGTTTCCCTTTGACTGACTGATCTCTTAGACTGGTTACAGCACAAGCATTTCCCAGAGAAGGTTTGAATTAGATGAGGTTACAACCCAATTCAGTCAGGTCTCATGCCTGCTCATCCATTTGACTCCTCAGAAGCCTGAGTGGCAGTCTGATGGGGGATCTGCAGCCTAAATTCCCAGGATCTTCAGCTCCTGTAGTTTGGCAAACGGCTTCATGTCACAATATACTCAAAGATTTCCAGGACTGCCAAGCAGATTGCACTGGGGCTCTCAACACAGTCTCTCCCTCTTATTAGTCACTAGTAGCTTTCCAAGTCATGTAAAACACTTTGCAAATCGATTCCAGGTTTGGAAAGGTAACTGCACATAACAGTGGTGAAAATCCATTCATACATAACAACCCGGTTTATGTGAACCTGTCTAGAAGAAATTTTAGAAAAAAAACCCTAAACCAATTTGTTTCAAAACTATTGAAATGTTCTGCTCTAATACTTTGACACAATTAAGCAGCTGAGGACAATTAATGAACATCTATATTTAAAAAAGATTGAGAATTCAGGATGAAATAGAAATGTCAGTACTAAACAAAATCATAGAACTTTTATTTATTTTCAGTTATAATTTAAGTAACTTCATTAAAATTATCAAGTATTTAGGCAAGTAATTGTTAAAAGTTTCATAAAATCATAATATTCTACACATCCTCAGCTAGCTAATATCCCATGAATGAACAAACCACATTTCCAGTGGGGTAGGCAGAGATGCTGGACAGTTTTGCAACAAGGCTTTGATAGTGTTGAAGGTCAGGCATGATCTGAACATGAGAGCAATGTAGTTGATGTCTTGTCAGAGCAGGGAATGAGGTTCAGCAACCCGAGAACTCCCTGCCTCAATTGTGTCCTATCTACCAATAAATGCTACAGTCCTTCTAAAAAATATACAGGCCCTTGTTCTGACAAAGGGAAAGGGCAAATTTCAGACTTTTTGTTACCTCTTTTACAGGCAAATCCAGATGCAGGCCACACAAATGAAAGTTGGCATAGTTTTTTGTAAATGCTTCCAGTGAACAGTCACTAGATTAACAGAATGATTACCTTCCTATTTCTTCATATCATTAAATCAAAGCTGTCTACTTTGCTGGAAACTATGGACTCAATATGGGGCAGCTGCATCAGATATAACAACACCCTGCAATAAAAACAGAGCAGACTAGAAACACCACTGGCTGTGGCTTCAAACTTGGTGACTTTAAAAAGAATCAAGAGAAGCAGATTAAGGGGGCCTTGAATGTTAGAAAGTTACACTGTAAATATTACAGTGGAGTCCAATCTCACTAGTCACGTCAAGAAAATAAATTTGGCATTCAGAGTGTCTGAGAAAATCTTGGCCTATCCCCGATTTACAGCTGAGGAGACTGAAGAAGAGTCAGGGGAGACTATCTCTTTAGAATGACATGATGGCTGACTCTGATAATTTGATGGCTACTCCCAGGTCTAGGAATCATGGCAGCTGATCCAGATACATCATAAAATGTGCAATACATAACACAACAAATCAAGATAAAAGCTTTCTCCAGTGGACAAAATACTCAGGCTATCACTACACTGGTGTCAGGTTAAAGTGTGTGTCAAACATGAAACATTGTTCAGTGTAGCACATCGCAGCTGAGCAGAGGAAACTCTCTATTGCAGCCTTCTTTTTCCTTCCTTTTTATAGCTGGTTCCATGATCTAAAAACCCAGATATTTTTTTCCACACTGACCAGAAAACACCTGCAAATTCCAAGCCACACCGCAAATCTACTGCCTTGTTACTTTAATCAAATAGACTGCTTGTACGTGCCCACTCTTGGCTGTACTTTTTCTGGAATTCTTTTCTCCAAATCAACACATCTTCAACAGAGAGGTGCCGTGTCTGACCACATAGTCTACCTTTCCTCCAATCCTACTGTAAGGTCGAAAACTTTGGCAACAAGAGCTGTGGAAAAGGGAATGCAAGGTGGCTCTTTTGTTATATGAGGTCTTAGTCACCAGCCTCTGGTAGGCTTCTCCCCCAGCTATGCTTTAAAGATCTAAAGGAGAGCAGTTACCGTCTCATCCTGTAAACAGGCTAGTCCTTGAAGTATGATCTGTTTCCTTTGATAGTAACTACCCAACAGACCTAACTGAGGCCATAGACATCTTTGGGGTCAGAATACAAGTACCACATCAGATAAACCAAAAAAATAAACCCCTTAAACCAGTCTCAGATGAAACTTTCATCCAGGATGTAGGAGGCATAGGAGGCAATCTTTCCTGATCCTGATTGGGGCAGTGATTTTATCCCTGACAGATCTCTCTCCTTGTGGCACTGTACCCTCTCTTGCTGCTGTTCATCGATTTCCTACAAGACACCTAAACATTCCATGGAAGAAAATAAGAATGAAAACAACACCAGATACCAGTGGGTAGGGCGCTTGCTCTGGTTCCACTGAAGTTTTACGGGGTTTGAGTCTCAGCATTTCCTGCTGCTGCTGAGTGTGAGTGACTCTTCTCCCAGCTTGCCAGCTTCTCTGAACCCCCCTTTCTTTCAGAGCTCTCCCCACACATTGTATAGAAGCGTAATACATCCACCCACGAGCTGTGCGCGGTTAGACAGCAGAACACCCCAGAGTTAGGCACTGCGCTGCTCCCGCCTACCTTGTGTATGTCCTACCTTGCACATTAAAGTGGCCTCTGATAATGAGGTCCTTGTTAATGAGTGATACATCTTACCCTGTGCTAATTTATATCAGCGTGATGTATTTATAAAAAATGCAAGTATGCTTCTCTTTGGGTCTTCTAAAAGAATTTTTTTAACTCTTCCCTCAATTTATGGAATTAATTAATGTTAATGGGATTAATTTAATCCATCTATCACTCCTCTTACTTCATTGCATGGGCCTTAATCTATAGGTACCCACTGCAAAATAAAATAGAAAGAATCATTTGTTGTAATCTCAATTCAGAGTAGCTGATTTGACAAGTTATGCAGTGGGACTCATCATCATAGCAGTCAGAAGGAAGAATTTTCTGTCCTTTTCTTTAAAAAGTCATAAGAATGCTAATTCTTATTCCTGCTTTTTCTCTCTATTTTTTGTCTTTTTGGTAAGGGTTGGGGAGGAAAGGATCTTATGCATAATTTAATTGCTTTGTCTTTCTCCCTCAGGTCAGTATATTATATTATATTGAAAAGTAATTATGCAGCGAAAGTAAAATGTCAAACTGCAGATGTCTGGTAACAAGTAGTACAGATGTGAACGATTCTATTATGTGCCATCTTGCAGACATCTTTATACCTTTCCTCTGAAGCTTCACCCTATGTGCTTATACGTTTGAGTATTTATGCGCCCTGGATGAGATTTGCTTTTTTTCCCCCCTTTGCAGCATCTAGATCCCAAGCTGGGTTGCCTTGTTGGCAATGATTGATTACCCAATATCTAATTAAACCTGATCCAATCACTTATTATGCAGAGTGGAACAAACAAACTGAAGTCGACTGTCAGCCCCGTGATTGATGATACTGCCAATCCAGCTTTTGTTGCGTCTAATGTCCTGACGCTTGTTACAACCAGCCAAAGCTGCGCTGGACAAAGCGTTCTGTCACTCTTCACACAAATTCACTCCCCTCCCCCCAACACACTCCTCTTTCTCTTTTTTTTTTTTTTTTTTTTTTAAGGAAAAATTATTGAGAACAGCAGAGGTTCTGTTTGGGTTAGTGTGTACAATGAGATCAAAGTCCCCTAGAGATCCAGAGTCCTTAAGTGGCAGGGAGTGGAAGAAAAAGAGTATGTGTGTGTGGTGGGGGGGTTGGCAGGAGGTGCACTTGGTATGGTAATGAACCTACCTTAGGGAGAGTGACAGATATGACATTAAAGCAAACCTAGCAGGGTAATAATTTCTTTTCTATTGTCTGCCAAGCAGGATTCTCTTCTCAGCTCTCATTTATAAATTTTTCAGTTTTAATGTTTTAATTATTTAAAATGCAAATAGGTTCCTGAAGAAAGAAGCAGAAAATACAAATTCCCTAAACAAATTCAACTTTTGAAGTTGCATTCACACATTGTAAATCCTTTCTCTTGTGCCTTGCATTTTGCTTAGCTTAGTTAAGTTTTGGGGTTTGGGGTTTTTTGTGAGCCAAAAATTTGTGAAACTTGTGTAGATTTTCATTTTCATATTTTTACCATTTCAAGATTTTTTTTTGTTTTGTTTTGAGAACAATTGAAATAAAATGTCAGATTCCCTCATGATTCAAAGAACTAGTCAGAAAAATGCAAAGAGTATTTTCTGTGATGTTTTATTCCCTGACATTGTCTATGTTTCAAATTCTTAAATTGTACTTAGATATTAGAAAAAAATAACATAAAGTGATGATGTATACTCCATTCAAAGTTTAAAATATCTGTTTCATGGATCCATCCTCATATAAATTGTTTATACTTAATGTGGGTAAGTCTCTGTGTGTATGTGCACATGTGCATGATTCCCATGTGATAATTGGAAGAACTGGTAAATGTACTTTTCAAAACCTTATGCAATTAATCATATCTTTACAATTCCATCACCTGCTTAGTAATCTACCTTACAATTCTAAGATTCCTGACTCCCATACAGATGATATTGAGAACAAAACAAAAATAAAAGAAACAAATTCTAATAAGATTTTTAAAAATTTTATTCTTAAATTAGAATTTCTTTGCAACAGTTATTTTTTCTGGAGTAAAATGATAAAATGAATAACAATATCCAGTTTAGATCCCTCTTCTTTTTTTTTTCCTAGACAGGTAATACATTTTTAACATTTATTTGTTTCCTTTCCCTGATAGGACAAGACACAAGGGCTTTGCACATTTGGCCAAAAGCTGTGAAGATGTCAGGGTCAACACATTTTGGTTCGATACTTCTTCATGTCTAGAAAGAAGCATGTAGATTATTTATGGGTATGTTTTAAGTATTTCACTCCTCTACCCTACCCCTTAGATCTAAATGGTCCAGCACCTGGGTGAACAAGTGAGTTCATGAAATACCCTCAGCATCACTCATGAATATTCTTAAATCATACAAAAAACATGGTTCTGTAATAAAGTAAGAAGAAGTTAGGTTATAGCAATACTTCACAGATTGTCTCACAGAATGGTTGAGGTGGGAAGGGACTTCTGGAGATCATCTGGTCCAACCCCCTTGCTCAAGTAGGGTCATGTAGAGCCAGTTGCCCAGGACCATGTCTAGATAGTTCTTGAGTATCTCCAAGGATGTAGAATTCACAACCTTCCTTGACAACACGTGCACAGTAAAAATGTGTTTCCTTATGTTCACACAGAGCCTGTTGTGTTTCAGTTTGTGCTCATTGCCTGTGGTCCTGTCACTGGGAATTACTGAAAAGAGTCTGGCTCTGTCTGTGTACATCCCTTCAGGTATTTATACACATTGATGAGGTACTCCCCGAGCACCCTCTGCTCCAGGCTGAACAGTCCCAGCTCTCTCAACCTCTCCTCAAAGAAGACATGATCCAGCCCCTTGATCATTTTAGTAGCCCTTTGCTAAACTCTCTCCAGTAGAGAACTGGACACAGTGCTCCAGATGTGGCCTCACCAGTGCTGAGTAGAGGGGAAGGAAGTTTTACCACTGGCATTATGTGATGAGCCATAATCATACATCATAACTATAAGGCTGCTGGGCAAACACGCCTAACTAGCCCAAAATTTTTATCTTTTAGACAAATATATTCACAAAAACATCTGCATGTACTTATATTTTTGTGACAGGAAAATCTGATAAAATGTGTTAGCATTTAAACAACTTCATCTTCAAAAGAAGTAATACGCACAAGCACTTGCAGAATTTTAAAGAGAAGTAAAATAGAGAAGAAGGTAGAATACAGCCCTTATTTACTAACAAACAAAGACAATAATAGAAATAAATTAAAGACTGAAAAAGACCAACATAAGAAAAAAATGTTTTGGAGAGTGCTGAGCTACAGAGGAAACAACTAAATGAACGTCCAGTACCATATGCTGCATGGTGTCCTTTATCTTAGCAGTCGCAGCACTCACAACAGTATCAGGTTCTCTGTCTCAATGGGAGTCTTTCTTCAAGACTAACTATATTGCACTGATGGATTTATAAGAAGGATGAGAAATGGTATTTGTGTGGCATACAACTTGCCTGTAGATCATCGGTCTTTTAATTTAATATTCACGCAACTTTAAGGAAAAGGAAAACATCTGGTTTTCTTTCATATGCCACAATTTCAATTTACACAGAAATATTCTTCAGACAGACTGAGGGCCAGATTAAAGAAGAAATGTGTAACTGCATAAAGACACTAGAAGACTTTCCCCAAACATTTAGGTATTTCAATGAAAACCTCATCTTGCACAAAACATCTGGTGAATGCAGGAGTAATGTATATCTAATTCACACTAATACATGTAGTCAACAAATCTGATGAGACTAGTTGAATTACCTTGGCACAAATAGCAAGAGAAACAAGCCTCTAGCATTCAGACTTACTTTGTCGTGGAGCTAGAGCTAACACAATCTGCAGGTAGTGCTGATACCTAGTTTACCTAGTTCTAATTTTATGGCTTGACTCTTAAGTACCTTCCCCTTCTCCAACAAACTAACAAACATTATATTGGTCTCCATGGAAGCTGGAGAATTACAGTGGGGTAAATGGGAGGAGAATCAAGCCTAAATATTTTAATCATGATGATATACATGGAGTTAAGAAAAAAAGGAAAATAAATCCAAAGAAACAAAATAGGTTTCACTCAGCATTAAAAATAAATGTTTTACACCAGGGCAATAGGACGCTAACATTACCAAAGAAAGCTAAATTTAGTCTGTGAAAGGTTATCTTGGGCAAGCACTTATGGTGCATTTCTCTAAATTTTCACTTCAATTAATCTCTAGAAATTCAGTGTCTGATCCTAGTGACAGTAGCCTCTGGCTTCTTCAGAGAGACTGCCGAGGAAAAATTATCTGACACATATCAAACAAGCAAGAAATGACACTGGACAACATTAATCAAAACTTTCTCATTTCCTGAAGAATTAAGCATTAAATAATTAATTCCAGCACTACAGGCAGCTGTAAAAGAGGCCTCGTGCCTCCCCGCTGGTAAGAATTTGTCCTTGTCTAAAAGACTAGATTGATATATTTATTATTTATCAGATTAATCATGGCCAAGAACATTATAGATTGGCAGCCAAGCCCAGCCAGTTATATTGCAGTGGCCTGTTATTGGAGCTTAGAAAGAACCTGGTACATCAGCAACATTCAAAAGGAGAAGGGGTAGAAGAGTTTGCCCTCAAGCATTATTAAAAAAAAAAAAAAAAAAAAAAAAAAAAAAAGAAGGGAAAAAAGCTCAAATGTCTTTCAAAAAAAAAAAAAAATGGGAATTGGACAAAGAAGATGTCATTGATTCAGCACTTCAGTGGAGGCTGCTAGCTCCTGGGGTCATTTTTATTTCTGTTTGCTAAGGACTGAAGGAGGCCCTTAGGATGTGGGTCAGAATATCAACTATTCTACGTGAAGCCAAAATCATTAGTTTTAAAACAGAGTTTCAGTGGCAGACAGATATAAATCAATTTAACCAGCACGTACAAGAAAGAACACTTCCAACCCTTCATTTTCCTTGTGTTTATCCAAGTACTGTAGCTGTGAGACTGATCTGTGGTTAAGGTTTTCTTTCATTTTTGCTAGCTGGCCGTGGTACCAAGTAGCAGAATAACTAGGAAGTTTCACCCTAGGGGATCAGGATGCCAAGTTCCCGTAGATTAATTGGTGTTAGACAAAAATAAACTTCATATAATTTCATATAATTTTACCATGTAGTCCTTTTTTTCCCTGTTTTTTTGATTTTCCTCCCTACTGCTTCCATTCTGCCACTCAGGGTAGTGATACTTTATATGGAATTTTACTTTTTCATTTTGAACAGATGATTTCTCACTTATTTTCAATAAACATGCACACACAGTCAGAGGAAATCATAACTGTGGAATTCACAATTTAAGGATTGTTCCAAATGCCAACCTCTCCTCTACATCCTCTTCTTTTCTTGTTTGTATGGTGAAGGAAGGATGAATGAAATTTCTCATGCTTCACAAGAAGTTTATTTCTGTGTGTGTCTCCCTGCTTTGCTCCTTTTATGTCACCTACATGTTATCTGGCAACAACAAAACTGAAGGAGAGCTGCTATATATTGGGTGAGTGAAAAGTGATGAGATATTTTTTATCGGCAACTTTGTTTCTGCACAGACCAGGAGTCCTCTGTTACTCTATGAGAGTGAAAATTTCAGGATAGCTGGACACAACAAGCATTTTATTTCAAAAAGATAAGTAAGAAAAAACAGTGACAGCAAAATCTGGGCCTGGAAAAAGCAGAAAGAAGAGTCAAACCAGTCATATTCCTTTGACCTGGGATAGATAATGAAATGTTTGATAAATATTCCGTTAAGGTCTTAAGAGTGGAAAACCTATTCAGCCCAAATGAAATCAAACTGTGCATTTCTAGGTAAGACTATAAGGCCTCCAGCTTTTGGGGAAACAAACAAGGGGTTTCCAAACTCTAGAGATCAAGTAGTTATGAGCTTCCAGTCCTCTTGACATCTGGGAATCAAGGGCTTCCTAAACTGGAAGAACGAACCTTAGATATAATTAATCTAGATGGACTTTTCTGTCATTAGCTTTTCTACCTGTTCCTTGATCTAATGTGTGAATAACATTAGTAGTGTCCTGTGGCAATCAGTTCCACATTTTACTCTGCACTGCAAAAGAAACACCTTCTCTTGTCTGTATAGAACCATATACCTGCTTATTTGATGCCCTCCAGAACTTCAGTAGGCGACAGTGAACATCTCCCTCTTCACCTGTTCCTTGTGGCTTGTGAGGTGACCACCTCTGGGCATACTGACTCTGTACTCTGTTATCAATATGTTTTTTCACTTCTCACCATTATATGTAATTTTGTGCTTTGGAGCACAATCAAGTAAGATGCTTCAACCAACAATTACTTCCCCCCATCTTTCTTAAATATTCTACTTCAGTGTAAGAAATGAGATATTTTTCTTATCAGATACTTGTGGAGAATGCTTAGATAAACATGTAAAGAAATGTAGAAGAGAAAAAGAAAATGTTTATATGAATATTTTGGTCTTTCCAAACTCTCTGCCATTCATGAGAGTGAGCCTATACAGGATTAACATAGTCCAAAGGAAAAAGAAAGCTTCAGTTTTGACATTTCTTCATATCCTATGACGTTTAGTATCCCACAGTTAAGGGATACTATAGGGGATACTAGGATATTCTAGTTATGAGAGGATGAGAGAAATCACAGCTTTTGTGTAGAAAAAAAAAATGGATAGAAGAGAAGGCTTAAAAAAGCTCAAAACCTCAAGCACTCAGAAAACTGAAAAATGAAATATGAAAAAATCATTAAAAATTATTATTCTTGAAATAGTCTTGCAATTGCTGCCAGAGCCAACTGATGTTTTTCATTGCTTTAAACAGAAAATAAGGGGAAAAAAAATACCTTGCTTTCTCCAACACAACTAATTTGAATGTAGTTTTGGTCATTAACCTGAAGATGTGTTGAGTACTTTGAAAATCAGATCGTTTATTGTGGCACATATTAAAGATGCCCCAAAACATGTGAGAGAGTCATTAAACAAAACCCAAAAACTCAGTCCTTGTTTTGCACAGAGGCTATATGTGTCTGATTAAATTAGCTTGATAAATTTTGACAAATATGTGTAATCCCTGATAACAGCAGTACAGGCAGCATCCTTCTTAATGGGAGACAACGAGCCATCCCTGAAGGAAAGAGAAAGAGAGGAGGCTGGTCCTTGGTGGTTACCAGCCTTCTGTTTCTATCCCTCCTTGCTCCTGATGCACAGGAACAAACCCATGGCTACTCCTGTCAGAAGTATGACAAATTAACATCTCCTGCCTTCAGGGGTTTGTGTGATGGTCCCCCTGGGCACATCTGTTGTGAGCTAGCATGCAGCTCTCCTGGAGGACCATCTGAGAGTGATTAGCACCCTTGACCACAATATCCATCCCTTCTGGTCTATAGCATTTTAAGTGGATGCCTGCATCCTTTTGGCCATGTCCTCTCTAAGAGATCCCGTTCCTCATGGGCCTTGGCTGAAAAGGCTCAGGGCCAGCTTGGCCACAGTGCAGCCAGTCAGCTCCAACTCCACCCCTGATGATGATGGGCAGAGGTGCTCAGGCAGCACTGCAGGCCAGGGCCAAGTCCCAGCCCCAAGAGCTTCTTTTCAGCAGTCTGCTATCTGTACCATGCAGGTGAATTTCCCTACATCCTACCCCACACCTGAGTATTGTAGAACCACAGCTGTGAAGAACTCCTTTGCACAGGAAGAACTTCTGTGCAAGCAGAGCAACTCTTTTGTATGGTTGCCTTTTCCTGAGGTAGAGAAACATCCTCATGAATTAATAGAGCCAGTCATTCCCAAACCTGAAGTTTTGTGGCTATACCACACTATATAGTTAAATTCAGGCAGCATGCTGCTTAAATAATTTTTTATTGCTGTGGCACCTCTCCAATGAGGGATGCACCTCCTCTCTAAGTCATTTTTCCCCTTCCTCAAGATGTGTAGGCTGTCTTCTCTGTAAAGGACAATTAAAAATCCTGCTTCTCCAAACGTATAAGACAACTTCAAACTTGAAATTAGGAAATAAATAAGAAAAAATAACATATATTTGATTCTGTTGGACCCAGAGACCCAAAGATAGCTATATATTTTCAATGTTTGTACACAACTAAAGTATTTAATGTTTTTCAGGGGGAAAGGTTTGCTAGAACATTAGACACGAACAAAATTTCACGGATTAAAATGTCCACAGTGAAGCAAGGAATACAGTCTTAGGGATGAGAAATCATGGCTTTTTTTCTGCTGGTTAAGGTTTTACATTTTAATTGCAAAGGCTAAAACCAAAGTATAGCAGGCTGTTGTTTCTGATCTGGCTCCAAAAGGAAGCCGTGCAGACTTGCTCAGAAGTCGGGGGGTTTTGTACTTCCTGGGGAACCCAAAGAATTATGTTTGAAGCAGTTTATTTTAACTCTAGTTTATATCAACCCAAGAACCCTAGTTCTAAACTGATAGAATAATTTCTAATATAAAGTAAGCAATCTTTCACTAAGCCCATATAAAGAAAAGCTTACAGCTGATTCTAAGCAAAAGTGTCAAAATTGTCACATCTGCATATTAGGTTGCTGCTCTGTAAAAACAGGTTTATTACCTGACATCACATACTTGTCACATTTCTCCTCAGAGAAAAAAAAAAAAGTAAAAGGTCAGCATAAAATACTGTGTTGTGGATCTATGAATTGTTCACAAACATCTAAAAATATAACTGAATGTTTTTGTATAAAATAAGAACTAATGGAAATACTGAAATTGAACAGAATTTTGTCCTGATGTATATGTTCTTTTATTTACTCCTACTCATATTTTGATGAATTAAATGCACAATCAGCTTTTGAACATTGCATATTGTTTCTCAGATAATGTATCTTTCATATCAAGTTGACTGTTTATCTGAGTATTTACCAAGGCTTTATAATTAATCCTTAAAAAATATGGTTATCTTATATTTTATTTTAGCAGAAATAATGAAAACCTTTCCATATTCAGCCAGCACATATTAAAAAGAACCTAAAAGCTAAGCTCTGTCTTTTCATAAACTCTAGTTCAAGAGAAGTCCCTGGAATTCTGGATATTTTTTCTTAAAATAGTAATCCTTGCAAACTAGATAAAACTTTTAATATGCACCTGCTAGAGAAGAGAGAAAAAGTCCTAAAATAAAACTTTAGGAAATTGAACAAAAATATTAATCTTATATAATTAACCATGGAACCACATGGAAAATCTGAGTGCGACTGGGCTTCCAAATGTACACCAACAATCCAGCTGTGAAGAAGGTAGCTCATACACCAGTATCACCAAGCTTAGGAACAGCTGTTTCTCATCTGGCTTTTGTGGTTTGTGGTGAGCCCCGTGGCAACAGAGCATCTGTCTGGGCCTCGGGAAGCTGAAGCAGGTCTAGGGCCAACTAACACTCCTAGTGCTGCTAGAAAAGGGCAAACGAGCACTTTGGTCTTACACTTCTTTTTCTCCTGTGGTAACTGTGATAAATGAGAGAAGAGATTCAGAGAACCAGATCCCAGTAAATCAGGTTAGGGTAAAAAGAGTAGTAACCAGACCTGTGGCCAGATTGCATGATGGGGAAAAATTAGTTTTACCTTCTGAAGAGATACTGACTGCAATAGCAAATGAAAAGAGAAGCAACAGTGAGACAGAATAAGTTGTTATTTGTTTGCTGCTCACTAGAAGTTCTCTTCAGCAACTTTGAAAATTCATAGTTGTGTGCAAGAGGGGAAAGCCACCAATTTGAAGTATTCTGGGTAAGAAGAAACTTCTGAAAGTGTAAGCAAAGAAACGAAGTTTTAAGAGGTTAAGGGGGACATAACAAGAAAGTGAGAAAGCACTGACACCTACCTAGACTTTAGAGGGAATAGAGGGATAGGGAAGGCTTTTCAGAAGGACTAGAGGAAACTGCACAGAATTGGTTGCAAGTTAGTACTCTATTCAAATGTCAGAATCAGATCAAACAGTAAGAAGAGGAGATGTCCTGTCAAGATGCAGTAGTCAGATGGAGAGATTTTGTGGTAACCCTTGTAGTTTCTTACTCTTTGTTTGCCCATCTAGTCTACATTCCTATATGTCATTACCATCAAGTTTTCTTTCACCTACTTTGTATTCTGAAAAAAACTATTTCTAGCTCTTATAACTCCTATTGCTTACTTTACTTTGTGTTATGGTCAGATCTAAACAAACCCCTGGATTATGTAAGCTCCTGACATAAATGGCAATATTTGAGTGAATGTGTAGAGTGGAGGCACTTAGCTGTTACACATCCACTCATGAGTGAAAGCATTATATGTCAATGATTGAAGCAGGAGTTAGAACCATGTTATCTGCTGTATCCACTGCTCTGTAGAATTACATCCAATAAGGTTTTATTACTTGATGCAATATGGAACAGATGGAAAGTATTAAAATAAACAAATTGAACCTGCACAGTATCTCCTACAGGGTAGTTAAATCATTCATATGAGATCTGGAACAAGTAGGCTCAAATGTTTTCAAGACCAGATTGACTCCCTGTCTTTCACACACCAGGTGACAGCTTTCGCCACCGGTCAGTTGATTAACATTCTCTGACCACCACCTCCATTTCCAGCTGTGACACAAGCTGGAGATGGGTCCAAACTGAGAAGACACCACAATAATACCACATAGCAGATTTGGCCCTAACAGGACAAATTGGCGAATACATACTTTTCACTAGAGTTTAAAGACAAGATCCAAAAGTTAGATAAGGGATTAGATGATCTTGATATCACTTCCTCTAACTTCAGAACTTCTGGCCCTGGAGTGTGGGTGCTGGGGGCTTGTCTTTGATGCTCAGCCTTAATCCAGGAGTCTCGCTGTGTTAGGTTTACAAATGATAGTAATATTACTTTGTAGACTCAGTGCTGCCCTGTTGCATCTGTATTAATTTCCTGGAGTAAGCTCAGCCAGTTACTGGCCTCTCCACCACAAAGATCCTATTCCTCCCTAACACCACCTACCTACCTGAGAGGAAGACAAACTTCCTCATGTTGTCAAAGTTATCTTTTGCTGCGGACCAAATGCTCTCTTCATGTTCAGCCCTCATATACTCTTGCAGTCCCCAGTGAGGCAATCCCATGCTGATCACTATGGAGAGATGCAATCTGCCCCCTGCTCCCTGCTCCATGGGTGCACCACAAACCTTCAAAGCTTGAGCCTATCAGCAAAATAAAACAGAACAATGGGATACCTCCAATAAGGAACATTCAGATCTGCTGGGAAAAAGCAAAACAGTTGAGGTGAAATGAAGGTTTAGAAAAATAAGTCTGTGCACTGTCTTTTGGAGAACTGACTTTTCCCTGTGGTCTTTTTGTTGGCTTCTTCAGCTACAATGGTCCCACACAGTCCCTAGGGAAGCCTCTTGCCATCCGTCACCCTTGAGCCTTTGGGCTTGGAGTTTGGTCTTTGCTGCAGCCGAAACTCGTGTTCCTTTCAGAAGCCTCCCTGTTGGTTTTCATGCTGCAAACACCCTGTTTGCTGTCTGTCTCAGGACATGAGTACACGATATATTGACTTTGGCAGCAAAATCAAATTAAAAGGCTCTTTTTCCCAAGCAGTTGCTTTCACACATTAGTTCACTACCCATTCAGCAGTGCTCAGACAACAGTTTTGGAGGCCACACTGTAAATCAGTTCTCTACAATGATCTGAGATACAAATAACCTTTTTAAAGGTTATTTTTAACTTGCATTGGTTTGGTGTGTATTGATTTGCAACACACACAAAAAAAAAATAATAATGAACAGAGCCATTGTATACAGAATGGCCACAGGGTAGCAGCTAAGGAAGTGCATGCTCTGCAGCTGGCTTGCTGAGTAACAAAACCAAGTATCCTGTGATGCCACCCTCTCGCCTTGCCCCACACTGTGTTCCCAAAGCATCCCTGACAGAGTAGGCTGTTTCTCGTCATGAAAGAGCAGTCCTTCCTCCCCCTGTGTAGGCTTGGGTGGAGGTGAAGCACAACAACTAAGATAAACAAGCAGCCGGCCTCACTCCTATCCCACCACGCCACTCTGAATGAACAGGTGCTTTTAAAGCAAAACGGAAGCAGACAAATTACAGGGCTTTCCTCTCTGACGGTCCTAAAGTCAGAAATGTAAATACATTCCAGCAGTAAGACCGACTTTTTAAAAATACTAGGAACACAAGGCAAATATTTGTGCCTGCTGTACAAATAATGTGATATGATTTTAACTGTTGAGAATGTAGCAATGTCTTTTAAAGTCAATGTCAAGCACTGGCTGTTGAGCAATAACAAAATTAAAAGAGTTGATACATATGGGTTTTGGTAGCCAAACAGGTGGCTTCTGTTTCCTGGAAACCAACGAAAATTATGAAACTGGGGCAGGCAGGAAGGTTGGAGGGGACACAGAAAGAATTTTAAAGATGCTTTCCCGTTTTTTACATCTTAATGACAGCTGATATCATTCCTTGTCCACCTATTTGGCTAGTGGAAAAAAGCTGTTGATTAACTCTCCAAGTCAGAGGGAAAACAGAATACCTTAGCAAGGATTTGAGATTTTTGATCATATGAATCTTTAATATAAGAATCATGTTGTTAATGTTACTGTGTTTATCAAGTAGTGACATACACATGGTAGAATTGTTTACCCTTCCTTGGCCTTATTATTATTCTTTTCCCCGTTTTGTCCCTCCGGTACTTGCCTACTCTAAGAGTTTTCTATCCCCCACAAGACTTCAGTGTTCTTCTACTTGCACATGAAATATATGGCTGCCATTTTTGAAATTAAACTGAGACTAGGGATTATTCTGACCTGAAACACCAATAGCAGCTCTCACAGTCACAGTCCACTGAACATTATTAATTTATGTTCACATCTTGTTGTGCCTTAGCCACTTTTGCTTTTTCTCTGACTTAACCTACTACAGCAAGCTTGCTCGCTGCACAAAATACCACAAAGTAGGATAACATCCTACTGAGACACTCAGTATATCAGGTAATGGGAAATCATGTCACATCTGAAGGACACCAAAGTTTTCTTCTTTCTATTTCGACTCTTGTTTTTGTGTTAGGTGAAACTAGAGCAGAAACACAGATAACTTAGTTTATCATTTAGATGTTCAAATGTTATAATTTCCCTTTAAAATAATTTTGGCTTTATCATGCTCCAACATAATCAGTGTCTGGTCTTCAAATAAAGGAATATCAACACAAAAGATATTTGCAAACTTACTTCTGCTTGTTGTACCTGAAGTAGAAAGTTAAATTCAAGCCCTTTAACTAGGCAAATCAATGATGTTCCAATGTATCAGAAACTGAAAGCCTACACAGCTATATGGTATTTTCAGCATTGCTTTTCAAATTTTCAAATCCCTTAAATAAGAAGCAACATAGGGAAAGGGCTACTTGATCATTTGTTAAACAAATATCAAAGATATGCATACTAATGCCAGAAGGAGTGCTTTCGGGTGTTCTATTTACAGAATTGTAATTACATTTGCTGTTTGAATTGGCCCTCCGAAGAATTAAAAATAAGCAGCCATGGCTTTTTATTGCTACCCAGTGTTCCCCGGTGGCTTCTTTCTGAGTGTTCTGACTGGCAATTGTTCCAGGCTCACTTGTGCCAGTAATGCATTTGTTAATTAGGCTAAGAGTACTACAAAAACCACAACACAAGCCTCTTGTCAGCATATGCTGATCTAACCTCTTGAAAGGATGGTTGTTTAAATAGATGCCTTTTGAGTTTTTGCTATTTTTTTTCTTAACATGTAAATATTCCCCTAAATATTAGTTATGTTGGTTTAAATTTTTATAGGATCAAATATTTGTTTAATTCTTGTTTTCCATGTTCACTTTTACGATTCAATGTGCTTTCCTCCCTTAATCTCCTACCCATGTAAGAGAGAAGTCTTGAAAACAAACTTTTTTGACACTAGTCAAAACAGATTTCGGCACCTATAGTTATATCTAATGTCAGACTGGAATTCTGCAAAGACTGGGCTGGAGGGACACGGTGATTTTTCTCTTTTCTGCAGAAGCACTAAGAACACAAGAACAACACCAAAGACATGCCAGAGAGTAAAAGGATGGTCCAGAGTGGAGGGTCACTTTCTAAAAAAAACCTGCATGTCAGGCTGCTCCAATTCTCTGCTCCCACCATTCAGGTGGAAAGAAAAGGGATGAACTTAATTAGGCTGTAACTTCATTACTGATTTGAGAATTATCTGGCAACAAAAACTCACTGTGCAGTTCATCAGTTCATTTTAATAATTTTCACCTGTCCAAAGTCTGCCACCAACTCTCTAATCTACAAACCTGTTTTCACACCATTCGCCATACCCCTTTATGTATAAAATCTGTAAGTTATGGGGACATTACTTGTCAAGACAAAAATAGGGAACTCGGGCCAAGAGGAAATCTGCAGAAATTTGAAGCACCATTAGTTTCCACCATTGTGACTGGACACAAATATAATTTACATTTTTTAAAAAAAACGCATTAGAGGAATGGTTTTCATTTTCTTATCAGAAAATAAAGTACTAGTTTGTAGTAAAGGCAAAAGAAATTTAGACTGACTGTGATTCTTATCTATATTCTATGTGGGTTTCTTAAAATGAAAGGTTTCTATTTTAACTTTGTGCAGTATAGAACTCAGCATTTTATCAAAAGATTTGCTTAAGTATTTTCTATCTATCATCTCAGACAATAGTGCTCACTACTATATGCAGAGAGAAAAGTTAGTCATCTCATAGCAAAATAGAGAAAAATAAATAAAAAGGGCTGTTCTTCCCAACACAAATAGCATGATTCACTTGGAAGTCAAGCAACTGTATTTGGTAGTTTCTCTGTTTTGGTTATCTGCCTGAGTATTCACTCAGGGCTGGAGCTGAAGCTTGATTTTCTGTAACTGTCTGCTTTTATATTGAAAATATTTGCATTTTTACTCTCTGGAAAAAAGGGAAGTGTCTGAAAAAAGAATTATTTGCTAAGATGGAGAAAAATGAACAGAAATGTACTCTATACCTTCATTTTTCCCTATATACTTGAGTCCATATATGTACTTTTTTTTCCAGTGATATACCAGCCTCATCAAATGTATAACCAAAAAAACATTTCCAATAAAACGCAGCCGATTTCTGAGAGTGAACACTAGAGTCATTCAAACTGTAACGTTCATGAGGCAATGGAAGCAGAATTTCTGAATGCAGATTTCTAAGAATCCTGTTTTCACATTAAAAAAAAATAATGAAATTTCAGAATGTTTACGTTGAACAGAATAGGGAAGGACTATCCAGCTGTATTCTGGTGGGACACACTGCTGAGACAGTAAGAGTAAACCTGAAGAGTCTTATGTAGCAAAATGAATTTCATATCACTAAGACTAGTACTTCAGACTAAAGAATTTGTGGACAGTAGATTTAAATGTATAAACAGGACTAAGCAAGACCAACAGGCCTACAAAATCTTTTGGTAAAAATCTCTAGGAGGAATTTAAGAAAGCAAGAAAAATATGTTTAGAATGCAATTCCGTCTTCATAACATGGCAGTACTGCTCATCTGACATTAGACATAGTGGAAGAATACGACCCTCTGTGACTCCCTGTCGACAGCATCACTCAGAATCCCATCAGAAGTTAATTCATTTTAGGACAGGACAGCGGAGAGTCTGGCTGCACTGCAGATGAAGGTGTGACTGGCTGATTGCTTTTACATCCAAGTGAGCTGGGGAGGAGCGAGCTGGGGTAACAGCATCACTCCTCCAGCCCTGGCACAGCTCAGCATGCCCTCCTCAGTGTGGTGACTAAACTCACACTGTACCTGTGACCAGCAGGCCTAATTTAGGTTAGCTCGAGTGTTGCTACACTTCACTGCACTACAGCAGCTGCAGTGTAGACATTCTAAAACATGCCGGGGGGGAAGAGGAGTGTGAGGAGATAGCCCATGAGAAGGCCTCACAAGACCTGTCCTTTGAAAAAGTTACAAAATTACATAAATGAGAAGCGACTGAGATTCTGAACTACGATGAAGCCTAACACATTGAACATCAAAGCACAAGTCTACTCATTAACTTGTACTTTGAAACATGAACCAGGAATACAAAAAATACTTGCCTTTGCTGAAAATATTTGATGAACATTTCACTCCAGAAAGAAGTGTTATAAATGCTTACATAATTAACTTGCATGTGTAAATGGCTTTATGAGCAATCAAGTACTGTGACAACATCGCTACCTCTCTAAATTCTGATTTTTGATGTTTTTTCCTTAAGGTTAAATTTTAGTATAGACTGAGTTTCTAGACTATGACTTTTTCTTCTCTTTAGACTAATGTCAAACAAGGTCTGGGAAAGAAAAGGATGGGGAAAGGAGATCATGGGACATAGTTTTACCTTTTGAAAGTGGAATTAAGGCTGCCACCAGTAAAATTTTGGATGGAGCATAGCCAAATCCAAAACACTCTTAGAGCTCCCAGGATGTTCTTCAGTCATCATGTGGTAGGCAGGAAAGGTGCTAGACATCTCCTGAAGTGCAGGATATGAAATGACCCTGTGTAGGCAGTAAAGAAAGGGAGGGAGGGGAGACAAGGGAAAGAAGTTTGAAATTACTGAGTATTACAAATTTTATGTAAAGATAGCCTACATGCAGGTCTTTTATGTCTGCTTATAGCCTGTCACAGTGTGTCACTCGTTTGGATTAACTATTTAGAAGAGTTGGAGTTTTCCTTACAGCTTGTAGCTATACTAGTGTAGAGTCCAACTTCAGCTATCCCTGATGGAGATTGCTAATTGCCAGCCTAGGCCTAGGCAGGGAGGAGCACTGACATAGACCAGGAAAGGCAAAGATGGTGGCTGCTTCTCAGATTGCTGCAAACCACAGCAAGTGACCCTGACACTCCCAGAGTGTATTTAAATTAACACACCTAATACTAACAATCAGGCCTCTTCTACTACTTATTAATGTCCAGGTTGCAGTTTTACCAGTTACATCTGTTCCAGTGATCTGAAGAACCTACCAACACCTTATGCACCCCAGTATACCTGTTCTCTCCAGTATATGTACCATAAGGTTTGACACAGCTTCCCTGTCCTGCCACCACCATGGCTCAAGTAAGTTTTATTGACTATGACCCTTCATGTCTACAGTTGCATAGCCCTTGCCAGGTGTCATCAACAGAAAAGATACAGAGTCACTGGACTGCAGAATTCAGGATGTTAAAGGAAATAAAATCAGGGAGGTAGTAAAAATTATTCATTTCTGACTTTCTGTGTAGAGAACTGACAGTTTCTCTCACTCCTGGAACAAAAGAGAATAACCAAAGTCTTCTAATATTCAGAGATCAATGAGGCTGTACTTTGTACATGTATTTAGAGCTGAGTTCTGAACATGAAATAATAACATAGGTTCAAAACCATCCAGAAGCTGAATAAAAGAAAAGAAACAGACAGTTCATAGCACTTGAAGTGATTTCAGATTCTCAGGTGTCATACTTAATTTCTGAATATGTGGTGTCAGCAATATATGTGAAACTCTCAGCTAGCTGAAATCTTACAGTAGAACTACAAAACCAGGGATACATTGGAATGGCTAACACAATATTTTTCTGATACTATGCCCATCAATTTCTCTATAAAACTTCTGCCTCAGATACTCTTGGGTAACCTTTTTTCCACTCCAGTCTCGTTAAAATGGTACATATATTTTCAGTGGATCCTATATAAGCATATAGCTTTTCAAACTTTGAGCTGGGATTCGGCAAGTCTTGACAGCTATTCACAGTATAGTATCATGCTTCCTTCCCTCTTCCTCCTTGTGCTTCTTTGCTCCCTCTGAGAGGTACTGAGTGGTGCATCCTAATATATTTCTAGAAGAATTAGTGAATGATGCAGGATACAGCCACTTGTTCAATATATTCTATGATCACCTCACTATATGTACTGGTGAATACTATACCATTAACACTAGCCAAAGCACAGTTTCTATCACAGAGAAAGATAGACATCATAAACAGAAAATTTTCTGAAATGCCCATGAAACATTTTTGCCATCCAAACTTCAAAGTGAATTTGCCATGGTCATTCCACCAGTCCATCAGATTCATCTTTACTTCCTAGAAAATTCACCTCTACTTTGTGGTAAATTCTTGTAATTATTTCTGGCTCCTCCATGCAGTATTATTTTTTCTTCCAGGGAAAGAAGCAAGATTTTTCATGATCATCTGTGGAAGTAAGAAATTCTTTTATGATTTTTTTTTCAACACTGCATAATTTTTTAATAAAAATAATCCTGTAACAACATATGGACCCAACCAGTAAGAAGAACTGGAAAATTACCCATGAGAGCCTCAGAAAAGCTGAGTAAGGGCCAACATAACATGAATGGATGCTTGCAAGTAGCAACACTGTAGAATCATGGGAGGCATTTACCATGACCTTCTGATAGAATTTTCAACATGTGTCTATGTATTTACCGCATCTTACAGCATCAGTTTCCTTTTATCCTGACTGAACCCTATAGGAATTATCTCAATAGCCTCATAAATGAAATGGAAAAGTTTACTAGCAGCACAGTACTGTCCAAGATACCCCAAAATATCTCTGGTTGAGGATCTGGAGAAAATGTTAGCAATACCAAGTGATGAAGAATTAAAATGGCACATGAAAGTCAGCCTTGATAAATGTAAAATAATACAGAGTGAGAAGTATGACTCTACTCATACATATATACAAGTGTGGGCATTCAATTAGATATTTCAATGCAGAAAAATAATCTTGGGGTCTCTGTGAATCATTCACTGGAAACAACAACTCAGTGTTCAGTGGCACCAAAAAGACAAGCAGAATATAAGGAATTATTTGGTAAAACATAGAGAACAAAACAGAAAGCATTACACTACTATATTATGAATAAAACCACAAAGAACTTGTATCTTTGACATTGACCAGAGTGTTTGCCACTCAATCTGACTAATTATGTG